>NC_069502.1:1204676964-1205001964 GCF_027579735.1 Bombina bombina | reverse complement strand
GCACTTACACACATATACACACATGCACTTACACACATACAGTATATACACACATGCACTTATACACATGTACACACATGCACTTACACACACATGTACACACATGCACTTACACACACATATACACACATGCACTTACACACATATACACACATGCACTTACACACACATATACACACATGTACTTATACACACATGTACACACATGCACTTACACACACATGCACTTACACACACACACACACATATATATATATATATATATATATATATATATATATATATATATATATATATATATATATATATATATATATATATATACACACACACACAAACACGTACACACACATGCACTTACACACATGCACCTACACAAACATATACACACATGCACTTACACACATATACACACATGCACTTACACACACATATACACACATGCACTTACACACACACATGCACTTACACACATGCACTTACACACACATGTATACACACATGCAGTTACACACACACACACATTCCGTTACACACATGCACTTACACACATACAGTATATACACACATGCACTTATACACACATGCACTTACACATACATGCACTTACACACACATATATATACACATGCACTTACACACATGCACTTACACACACATATACACACATGTACTTACACACATGCACTTACACACACACATATACACACATGCACTTACACACACACATGCACTTACACACATGTATACACACATGCAGTTACACACACACACACACACACTCCGTTACACACATGCACTTGCACACACACACACACACATACACTTAAACACATATACACACATGCACTTACACACACATGTATACACACATGCACTTACACACACATGCCGTTGCACACATATACACACATGCACGTACACACATATACACACATGCCCTTACACACACATATACACACATGCACTTATACACATATACACACATGCACTTACATGCACACATGCACTTACACACATATACACACATGCACTTACATACAAACATGCACTTACACACACACATGCACTTACACACAGATATGCACTTACACACATATTCACATATGCACTTACACACACACATGCACTTGCACACATATGCACACATTCACTTTCACACATACATGCACTTACCCACACACATGCCCTTATATATATTTACTTACACAAACACACATGCCCTTACACACATACATGCACTTACCCACACACATGCCCTTATATACATTTACTTACACAAACACACATGCACTTACACACATACATGCACTTACCCACACACATGCCCTTATATACATTTTCTTACACAAACACACATGCACTTACACACATATACGCACATTTACTTACAAAAACACACATATACACACATGCACTTACATACATTTACTTACACAAACACACATGCACTTACACACATATACGCACATTTACTTACAAAAACACACATATACATACATGCACTTACACACATATACACACATAGATTTACACACACACATGCACATGCACTTACAGACATATACACACACATGCGCTTACACACATATACACACATACACTTACACACACACACATATACACACATGCACTTACACACATATACGCACATTTACTTACAAAAACTCACATATACATACATGCACTTACACACATATACACACATGGATTTACACACACACATGCACTTACAGACATATATACACATGCATTTACATGAACTTACACACACACACATATACACATATGCACTTACACACATGCACATACATAAATGCACATGCACTTACACACACACACACACACACATGCACTTACAAACATATACACACATGCACTTACACACACACATATAGACACATGCACTTACACACACACACACACATGCACTTACAAACATATACATACATGCACTTACACACACATACACATATCATGCACTTACACACACATATATATATACACATGCACTTAAACACACACAGGCACACACACACACACACACACACACATATATATATATATATATATATATATATATATATGCACAAGAACTTACACACACATATACGCACATGCACTTACACACATATACATGCATGCACTTACACACATATACACACATACACTTACACACACACACACATATACAAACAGGTTTGCACAGGTATGCACTCACATTTACATATATGCATGCACACATATATACACATGCATACACACCATATACATGCACACCCATGCACACACACACATTTAAACACATGAATGGGCACACCAACACACACACACACACACACACACATATATATATATATATATATATATATATATATATATATATATATATATATATATATATATATATATATATATATATATATATATATACATACACACACATATACAAATGCATACATTTACACAGATATACACACATGCATATTATACACAAATGCATGTGCACACACATGCATACACACTTATATACACACATGCATGCACACACACACAAACACACATATATATATGTGTACATACATGCGCACACACATATGCTTACATGTGCACACACTGGATGTAATCACATTTAATGTTGATTTAATAGAGGGGATACAAATACTGTGCTCTGAAAATATTTAAATTGTGATACCTAAATAATTCCATTTTAGGATCATTAACTTACAAACCAAATCCCGTGATCATTGGGGTATACTGCTGATACAGGATATGTGCATGAGAGGACTGCCAAATCAAGCTGATTTAGAATTAACGATACTTGTGAAACAAATTTGCATAAGCATAAGGTTTATATTAGAGATATAATTATGTATAAACTGTAGCAAGATTGTATATATTTTTAATACTTCATAACACTGAACAGACAATTTTCTTATGTGTTATCACAATTAGCGTTTATAATTATTTTTTTCTTCAAGTAATTAAAAAATATTACTGCACAGAGTGAAAAAACATGATATGATCTATCTCCAGTAATTATACATGCAGAAATAGTAACACAAGTTTTTTGCACAAATCACACATTTTATATAATATAGAGAAAAATATATCCAGTTACCCCACCTTCTAAGTTTGATAAGATGCTAAAATGTAACTTAACCCCTTGATTTCTAAAGATTTCTAAGTAATGCATTTCAGCCTTTTTTCAGCTGCCAAGGGGTTAAATATTGAAGTACATTTTATTAACATAAAGAGACCAAAATGAAGTTGTTGTCCATTGCTTAAAGGTACAGTCAAGTCAAAATTAAACTTTTATGATTCAGATAGAGCTTGTAATTGTAAACCACTTTCCAATTCAATTCCATTATCTAAACGTGCACAGTATTTTTATATGCACACTTTCTGAGGCACCAGATCCCATTGAGCATGTGCAAGATTCAAAGGATGTATGTATATGCATTGTGTGATTCGCTGATGGCTGTCAGATGATGCATTAGGAAGGAAAACGTAGCTCACTTTTTGATATTTGTCAGAAAAAAAATCTACTACTCATTTGAAATTCAAAGTGATTTTACACTGTCTGTTTATTATGCATTTATTGATTATGCTATTATATTGTGTTTAGTGGTCCTGCATTTTGAATTTCTATTTCCATTCTTGTGATCCTAACTTATCTATACTTTGAATAGCACTTTAGGATTTCAACTAATAGACAAACTGAAGATCAAGTGAAGACTTGATACAAAAGAAATATCTGTATGTAATAGGAATATGTTTTATCCATGATTCCATTTGCAGTCGGCTATACACTTAAAGCTTTTTTACAGCTTCTCTATTATTCAGCTCTTGCAGCCTTGCTACACCAAGGTTTTTTTTTTTCCTTTGTCCAACCATTTTTGATTTCCTATGTCTCCCACCCAGCTGTTCAGGGTAGTACAAGTGTGTTTGTAATGTAAATGATAGGAGTTTTGTGTTATTATGAAACACCATATAGAAGAGGCTGCTAATTAGACATAGGGATAGCTAGCTAGCTGTATAAATCTAATGAACACCATTAATGAGCACAAAAGCTGTATTACATAACAGCCGTGTTATAGAAGTTGTTATCACTTCTGAGTCTCTAACGCACTTACTTGTGGAAACATAAAAGGGCGACTAAGGATGGGGTCCTACCAAACACCAGCTGCGCATGCAGAGACAGTGTGGTGATTACAGAGATTTTCAGAACGTTCTCTGTCATAATTTATTGCATTAGTTTTTGTTATATTCATTTGGCAACTTTAAAACAGTGAATTTAAAAAGACAGAATGTCGTCTAGTTTAGCCTGGTAGTGATATGTGAAAGTTCTTGTGTGTATATGAATTTCCATGTGTGATTATGCTTGAATATAAGAGTACATGCATACTGACATCACACAAAAAAAATCAAAAACTTGCTTGTAACAATGTTATACATTGTTGTATACACTGCTGCTATTGGGTGTTAAAGGCACCTACACACACCTGAGCTCCTATGAGTCTCCCTAGGATTGTTATTTAGTAAAGGATAGCAAGAGAATGAAGCACATTTGATAGTAGGTGTAAATTAGAAAGCTTTTTCTATTGCATGTTCTATCTGAATTATGAATGTTTCATTTTTAATTTATTGTTCATTTAATTGAAACAATTTGCAACACATTCCCTGATGATAATAATCTGATATTTAAATCACCCAATGGAACTTTAATGTCTCTGAATGGTTGCATTAGGTATCGCCTCCTGTTTTATATAATACTAGGGCGCCTATTAGTGGCACGTGCATTATTATCTGCAGTAAGATAATGATGTTATGAGTTTGAGTATTTTATTATTGTGCTACTGGCTGTCTATTATTTTTATTTATTGTTATTATCATGTTTAACCCAAGTAAAGTGGTCAAATGGACAGTTAAAGGGACATTTTCATATAACTGCATTTAATAGACACTACTATAAAGAAGAATACGCTTTGGTTTCATTGGCAGCACTCCTAAACTGTATATAAATGTTTTTTAAGGTGTGATAAACCAAACTGTATTTGTATTTATAAAAAAAGGGAGACTGACCATCTCCCATTGGTTAAAGCACCCCACCCAAGCTCAGGTGTGCTCATGACAGTGTAATGGATTTGTGTATATCCATTCTATTGTATTGTGAAAAAACAGGAATGATACAGCACATAAAGGCAAGGGACTGTAGTGTTAGGTCCAGTAAACATTGGGACACATTGTAAGTTGGTGACTGGCTAAGCAAAATATGGCCATATTGTGTGACTAAGATCACAATTTTAATATACAAGCATAGGTGCTATTTGCAAGCATTTAAAATGTGTTGTTTATTTGGAAGTGGATGTGCTCCAATACCCCCTGTTTTGTGTAACTGTTTTGTCTCAATGGCAGCACTCCCAAAGATTTATATACACTTTTTGCAAGGTGTGCTAAACCAAAATTGGTACTTGTATTTATAAAGAAGAATATGTTAATGTTAATGATCTTAAAATCCAGTATAAAACCTTAAAAAAACATACTTAGAATCTCCCAGGTTGGCACTGTTTATAAGGTTAGGCTGGGACACCCAGTGAAAGGGGCTGGGAAAGCAAAAAGAGCAGACACTTCCCCCATCCCTGCATATGAAAAGACCAATTATACAACCAGGAGTCTGGTTGACTCTCATTGATTCAGAGAGATTTAAACAACTTTCCAATTTATTTCTATAATCTCATTTGCTCTATTGTCATCAGTAGTGCAGTAGAGTTTGCTACAAAGGGCTCCACCTAGGGATGGGCGATTGTGTAAATCTCCGAATTCGAATGTTAGAACGAATGTTATTACCGCAATTCTAATTACAAATCCGAATGTTGATATGAATGAATTTTCTTAAAAATTCTATAATCGAATGCTGTTTACAGTTTTCGAATGTCACTGTCGAATTCGAATGTTTATAATTAGATTGAATGTCCACATTCGAAATTTCGAATTTAACATTCAATTTAACAAATATTATTCAGAGGTTCAATAGGTCATGTGGTAGGGAATCTAGTAAATTGATACATAATAGATACAAATATATAAATTCAAATGTTTCTGTTTCGATCGAATATTGCATAATTCGAATATTACATTTAAATAAAGCATTATAGAAATACTATTACAAATATATAAATTTGAATTTTTTGAATTCGAAAATTGCATAATTTGAATATTACATTTAAAGTGAAGTTCAATTTTGATTAATTAGTGCCCGGTTTTTAATAAACCTATTAAAAACAAGGGCACTTTAATTCATCAAAATTGACATTTCACTGTTTTCTTCAAAAACGTACCTTTTAATCCTGGCAGCCGCTCCAGCACTTCCTCCGCCCGTCGCAAGCCGTCTTCGCAGGTCCAAAATGACGAATCCGGCTTCCTCCAATCACAGCGTTGCACCAGGCCAAGATTCTCCTGGGGGGAAGCTGTGATTGTAGGAAGCCTGATTCGTCATTTCTGATGTTTGCAGAGGCCTCCGACAGCCAGGGAAATTGCTGAAGCGGCATTCAGGATGAAAAGGTAAGTTTTTGAAGAAAACAGTGAAATGTCAATTTGATGAATTAAAGTGCCCTTGTTTTTAATAGTTTTATTAAAAACCGGGCACTAATTCATCAAAATGGACCTTCACTTTAAAGAAAGCATTAGAAATACTATTACAAATATATAAATTCTAATTTTTCTAAACAAATATTTTTGAATGTAATCGTAAAATTCAAAACCGAACATTCAAAAATCGAATGTTAGAATGTTATGCAAACATTCGAAATTCGATTCGCCCATCCCTAGCTCCATCACAATATCTGCTCCCGATAATGCGATTTAAATTTTGGACAATATGAGGAGTGTGCAAAATGATGCCAAAAACATATTTTCAGTTGTTAAGATCTTGTAGTTATTAGGTATTTGTAGCTGGAAATCCAACTGAATTTGACAATGGCATATACGATTTCAGACCTGTTAAAGGGATATGAAACCCGAATGATGTCTTTCATGATGCAGATAGAGCATGTCATTTTTATTTCTAATTTACTTCTATTATCATTTTTTTGTTCTCTTGGTATATTTTGTTGCAAAGGAGTGTCATTTGCTTATATACACATATATATTATATAGTCTATACATATATATTTACAGGGAACACACAGTTCCCATAGACCGCAATGTAAAGGCACTTTTCAGTGCTGTTTTTTTTCCCACTCCCGCTAACTTTAATCCCAAAATACTGAGTAGTGCAGTTCTTTTATTAAAAAATAAAATCCATAAAAAAGGTCCAATTTTTATTTTGGGGGCATTTTGGACATATTTATAAATTTAAATAGATATCTGATCTCTGGTTAATTTTATAAGCGCTAATTGCTCCACTTGTAATCTCCACTTGTAATCTACCCCTTTATGAGATGGGCAAGTCTGACCAATAACTAAGGGCAAGATTACAAGTGGAGCACTTATTACCGCTGCTGATTGAACATTAATTGCGCTAGAAGTAAGCTTTCTCGTCGGGTTGCGCTCGTATTATGAGTTGAAAGTAAACCGTTTTTCTCTTGCATGCTAACCAGAAGAGAGCAAAAAAACAAGTTAGAATACCGCGTGTGCGTTCACATATTCTTCCATAGAAGTCAATGGAGAAAAAAAGTGGGAAAAAAAACTTTACACCTCACGCAAACCCGATCGCATTTTCTCATTTGCGCTAACCCGACATAAAAAAATATAAATTGTTTACATTCCAATGTTCTGCACATACAAGAATGTGTTCTATTTATTCCTAAATACAAATTTCTACATATTTATCATGGTATTTTAGTACAATATGTATAAATATACCTATATATATATATAGATTATTATATATAGTTTTAGATATATACATATATATATATATATATATATATATATATACTTACAATATATTCTGGTATGTGCATAACATTGGAATGACAAATAGTTACAGTAAATACATAATTAAAATCTTTATTAAATATGAATATTGCATAAATATATTTTATCATTTTTTCATCTAAAGTGATAGTAAATCCTAGCATTTTTGAAATGCTAGGATTTACCAGTTCAGCAAATAAAGGGGACAAATAAAAAAGCTATTTTATCACTGAGGTGATTTTAGCCAATAGCGTGCTAGCTATCAGGCATAATGCCAGCTGACCCGCACGGCTATTGGCTAAGAGGTGGAAATGTCACTGAAAAATAGCGTTCTGCCGTGGAATGCCTGAGGTGCTCAGCGCGGCCAACACAAATAAAGGGACTTTCAGCATGAAGTATTTTATACTTCATGACTCAAAGTCCCCTTTATTTATTCCACTGGTAAATCCTAGCGTTTCAAAAATGCTAGGATTTACTATCACTTTAACTGCAAAGGGCTCCAATGCAATGCATATATATATATTTCTTTTGCTTTCTAACAGCCTTTTTCTTTCTAACACTCAAGACCTCAAATCTTTTATTATGAGCGTAACTGTACTTTGTATTTTTATGTGTTTTGTGCAACTTTTATGATCTGTGAAACAGTTAACCAGAGATCTGAAGTTGCAGTAATCATTTGAGCGTAAAACGCATTTGCGCTCAAGCTTTCACGTATACTTTCAACTTGTAATACCAGCGATGAGCGCAAACAGCCCACGATAAACCCCTTATCACTCGGGCACAAATGTTTGCGCTCCACTTGTAATCTGGCCTTTAATCAGCACACACTGGGAGAAATTATAGTAAACGCTTACGTGTGTTTAATTAGTAAACTCTCATCAGACTAATTCCCGATGCACAACCTTAATTACATTCAGTATAGAGTTTATTAGCTCATTAAGAATCATTATTATGCTAGGAAATATATTGTTATCTAAATGTACTTTAATATAATAACATATCTAGAGATTGAACAAAAAAATAATTCAGGATCCAGTGTAGAACAGTGATGAAGTTATCTTAAAAAAGGAAAATAAACTTGAAATTTAATTCCCATAAAATTATTGTTTATGCCCCTTACAGAAACTTTCTATGCACATTCATTATTTCTGGACTACATTTCCCTTAAAGGGACAGTCTACTTTAAAAAAGGTTTATTGTTTAAAAAGACAGATAATGCCTTTATTACACATTCCCCAGTTTTGCATAACCAACACAGTTATATTTATATACTTTTTAATCTGTGATTACCTTGTATCTAAGCCTCTGCAGTCTGCCCCTTATCTCAGTTCTTTTGTCAGACTTGCATTTTAGCCAATCAGTGCTAACTCATAAATAACTCCACGGAAGTGAGCACAATATTATCTATATAGCATACATGAACTAGCTGTAAAAAATGTCAAATGCAGTGAGATAAGAGGCGCACTTCAAGGGCTTAAATATTAGCATATGATCCTACCTAAGTTTAGCTTTCAACTATGAATACAAATAAAACAAAGCAAATTTTATGATAAGTAAACTGTAAAATTGTTTAAAATGGCATGTCGTATCTGAATCATACAAGTTTATTTTTCACTAGACTGTCCCTTTAATTTTCTGTTCCCTGAGAGGCTGACGTGCATTCTGCACAATCCTGACACCCCTACATGTAGGGCAGTGATTGGAAGATAAGAAAACACACACACCATAGGCTTTTACAGAGTTAAAAAAAAAACACTTAAAGTTTCTTTAACCCCTTAATGACCACAGCACTTTTCCATTTTCTGTCCGTTTAGGACCAAGACTATTTTTACATTTCTGCTGTGTTTGTGTTTAGCTGTATTTTTCCTCTTACTCATTTACTGTACCCACACATTATATACCGTTTTTCTCACCATCAAATGGACTTTCAAAAGATACCATTATTTTCATAAAATCTTATAATTTACTATAAAAAAAGTATAAAATATGAGGAAAAAATGGAAAAAAACACACTTTTTCTAACTTTGACCCCGGACATCTGTTACACATCTAATACTACCAAAAAGCACCCATGCTAAATAGTTTCTAAATTTTGTCCTGAGTTTAGAAATACCCAATGTTTACATGTTCTTTGCTTTTTTTGCAAGTTATAGGGCAATAAATACAAGTAGCACTTTGCTATTTCCAAAATTAGCGCTAGTTACATTGGGACACTGATATCTTTCAGGAACCCCTGAATATCCATTGACATGTATATATTTTTTAAAGAAGACATCCCAAAGTATTGATCTAGGCCCATTTTGGTATATTTCATGCCACCATTTCACCGCCAAATGAGATCAAATAAAAAATGTTTTCACTTTTTCACAAATTTTTTCACAAACTTTAGGTTTCTCACTGAAATTATTTACAAACAACTTATGCAATTATGGCATAAATGGTTGTAAATGCTTCTCTGGGATCCCCTTTGTTCAGAAATAGCAGACATATATGGTGTTGGCTTTGCTTTTTGGTAATTAGAAGGCTGCTAAATGCCACTGAGCACCACACGTGTATTATGCCCAGCAGTGAAGGGGTTAATTAGGGAGCATGTAGGGAGCTTCTAGGGTTAATTTTAGTTTTAGTGTAGTAGAGAACCCCAAGTATTGATCTAGGCCCATTTTGGTATATTTCATGCCACCGTTTCACCGCCAAATGCGAAAAAAAAAACGTATAATTTTTCGCAATTTTAGGTTTCTCACTGAAATTATTTACAAACAGCGGGAGCGATCCGATATACGGCGCAGGATTTGGCGCAAGCATGGAAACCTGTGCCGCCCGTAGTTTGACCTCGCACATCGAGCTATCACATATATGGAGCCGACAGTTGCTAAAGTGCCGTAAGTCGGACAAACTGGTGATGTCCAGAAATAAGCGTAAGTACAAATTTCTGGAGTCGCCAGTGATTTACGGGAAAAATTAGCAACTGTCGATGCCTAAAAAAACTATCTAAAGTATAAAATCTCCCGTAACTGTCTAACACGCCTCCCAAAAATAGCCCGACACGTATACCCCTCTATCAGCAATCACCCCTCTCACTCCTAACAATACATGTATTAACCCCTAAACCGCCACTCCCGGACCCCCGCTGCCACCTAAATTAAATGTATTATCCCCTAATCTGACCACCCTACACCGCCGCCACCTATATTATATGTATTACCCCCTAATATGATCCCCCTATACCACCGCCACCTATTTTAAATATATTACCACCTAATATGACCCCCCTACACCGCCGCCACCTATTTTAAATATATTACCCCCTAATATGATCCCCCTACACTGCCGCCACCTATTTTAAATATATTAACCCCTAATCTAATCCCCCTACACCGCCGCCATCTATATTAACTATATTAACCCCTAATCTGAGCCCCCTACACTGCCGCCACCTATTTTAAATATATTAACCCCTAAACCTAAGTCAAACCCTAACACCCCCTAACAATTATTATTGAAATAAATCTAAATAATATTAATATTAACTAAATTATTACTATTTAAAACTAAATACTTACCTATAAAATAAACCCTAAGATAGCTACAATATACTTAATAATTACATTGTAGCTATTTTAGGGTTTATATTTATTTTACAGGTAACTTTGTATTTATTTTAACTAGGTACAATAGCTATTAAATAGTTAATAACTATTTAATAGCTACCTAGTTAAAATAATTTCCAAATTACCTGTAAAATAAATCCTAACCTAAGTTACCATTACACCTAACACTACACTATCAATAAATTAATTAAATAAACTACAATTATCTAAACAAAAATATAATTAAATACATTAAACTATATTACAAAACAAACAAACACTAAATTACAAAAAATAAAAAAAGATTACAAGAATTTTAAGCTAATTACACCTAATCTAAGCCCCCTAATAAAATAAAAAAGCCCCCCAAAATAATAAAATTTCCCTAACCTAAACTAAATTACAATAATAATCAGCTCTATTACCAGTAGGATTTATTTTACAGGTAATTTGGTAATTATTTTAAGTAGGTAGCTATTAAATAGTTATTAACTATTTAATAGCTAGTGTACCTAGTTAAAATAAATACAAAGTTACCTGTAAAATAAATATAAACCCTAAAATAGCTACAATGTAATTATTAATTATATTGTAGCTATCTTAGGGTTTATTTTATAGGTATTTAGTGTTAAATAGGAATAATTTAGTTAATATTAATATTATTTAGATTTATTTAAAAAATAATTAAGTTAGTGGGTGTTAGGGTTAGACTTAGGTTTAGGGGTTAACATATTTAAAATAGGTGGCGGCGGTGTAGGGGACTCAGATTAGAGGTTAATATATTTAAAATAGGTGGCGGCGGTGTAGGGGGCTCAGATTAGGGGTTAATATAGTTAATATAGGTAGCGGCGGTGTAGGGGGCTCAGATTAGGCGTTAATATAGGTGGCGGCGGTGTAGGGGGATTAGATTAGGGGTTAATATATTTAATGTAGCTGGCGGCGGTGTAGGGGGATTAGATTAGGGGTTAATATATTTAATGTAGCTGGCGGCGGTGTAGGGGGATCATATTAGGTGGTAATACATATAATATAGGTGGCGACGAGGTCCGGGAGTGGCGGTTTAGGGGTTAAACACTTTATTAGGGATTGCAGTGGGGGATTGCGGTTGACAGGTAGATAGACATTGCGCATGCGTTAGGTGTTAGGTTTTATTTTGCAGGTAGTTTAGGGAGTTACGGGGCTCCAATACTCAGTGTAAGGCTTACTACGCCTGCATTTTGTGGCGAGGTGAAAATGGAGTAAGATTTCTCCATTTTCACCACGTAAGTCCTTACGCTGTATATTGGATACCAAACCGCGCGGGTTTGGTATATTACTCTATGGGCCAAAAAACTACGGCCAAAGGGTGAAATATACGAGCATTACTACTAGGTTACGCCGTATATAGGATACCAAACCAGCGCAAAATTTGGCGTCGCTGGCTTTTGCGGGCGACGCTGCATATTGGATCGGGCCCAGCTTGTGCAATTATGGCACAAATGGTTGTAAATGCTTCTCTGGGATCCCCTTTGTTCAGAAATAGCAGACATATATGGCTTTGGCATTGCTCTTTGGTAATTAGAAGGCCGCTAAATGCTGCTGCACATCACACGTGTATTATGGCTAGCAGTGAAGAAGTTAATTAGGTAGTTTGTAGGGAGCTTGCAGGGTTAATGTTAGCTTTAGTGTAGAGATCAGCCTCCCACCTGACACATCACACCCCCTGATCCCTCCCAAACAGCTCCCTTCCCTCCCCCACCCCACAATTGTCCCTGCCATCTTAAGTACTGGCAGAAAGATTGCCAGTACTAAAATAAAAAGGTATCTTTGAATTTTTATTTTATTTTTTTTAAAGCATATTTACATATGCTGCTGTGTAGGGTCCCCCTTTAGCCCCCAACCTCCCTGATCCCCCCCAAAACAGCTCTCTAACCCTCCCCCTCTGCCTTATTGGGGGCCATCTTGGGTACAGGCAGCTGTCTGCCAGTACCCAGTTTGCAAAATAAATATGTTTTTTTATATTTTTTTACTGTGTTTTCTGTAGTGTAGCTCCCCCCCCCCCCACACAGACAAACACCCACACCCTAACTGATGTTTTTTATAACATTTTTATTCCCCACTTTTACCAACTTTTGCTATAACATTTTCTGTAGTGTAGCGGTTCCCACCCGCTCCCTCCCCGTGCACGTGCCCGCCCCTGGCCCCCATGCGCGCCCCACGATCCCGCCCCCCTCCACAGAGTGGCTTTCTCTGCACCGTATGGCTAAAAAAGGTTATTGCAGGATGCCTCGATATCGAGGCATCACTGCAATAACTGGAAAGCAGCTGGAAGTGAGTAGGATCGCTTCCAGCTGCTTTCCACACCGAGGACATGCAGGGTACGTCCTTGGTCGTTAACTGACTTTTTTTAGAGGATATACCTTGCACGTCCTTGGTGGTTAAGGGGTTAAAGGGATACTAAACGCAATTTTTTTTCTTTGAGGATTCAGATAATGCAGCAATTTTAAGCAACTTTCTAGTTTACTTCTATTGTCAATTTTTCTTCGTTCTGTTGTTATCTTTATTTAAAAAGCAGGAATGTAAAGCTTAAGAGCCATCCCATTTTTTATTGAGAACCTGGGTTATGCTTGCTTATTGGTTTGCTAAATGTAGTCACCAATAAGCCAGCACTATCCATGGTGCTGCACCTAAAATGGGCTGGCTTTAAATTCCTGCTTTTTAAATAAAGATAGTAAGAGAATGAAGAAAAATTGATAGTAGGAGTAAACTAGAAAGTTGCTGCTCTATCTAAATCATGAAATAAAAAAAATTGGGTTTAGTATCCCTTTAAGTAGCCACACGTGTCCTGGGAAATATCTTCTGAAGCAAACTTTACATAAAGGGAAAAAAAAAAAATCACAGCTCAATCATTATTTTATAATGCAGTATTATTTTTAAATGAATATTCCTATGCTGAATATACTTTTTCTGTATCACCCAATAAGCAATGAATACCTAGGTATACACTGTGCAGCAAGCTTCACTTTGCACTGAAAAACTTTAAAAAATGCATCAAATATTTTGAACTGGTGCTTGTTCATTACATTGCCACTTTGATATACTGTTTTGACTGCTTTTTCCAGATCACACTATGGAAATATTATGTTTAAACAAGTGATTCATGTATGAAATTGGGTTGCAGGGTTCCTATACAACAACAAGCTGGCATTTTTTCAATACAAACTAATATAATTTAATTCTAAAAAAATATGTGGTGAAGGATTATCTGATTAATCCCCTAGGAGAAAACGGGGCATGTGCATTCTATGGATATAATGGAAAATAGGGATAGTCTTTAGATTTTCCTGGGTTGCTTTTTGTTCCCTGGGAGTCACTGAGAATGCCATAGAGGGCAAAAGTATGAAAGGAGTGGAAGAGTTTTCTAGGGGTCCTCCACGTATAACTATAGTCATTTATCCTAGTTGCCACAGCAAAATAACTTTCTCGCTTTGTATTTGAAGTTTTGCTGCTCTTTGCCAAGGCTTCATCAATGATTTTTCTTCTATGATAGCTCAGATTTTCTATCACTATAATATATTGCAGCCACTTGTAGGTTTGCATTCTTTGATTTGACAGTGCTGTATACATTAGTATGGATTATTAATATTAACTTCACAGTTTAGAATCATTGTGTAGTAGCAGGAAGCACTGTAAAGGCCTGTTGTGCTTCTCTGGGTAGCTTTGTACACAGTCAACCCAACCCAAGGTTTTTAAGTCTACTGTCATCACACATAATAGTGCAGTTTGCCTGTGATTATAAATATAACTTGATTAGTTTGGTTTAGCAATTGTGAGTCTTTTTTCAATAATAATTTAATAGATATCACTGGGTTACGGGTTTTTTGAGCAATTACTGGGAGTAAGATTGATTTAGCGCTGCAACCCAGAAGCAGTTTAGAATTTTACAATAAGTTTGATTTTCATAAATATCTGCAGTACACTAAGCCCTCAGCCAAACTTTATAAGCATTCTTCATTCTTAAAAAAATTATATATATCTATCTTTTTTTTTGTTGGATAAATACATCAGAAAACCTTTCACTTTTTGTGATATTTTTTTTTTTTTTTTATTAAGAGTTTTTAATCAAGTTAGAACAACTGACAATAAATCAATAATTCACACTATTCACACAGAAACAGTTACAGGTACCAGAAAGACATGGCATAATAATGAACCCTCTCCCGTGGGGGGGGGGTAAGTAGCTAATTCTGGATTCTGTAGTTTGCACAGGATAGTGGCCCGGTAGGCGGGCGAGAAAAGAGGGGCAAGATAAGGAAAAGAGAAAGGTATGAGGGGAGGGGATGAGGGTCAGCTCTTCAGGCGCTCCACCGCGGCATGGTGGTTCTGAGCGTGGAAGATCCAGCGTTATGTAGTGTGAAAAGTCTGTGTGTTGGGAATTGGTTAGTTTCATGTAGGGTCCCAGGGCGGACAGAGTCCAGGTCATGGGTTGCGGTACAGTTGGGTGTTGTCGTGTTGTGATCGAATCGTTTGACTTGGTGTAGTGTGATTCAGAAGGCATTGGACGAAGTGGAAGCTGTGGGAAGTCGAGGCGTAGATGTCAAGTCCGTCCCAAGCTCTCTGACATTACAGAGGGTGGGCCTCCCAAAGGAAGCGCACTTCTGCCAGGAAGTTCAGTTTGCTGTTTGGCGTAGCCAAATTTCTCCAGGGTTAACAGGTCTGCTATTTTATTTGACCAGTCTGTAATGGTTGGGATATATAAGGATTTCCAATGGAGGTCTATCAGGGCCTTGGCCCCCGTTAGACCTACCTGGAGAAGGGTCTGTCTGAGTTTGCAGTGTAGATTCGGGATGTCGTTAAGTAATGCTATGCGGGGTGATAGTGTAAAGTTCTGTGACAGTATGGTTTGGTAGTGTCTCTCTATCCCGTGCCACAGTGGGAGTAGTCACTTTTTGTGATATTTTGTTATAGTATTTTTATTTTAACTGTTGTTCCTTAACTGAAGTTCTTTTGAGTCGTACCTTCCTGGAATTACTTTTACTGCTTAACTTTTACTCTAGAATAAGAATGGGGAATGCAGAGATCAGAACCAAGGACATGGAATACAATTTCTAAATGTTATTTTTTTCAAAATAAAGCTGCCTGGCCAATAGTTTCCGTTAATTGATGCAGATTCTGAATATCAAATATCCCTCTGCTCTTGATGAGCACGGCTCCTCTTTCTGCTTGCAGAGAATACACTGACCACAAAATGTACTATTAATCAATCCAGCATACACTTATACCAGCAGCTGAGCTAAAAGTCCTTGCTCTTCCTAAACACTATAGTCCCATAGGAACCTAATAAATATTGTTTTACCCAATACACTTGTGTCTGAAAAAGAGGTAAGGAAATTGAGATCTTATGGGAAGGAGAGGGCAAGGGTACAAGATGAAAGTGATAGCCATGATGTGAGCGTTTTACTTCTAAAATGAAAGGTCATTAGGACTGCAATTAAGCAGAGACCTGAAATACAATATATATCCAATAGGTCCATCATAACATTCCAGCCCCCAAGGAGAAGTTTCTGCATAGCAGCAACTGTCCTGTTTCCAGGAACCAGAGTTTGGCCTGATCCAACAACATCCAACAGAATCATTCAGCCTAAGAAACAATTGAAATGACTTTTATGTCTGAGAGAAAATAACTTCGGAATATCATTTGTTATGATCCATGCATGCTTATGTAAACAAAGCGCAGGATACACAGTGATTTATGGTTGTATTAAATGCCATGAGCGGACAGCAAACCTTAGATGAAATGTATCATAAAAAAAGAAAAAATCCATTATCTAAAGGGTCAAGTCTCTTATATATGGATCTAATTCAATCTATTAGAATAAATCTCTGCATAGGACTTTGTAGTATGGTAAATCATTTTTCAAATTTGTTATGGAATAAACTTACAGCCGCCTCTACAGAATGTCACTGGCAGCCCATAAAATTAAAATCACTAGTGTGTGTGTGTTTTAAGAGTAATAATGTTGTAAAATCAATGCTCTGTATGTGCTGCAGATGCAGAAAGCAATAGAAAGCACATAAACTAAAAACTGGGTTAAATGTCACGGTATAATGATGCAGGCGAAGGAGCAATATGATTATATTGTAGACATATGCACAGGTGAAACATATGATTATATTGTAGACATATGCACAGGTGAAACATATGATTATATTGTACACATATGCACAGGTGAAACATATGATTATATTGTAGACATATGCACAGGTGAAACATATGATTATATTGTAGACATATGCACAGGTGAAACATATGATTATATTGTAGACATATGCACAGGTGAAACATATGATTATATTGTAGACATATGCACAGGTGAAACATATGATTATATTGTAGACATATGCAAAGGTAAAACATGATTATATTGTAGACATATGCACAGGTGAAACATATGATTATATTGTAGACATATGCACAGGTGAAACATATGATTATATTGTAGACATATGCAAAGGTAAAACATGATTATATTGTAGACATATGCACAGGTGAAACATATGATTATATTGTAGACATATGCACCGGTGAAACATATGATTATATTGTAGACATATGCACAGGTGAAACATATGATTATATTGTAGACATATGCACAGGTGAAACATATGATTATATTGTAGACATATGCAAAGGTAAAACATGATTATATTGTAGACATATGCACAGGTGAAACATATGATTATATTGTAGACATATGCACCGGTGAAACATATGATTATATTGTAGACATATGCAAAGGTAAAACATGATTATATTGTAGACATATGCACAGGTGAAACATGATTATATTGTAGACATATGCACAGGTGAAACATATGATTATATTGTAGACATATGCACAGGTGAAACATATGATTATATTGTAGACATATGCACAGGTGAAACATATGATTATATTGTAGACATATGCACAGGTGAAACATATGATTATATTGTTTGTAGACATATGCACAGGTGAAACATATGATTATATTGTAGACATATGCACCGGTGAAACATGATTATATTGTAGACATATGCACAGGTGAAACATATGATTATATTGTAGACATATGCACCGGTGAAACATGATTATATTGTAGACATATGCACAGGTGAAACATGATTATATTGTAGACATATGCACAGGTGAAACATGATTATATTGTAGACATATGCACAGGTGAAACATGATTATATTGTAGACATATGCACAGGTGAAACATATGATTATATTGTAGACATATGCACAGGTGAAACATGATTATATTGTAGACATATGCACAGGTGAAACATGTGATTATATTGTAGACATATGCAAAGGTAAAACATGATTATATTGTAGACATATGCACAGGTGAAACATGATTATATTGTAGACATATGCACAGGTGAAACATATGATTATATTGTAGACATATGCACAGGTGAAACATATGATTATATTGTAGACAGATGCACAGGTGAAACATGATTATATTGTAGACATATGCACAGGTGAAACATATGATTATATTGTAGACATATGCACAGGTGAAACATGATTATATTGTAGACATATGCACAGGTGAAACATATGATTATATTGTAGACATATGCACAGGTGAAACATGATTATATTGTAGACATATGCAAAGGTGAAACATGTGATTATATTGTAGACATATGCACAGGTGAAACATGATTATATTGTAGACATATGCACCGGTGAAACATATGATTATATTGTAGACATATGCACAGGTCAAACATATGATTATATTGTAGACATATGCACAGGTGAAACATATGATTATATTGTAGACAGATGCACAGGTGAAACATAATTATATTGTAGACATATGCACAGGTGAAACATGTGATTAAATTGTAGACATATGCACAGGTGAAACATATGATTATATTGTAGACATATGCACAGGTGAAACATATGATTATATTGTAGACATATGCACAGGTGAAACATATGATTATATTGTAGACATATGCACAGGTGAAACATGATTATATTGTAGACATATGCACAGGTGAAACATATGATTATATTGTAGACATATGCACAGGTGAAACATATGATTATATTGTAGACATATGCACAGGTGAAACATATGATTATATTGTAGACATATGCACAGGTGAAACATATGATTATATTGTAGACATATGCACAGGTGAAACATGATTATATTGTAGACATATGCACAGGTGAAACATGTGATTATATTGTAGACATATGCAAAGGTAAAACATGATTATATTGTAGACATATGCACAGGTGAAACATATGATTATATTGTAGACATATGCACAGGTGAAACATATGATTATATTGTAGACATATGCACAGGTGAAACATATGATTATATTGTAGACATATGCACAGGTGAAACATATGATTATATTGTAGACATATGCACAGGTGAATCATGATTATATTGTAGACATATGCATAGGTCAAACATATGATTATATTGTAGACATATGCACAGGTAAAACATATGATTATATTGTAGACATATGCACAGGTGAAACATGATTATATTGTAGACATATGCACAGGTGAAACATGATTATATTGTAGACATATGCACAGGTGAAACATATGATTATATTGTAGACATATGCACAGGTGAAACATGATTATATTGTAGACAGATGCACAGGTGAAACATGATTATATTGTAGACATATGCACAGGTGAAACATATGATTATATTGTACACATATGCACAGGTGAAACATATGATTATATTGTACACATATGCACAGGTGAAACATATGATTATATTGTAGACATATGCACCGGTGAAACATATGATTATATTGAAGACATATGCACAGGTCAAACATATGATTATATTGTAGACATATGCACAGGTCAAACATATGATTATATTGTAGACATATGCACAGGTCAAACATATGATTATATTGTAGACATATGCACAGGTCAAACATATGATTATATTGTAGACATATGCAAAGGTCAAACATATGATTATATTGTAGACATATGCACAGGTCAAACATATGATTATATTGTAGACATATGCACAGGTCAAACATATGATTATATTGTAGACATTTGCACAGGTCAAACATATGATTATATTGTTTGTAGACATATGCACAGGTGAAACACGATTATATTGTAGACATATGCACAGGTGAAACATGTGATTAAATTGTAGACATATGCACAGGTGAAACATATGATTATATTGTAGACATATGCACAGGTGAAACATATGATTATATTGTACACATATGCACAGGTGAAACATATGATTATATTGTAGACATATGCACAGGTGAAACATATGATTATATTGTAGACATATGCACAGGTGAAACATGTGATTATATTGTAGACAGATGCACAGGTGAAACATGATTATATTGTAGACATATGCACAGGTGAAACATGTGATTAAATTGTAGACATATGCACAGGTGAAGCATATGATTATATTGTAGACATATGCACAGGTGAAACATATGATTATATTGTACACATATGCACAGGTGAAACATATGATTATATTGTAGACATATGCACAGGTGAAACATATGATTATATTGTACACATATGCACAGGTGAAACATATGATTATATTGTAGACATATGCACAGGTGAAACATATGATTATATTGTAGACATATGCACAGGTGAAACATATGATTATATTGTAGACATATGCAAAGGTCAAACATATGATTATATTTTAGACATATGCAAAGGTCAAACATATGATTATACTGTAGACATATGCACAGGTCAAACATATGATTATATTGTAGACATATGCACAGGTCAAACATATGATTATATTGTAGACATATGCACAGGTCAAACATATGATTATATTGTAGACATATGCACAGGTCAAACATATGATTATATTGTTTGTAGACATATGCACAGGTGAAACATATGATTATATTGTAGACATATGCACAGGTGAAACATGATTATATTGTAGACATATGCACAGGTGAAACATATGATTATATTTTAGACATATGCACAGGTGAAACATATGATTATATTGTAGACATATGCACAGGTGAAACATATGATTATATTGTAGACATATGCACAGGTGAAACATATGATTATATTGTAGACATATGCAAAGGTAAAACATATGATTATATTGTAGACATATGAACAGGTCAAACATATGATTATATTGTAGACATATGCACAGGTCAAACATATGATTATATTGTAGACATATGCACAGGTCAAACATATGATTATATTGTAGACATATGCACAGGTGAAACATATGATTATATTGTAGACATATGCACAGGTGAATATGATTATATTGTAGACATATGCACAGGTGAAACATATGATTATATTGTAGACATATGCACCGGTGAAACATATGATTATATTGTAGACATATGCACCGGTGAAACATATGATTATATTGTAGACATATGCACCGGTGAAACATATGATTATATTGTAGACATATGCACCGGTGAAACATATGATTATATTGTAGACATATGTACCGGTGAAACATATGATTATATTGTAGACATATGCACAGGTGAAACATGATTATATTGTAGACATATGCACAGATGAAACATGTGATTATATTGTTTGTAGACATATGCACAGGTGAAACATATGATTATATTGTAGACATATGCACAGGTGAAACATATGATTATATTGTAGACATATGCACAGATGAAACATATGATTATATTGTTTGTAGACATATGCACAGGTGAAACATATGATTATATTGTAGACATATGCACAGGTGAAACATATGATTATATTGTAGACATATGCACAGGTACTACAATATCTCACAGCGCTCATACAGTGTTCCTACTAGCTCCTGGGTACAAAAGGGTACCTAGCCAACCCTTAAATGTAAATTTAAAATTAAGAAAAATTAGACCTAGGAGCGCCAAATGGAGGCAGAGGAAACGAAATAAGATATACCAACGACTATAAGAGTAAAACTCTTATATCATAAAGGATAACAAGTAAACGACGTCCTAAGATTTACAAAAGGCTGACACCAATATTCCTATTGATATCTTATGTGGATAAATACAGATTTTGTGTATAAATACAAATGTGATACAATTTATTACAAATGCAAATGGGATACAATTAATCACAGTTACAACTTATAGGGTAAAATCATGGATCCATGTTACAGTACATACAAATTATATAAAAACACAATCATATAGTATAAAAAAGATTTGTATAAAATGTGGATGGTAATAAAATGATATTGGAATAGATATAGCTGAAATTGGGTACAATATTCCCTAAACACTGTGCAAGATTGCATAAAAAATTGCATAAAAAACTCCAAATGGGAGGTGACAAGCTGTGGTGACAAACAATATAATAAAAAATATATGCAAAGGATGGGGGGGGGGGGCCTTAAAAAACAAACAGGTGGAAGTGGTCAAAAACTGTCCATACAAAAAATGTGAGAAAAAATATGAGAAAAAATAATAAAATGAAGAGGGAAAAATTTTTGTTGAAGTGAAAATAAGTGTCCGTGATGAAAAGTAAATATTGAAACAAAGTTAGTGATATGAAATTCCAAAATGAAGGTGTGTGTATGTGAGTGAATCTTCCTTAAGTCTCCTCAAATGAAGGTTCCAAATAATATGGATGTGGTGGGTAGAGGAATGTCCAGTAAAACCTGGGGTGTAATCCCTATATCCAACCTATAAAAGAAATACACAATAGTGCAATATTGCTAACAAGTAACATATAATGTAGGATAAAAGCTCACCAATTCTGCCAATGCGTTTCGGCCCAAAACTGGGCCTCTTTCAAGACTATAGGTGCTGTGTAATGGTGGCTCTATTTAAGAATATTACTAACCAATCACTGATGTCAGTGTTTTGGCGCTTGTTTTTTGGCGCCAAATGTCAGCCCGGAAGGAGATGTGGGATATTGAATAAGTCTACATACCTTATTTTTACTACGTGGCCGGATGCGATGTTAACAATGGTTACCTAAAGGGATTTGATTTCAATCTTCATTATTTGTAATACCGAGATTGCCCTTAGTTTTTCTGCTGCTCGATATAACCGGAAGTACCTAGAGTGTATCTGACTTGGATTCTCTATCCGGTTTCGGTCTGTGTTTTACTTCCGGTAGATTTGTAATCACTTCCGGTATAGGTATTTGGCGATATGGGTCGCATGGCCTTATTTGGCGGGTATTTTAGGATATTATATAAAATGGCCAATCATGAAAGTTGTGCTATTACTTCATAAGAGGTATATAGTAAAATAACGGAAAGGATCTGAAAATTATCTTTGGGTATACAATACTACTTAATAACATATAAAAGTACATATAAAATTAAAAAAGAATACAAAAATAATACAAAAATAAAATAGTTGTCCATAAAAGCAAGTGAACCAGAATGGCTGTGGTCAAAGACCCTGGCACATGTTCATGAACAAATAAACAGTGAACATTTAAATACACATGATTTGAAACATAGGGTAAAATGAATAATTAAAATACAAAATGCAAGGGGTATAAAAAGTGTGTAAAACATCGGCATAGATAATATTTAAATTGGAATAATCATAACGCTCAAGTTGTCTATAAAAGGGGATGTAAAATATAAAATACATAAAATTCCTAAAGGAAGCGGGATAATTATACAATAGAACAATAGAATGTGTTAGGAGACAATATATGGGAAGTGTATTCCTAAAAGTCCTCCATATGGTGTAAATAAGTTAAAATACAATCAACTAATATAATTGTTCCGGGGACTGGCTAAAAAGAATGGGTTACATAGAAATATTGTAGGAGAGAGTCGGAGTTCTGGATTTATGTCAATGGAGATAAAATGTCGTACCTAAGGGATGTCTGTTCATATTCAAATAATACCTTGGGAGAATCAGAGATAACTCCAAATCTAGCTAGTATGAAAATACATGCTAAGGGGTTATACGGTCCCCCAAGTAAACTATTTCCCAGAATTCCTCATTTTAGGCTTAGTAGATGTGACAAATCTTCCCTGTTGTTTAAACCCCTAGGGTATAAGCAGTCCATATTAAAGATCCATCTGGACTCTGCTATTAGTAGTCTTTTTTCTTGATCTCCACCTCTCCAATTGGGTGTGACTAGTTGGATGCCAATGTAGCTAAAATCTTTTTGTTTGGCCTGATGTTGGGTTAAAAAATGTCTATAAAGTGCTGTTTCGGTGTTTTTGTGTTTAATCTTTAATAGGTGCTCCCTGATTCGGTCTTTCAGGATTCTAGATGTTTGTCCTATATATTGGAAACCGCAACTGCACCATATCAAATAGATCACTCCTTTACTACTACATTTTATAAGGTCCTTGATTTTGTATTTGACCTTCGTGTTAAACGAGGTAAATTCTTTTGTTTTCACTCCCCTCTGGCAAGCCTTGCAGCTAACACACGGATAAAAGCCTTTAACTTCTCTACCATACACATCTCTTGTGTTGGTCATCGTGTTTCTGGGTATGCTTGGAGAGAGTTTATTTTTCAAGTTGTTTGTCTTTCTATATATAAATATTGGGCGGGTGTTAGTTTATCCCCAATGATGTCATCATTTCTTAGTAGTGGCCAGTGTTTCTCTACGATCTTCTCCACAATATTCCTGTTTTCGCTGTATTCCATAATAAAAGGGATGTTTAATTGGTCTCCATCTAGATTATTGTAGACTTTTTTTGGTTTATATGACAGAAGATCTTTCCTATTTCTCTGTCTTACTTCTTCTATGTCATTTTCGAGGGCTCCTTCTTCGTATCCCCGTTCCAGGAATCTGTTTTTTAAAATGAGAGTTTGCTCTTCCCATTTCTTGGGATCTGAGCAATTTTTCTTTAGTCTCAAAATCTGTATTTATCCACATAATATATCAATAGGAATATTGGTGTCAGCCTTTTGTAAATCTTAGGACGTCGTTTACTTGTTATCCTTTATGATATAAGAGTTTTACTCTTATAGTCGTTGGTATATCTTATTTCATTTCCTCTGCCTCCATTTGGCGCTCCTAGGTCTAATTTTTCTTAATTTTAGACATATGCACAGGTGAAACATATGATTATATTGTAGACATGTGCACAGGTGAAACATATGATTATATTGTAGACATATGCACAGGTGAAACATTTGATTATATTGTAGACATATGCACAGGTGAAACATTTGATTATATTGTAGACATATGCACCGGTGAAACATATGATTATATTGTTTGTAGACATATGCACAGGTCAAACATATGATTATATTGTAGACATATGCACAGGTCAAACATATGATTATATTGTAGACATATGCACAGGTAAAACATATGATTATATTGTTTGTAGACATATGCACAGGTGAAACATATGATTATATTGTAGACATATGCACAGGTGAAACATATGATTATATTGTAGACATATGCACAGGTGAAACATATGATTATATTGTTTGTAGACATATGCACAGGTGAAACATATGATTATATTGTAGACATATGCACAGGTGAAACATATGATTATATTGTAGACATATGCACAGGTCAAACATATGATTAATATTGTAGACATATGCACAGGTGAAACATATGATTATATTGTAGACATATGCACAGGTGAATATGATTATATTGTAGACATATGCACAGGTGAAAAATATGATTATATCGTAGACATATGCACAGGTGAAACATATGATTATATTGTAGACATATGCACAGGTCAAACATATGATTATATTGTAGACATATGCACAGGTGAAACATTTGATTATATTGTAGACATATGCACAGGTGAAACATATGATTATATTGTAGACATGTGCACAGGTGAAACATATGATTATATTGTAGACATATGCACAGGTGAAACATTTGATTATATAGTAGACATATGCACAGGTGAAACATTTGATTATATTGTAGACATATGCACAGGTGAAACATATGATTATATTGTTTGTAGACATATGCACAGGTGAATATGATTATATTGTTTGTAGACATATGCACAGGTAAAACATATGATTATATTGTTTGTAGACATATGCACAGGTCAAACATATGATTATATTGTAGACATATGCACAGGTCAAACATATGATTATATTGTAGACATATGCACAGGTCAAACATATGATTATATTGTAGACATATGCACAGGTCAAACATATGATTAATATTGTAGACATATGCACAGGTGAAACATATGATTATATTGTAGACATATGCACAGGTGAATATGATTATATTGTTTGTAGACATATGCACAGGTAAAACATATGATTATATTGTTTGTAGACATATGCACAGGTGAAACATATGATTATATTGTAGACATATGCACAGGTCAAACATATGATTATATTGTAGACATATGCACAGGTGAAACATATGATTATATTGTTTGTAGACATATGCACAGGTGAAACATATGATTATATTGTAGACATATGCACAGGTGAAACATATGATTATATTGTAGACATATGCACAGGTGAAACATATGATTAATATTGTAGACATATGCACAGGTGAAACATATGATTATATTGTAGACATATGCACAGGTGAATATGATTATATTGTAGACATATGCACAGGTGAAACATATGATTATATTGTAGACATATGCACAGGTGAAACATATGATTATATTGTAGACATATGCACAGGTCAAACATATGATTAATATTGTAGACATATGCACAGGTGAAACATATGATTATATTGTAGACATATGCACAGGTGAATATGATTATATTGTAGACATATGCACAGGTGAAACATATGATTATATTGTAGACATATGCACAGGTGAAACATATGATTATATTGTAGATATATGCACAGGTGAAACATATGATTATATTGTAGACATATGCACAGGTGAAACATATGATTATATTGTAGACATATGCACAGGTGAAACATATGATTATATTGTAGACATATGCACAGGTGAATATGATTATATTGTAGACATATGCACAGGTGAAACATATGATTATATTGTAGACATATGCACAGGTGAAACATATGATTATATTGTAGACATATGCACCGGTGAAACATATGATTATATTGTAGACATATGCACCGGTGAAACATATGATTATATTGTAGACATATGCACAGGTGAAACATTTGTTTCCACTGCAAGATTAGTTTCAGATGTTTTCCAATGTTCAGTTTGGCCAAAATTTGTTCATGTTGGGATTTTTTTTCGAACTAACAATTGATTTGGATTTGTTACCGGTATTTTAAATGGGAATAACAAATATTTAAAACTAATTTAAACATACACTAGAATTCAATTAAAAGAAGCTATCTTTCAATGTTAACAGAACATTCTGCTTGCTGATTGAATTTGAGTCAAAGAGTCGCTCAGAGAGGCGTTAAAGTCACTCAACTGCATGCACCAATAGCTCTAGTCAAAGTGAATAAAAATGTCTGAGGATCCCCTAATCTTCCACTTCCCTATGCTAGATAATGGGGTAGATTTCACAAAGGCTGAATTGGCCTTGTTCCCTTGTTGTCGCACAAGCCTTCAGGCTTGCAAGAAACAGCAGTTATGAAGCAGCGGTCTAAAGACCACTGAGGCTGCAGTCTTCATCATACCCGATCCTATACGATCATCCCCCCGCTATCAGTCGCAAATCTGTAGGGGGCGGCATTGCACACGCAGTTCTGGTGAACTGCTTGTGCAATGATAAATGCCGAAAGCACAGGCTGTTGGCATTCAGCGATGTCTGTCGGACATGATACACTACAGCGTATCATATCAAACAGACATTAGTAAATCTACCCTAAGACTTGATTGTAACAAACCTCTATATATAAAATCAAAGATTAAGTATTTACTGACTGTTCCAAACATCTGTCATTAGTAAAGAGAGGATTGGACAGGGATGATGGTACATGAATGGTCATAGCCCCTGTAAACGTTTACAAAAAAGGGAGCTAATTAGACAAATATACCTCCCTCCCTTCTTGCACCATTTTGTGAAACCAAATGTGAATGAATGAAAAAAAACTATTTGGTCAACAAATCATTCATTATTATTATTATCAGTTATTTGTAGAGCGTTATTCATTCTTTATCCATTTAATCCAATAATGTTTTCAGCTGTTTGTGTATTGCACAACAAGCAAATCAGCAACATTCAGACAAATGAACATCTCTAGAATATAGGCACAGTGAAGTATTTGCCATATGGAACCAAAGGGACTGTTAGATTGGAGAAAACTGCTGCACATTTTAATGAGTCCATCAAGCAAAGCAGGGAAATAAAATGTAGCAGTTTCCATTATGTAACAGGGTCATATACAGACTCATACAGAAATAAAGTAAGGGTAAAGCAGTAACTGCTAATTAACCCAGAGCAATCAGGGTCATATATGGATATTGCAGCATAGGTGTGAGGAGTCATGGTCAAAAGGCAGGCCAGGAGTCAGCAGGGGGTCATACATAATTACCATACATGCCAATTTCATCCAGAAAAAAATCAGAAAGGCTTACACAGAGCAGTATGTGACCACAACAAGCAGCACCTGCTGTAATTGTGACATCACTGGAAAAGATATTAACCTGACACAAACTGCAGATTAAGAGCCAATGCTGGTAATCTAGAAAACATGGTGTGACTTCCAAGTTGCGTGAATGTGATAAATCAAGTCTGAGAGGTCCCTTACTATTTTGCAGCTATATTTTCATAGATTAAACAGCAAAATAGACTTTTCCATTGGGCTACATCACAGTCAAGATGTACATTATAGTCACACAGATTATAGTCACACAGATTATAGTCACACAGATTATAGTCACACAGATTATAGTCACACAGTTTATAGTCACACAGATGTATAGTCACACAGATTATAGTCACACAGATGTATAGTCACACAGATTATAGTCACACAGATTATAGTCACACAGATTATAGTCACACAGTTTATAGTCACACAGATTATAGTCACACAGATGTATAGTCACACAGATTATAGTCACACAGTTTATAGTCACACAGATGTATAGTCACACAGATTATAGTCACACAGATGTATAGTCACACAGATTATAATCACACAGATTATAGTCACACAGTTTATAGTCACACAGATTATAGTCATACAGTTTATAGTCACACAGATTATAGTCACACAGTTTATAGTCACACAGATTATAGTCACACAGTTTATAGTCACACAGATTATAGTCACACAGATTATAGTCACACAGTTTATAGTCACACAGTTTATAGTCACACAGTTGTATAGTCACACAGATTATAGTCACACAGATTATAGTCACACACAGTGGTGTCACTAGGGTTGGTGTCACCCGGTGCGGTAAGTCATGGTGTCACCCCCCCCCCAGAAAGCTGACACACACAAAAACACAGGCAAACACACATACAAACACTCAGACACACTTAAAAACATACTCAGATGCACACACAAACACTCGGAAACACACTCAGACACACACACAAAAACACAGAGACACACAAAAACTCAGACACACACATACAAAATATGTAAACTGCACTGCATTAATTAGGAAGCTCATGTCTAGAGCTGCACTCTGGCTCAGCAGAACATCAAATGAAAGATAAACAGAGCACTCTAAAATAAATCACTGAAGAAAAGGTTTAGGCGCGCAAACTATGAAAATTCTGCTCTCTGACTCTGTTCCAAGTCTGTAAGTGCACAGCCCTGGGCCGCATGTCACTGAGCAGTGAGCACAGATAGGCAAGCAGGGTTAGGCTAGCAGCGCAACTTTGCAAGCCCCATGGCACACCCACAACATTCATAGTGAAATTGGGCAGGGGAGGAGCAAAGTACAAACAAGCAAAAGCAGCCGGGAAAACTATTTGTTGAAATTGCAGCACTGGCTCAAGGGGCAAAAAAATTGTGTGTCTACAACTTCCCCAGTCACACTAATGTTCACAAATGCCAGCCTCTAATAAAATAATCTATGTATCTCAACATTGTATTTCTTTGAATTTCAATAAAATTTTAAAAAAAAAAAATAATTTTTTTTTTTGGTGTCACCCCCTGGAGGGTGTCACCCGGGTGCGGCCCGCACCCCCCTAGTGACGCCACTGGTCACACAGATTATAGTCACACAATTTATAGTCACACAGTTTATAGTCACACAGTTGTATAGTCACACAGATTATAGTCACACAGTTTATAGTCAAACGGATTATAGTCACACGGATTATAGTCACACGGATTATAGTCACACAGATTATAGTCACACAGATTATAGTCACACAGTTTATAGTCACACCGATGTATAGTCACACAGATTATAGTCACACAGATTATAGTCACACAGATTATAGTCACACAGTTTATAGCCACACAGATTATAGTCACGCAGTTTATAGTCACACAGATTATAGTCACACAGATTATAGTCACACAGTTTATAGTCACACAGTTTATAGTCACACAGATTATAGTCACACAGATTATAGTCACACAGTTTATAGTCACACCGATGTATAGTCACACCGATGCATAGTCACACAGTTTATAGTCACACAGATGTATAGTCACACGGATGTATAGTCACACAGATTATAGTCAAACAGATTATAGTCAAACAGATTATAGTCACACAGTTTATAGTCACACAGATTATAGTCACACAGATTATAGTCACACAGTTTATAGTCACACAGATTATAGTCACACAGTTTAAAGTCACACCAATGTATAGTCACACAGATGTATAGTCACAAAGTTTATAGTCACACAGATTATAGTCCCACAGTTTATAGTCACACAGATGTATAGTCACACAGATGTATAGTCACACAGATTATAGTCACACAGTTTATAGTCACACAGATTATAGTCACACGGTTTATAGTCACACAGATTATAGTCACACAGTTTATAGTCACACAGATTATAGTCACACAGTTCATAGTCACACAGATTATAGTCACACAGATGTATAGTCACACAGATTATAGTCACACAGATTATAGTCACACAGATTATAGTCACACAGTTTATAGTCACACAGATTATAGTCACACGGTTTATAGTCACACGGATTATAGTCACACAGATTATAGTCACACAGTTTATAGTCACACAGATTATAGTCACACAGATTATAGTCACACGGTTTATAGTCACACAGATTATAGTCACACAGATTATAGTCACACAGTTTATAGTCACACAGATTATAGTCACACAGATTATAGTCACACAGTTGATAGTTACACAGATTATAGTCACACAGTTTATAGTCACACAGATTATAGTCACACAGATTATAGTCACACAGATGTATAGTCACACAGTTTATGTCACACAGATTATAGTCACACAGATTATAGTCACACAGTTTATAGTCACACAGTTCATAGTCACACAGATGTATAGTCACACAGATTATAGTCACACAGATTATAGTCACACAGATTATAGTCACACAGATTATAGTCACACGGTTTATAGTCACACAGATTATAGTCACACAGATTATAGTCACACAGATTATAGTCACACAGATTATAGTCACACAGATTATAGTCACACAGATTATAGTCACACAGTTGCTGCATAGTTAGAACCATGTTGCTGCACTGTGAGATCCATGATAGATACAAGTGATTCAGATAAAGATAGAGATGGCTGTGACTGTGTAGCAACAGCTTTACTTATATATGGCAGATAGCACATGTAGCTGACTTATGTAGCATAATCCTGTAGAAAAAAAGCCAAAGTTGCTGTTCTGCAATTACATAAATTGTTCAGATTGGCTCTATCTCCATAAAGCCCACATATGGTCTGATCCCTAATACAAATAAACCCATCTACTTACATTAAGCCTAAACATAACTTCTCCCACTGCATTATTACACTTCACCAATGCTTCACCCCAATGAACCCAAATGACAACCTTTTATCCTAAAAATAATCATTACTTCTTGTTCTTTATAACTAAATTCATATGGAAAAAGAGGATTTTAATCATTTACTATAATACACCTCCATGAGGTTTAAACCATATACGTATTTCATGATTCTAAAAGTAAATGCAACAGTTTATGTAAAAGAAAGTGCAGATCCAAATAGCCAAACTAAACTACCAAACAGATAAACTAAACTACCAAACAGCTCAACTAAACTACCAAACAGCTCAACTAAACTACCAAACAGCTCAACTAAATTACCAAACAGCTCAACTAAACTACCAAACAGAGAAACTAAACTACCAAACAGCTCAACTAAATTACCAAACAGCTAAACTAAATTACCAAACAGCTCAACTAAACTACCAAACAGCTCAACTAAACTACCAAACAGCTCAACTAAATTACCAAACAGATAAACTAAACTACCAAACAGATAAACTAAACTACCAAACAGCTCAACTAAACTACCAAACAGATAAACTAAACAACCAAACAGATAAACTAAACTACCAAACAGTTCAACTAAACTACCAAACAGCTCAACTAAACTACCAAACAGCTCAACTAAATTACCAAACAGCTCAACTAAACTACCAAACAGCTCAACTAAACTACCAAACAGCTCAACTAAATTACCAAACAGCTCAACTAAATTACCCAAACAGCTCAACTAAATTACCCAAACAGCTCAACTAAATTACCAAACAGCTCAACTAAACTACCAAACAGCTAAACTAAATTACCAAACAGCTCAACTAAATTACCAAACAGCTAAACTAAATTACCAAACAGCTCAACTAAACTACCAAACAGCTCCACTAAATTACCCAAACAGCTCAACTAAATTACCCAAACAGCTCCACTAAATTACCCAAACTGCTCAACTAAATTACCCAAACAGCTCAACTAAATTACCCAAACAGCTCAACTAAATTACCCAAACAGCTAAACTAAATTACCCAAACAGCTCAACTAAACAACCAAACAGCTACACTAAATTACCCAAACAGCTCAACTAAATTACCCAAACAGCTAAACTAAACTACCAAACAGCTCCACTAAATTACCCAAACTGCTCAACTAAATTACCCAAACAGCTCCACTAAATTACCCAAACAGCTCAACTAAACTACCAAACAGCTCAACTAAATTACCAAACAGTTAAACTAAATTACTAAACAGTTAAACTAAATTTCCCAAACAGCTAAACTAAATTAACAAACAGCTCAACTAAATTACCAAACAGTTAAACTAAATTACCAAACAGCTCAACTAAATTACCCAAACAGCTAAAGTGAATTACCAAACAGCTCAACTAAATTACCCAAACAGCTAAACTAAATTACCAAACACCTAAACTAAATTACCCAAACAGTTAAACTAAATTACCAAACTTCCAAGTTGCGTGAATGTGATAAATCAAGTCTGAGAGGTCCCTTACTATTTTGCAGCTATATTTTCATAGATTAAACAGCAAAATAGACTTTTCCATTGGGCTACATCACAGTCAAGATGTACATTATAGTCACACAGATTATAGTCACACAGATTATAGTCACACAGATTATAGTCACACAGTTTATAGTCACACAGATGTATAGTCACACAGATTATAGTCACACAGATGTATAGTCACACAGATTATAGTCACACAGATTATAGTCACACAGATTATAGTCACACAGATTATAGTCACACAGTTTATAGTCACACAGATTATAGTCACACAGATGTATAGTCACACAGATTATAGTCACACAGTTTATAGTCACACAGATGTATAGTCACACAGATTATAGTCACACAGATGTATAGTCACACAGATTATAGTCACACAGATTATAGTCACACAGTTTATAGTCACACAGATTATAGTCATACAGTTTATAGTCACACAGATTATAGTCACACAGATTATAGTCACACAGTTTATAGTCACACAGATTATAGTCACACAGATTATAGTCACACAGTTTATAGTCACACAGTTTATAGTCACACAGTTGTATAGTCACACAGATTATAGTCACACAGATTATAGTCACACACAGTGGTGTCACTAGGGTTGGTGTCACCCGGTGCGGTAAGTCATGGTGTCACCCCCCCCCCCAGAAAGCTGACACACACAAAAACACAGGCAAACACACATACAAACACTCAGACACACTTAAAAACATACTCAGATGCACACACAAACACTCGGAAACACACTCAGACACACACACAAAAACACAGAGACACACAAAAACTCAGACACACACATACAAAATATGTAAACTGCACTGCATTAATTAGGAAGCTCATGTCTAGAGCTGCACTCTGGCTCAGCAGAACATCAAATGAAAGATAAACAGAGCACTCTAAAATAAATCACTGAAGAAAAGGTTTAGGCGCGCAAACTATGAAAATTCTGCTCTCTGACTCTGTTCCAAGTCTGTAAGTGCACAGCCCTGGGCCGCATGTCACTGAGCAGTGAGCACAGATAGGCAAGCAGGGTTAGGCTAGCAGCGCAACTTTGCAAGCCCCATGGCACACCCACAACATTCATAGTGAAATTGGGCAGGGGAGGAGCAAAGTACAAACAAGCAAAAGCAGCCGGGAAAACTATTTGTTGAAATTGCAGCACTGGCTCAAGGGGCAAAAAAATTGTGTGTCTACAACTTCCCCAGTCACACTAATGTTCACAAATGCCAGCCTCTAATAAAATAATCTATGTATCTCAACATTGTATTTCTTTGAATTTCAATAAAATTTAAAAAAAAAAAAAAAATTTTTTTTTTGGTGTCACCCCCTGGAGGGTGTCACCCGGGTGCGGCCCGCACCCCCTAGTGACGCCACTGGTCACACAGATTATAGTCACACAATTTATAGTCACACAGTTTATAGTCACACAGTTGTATAGTCACACAGATTATAGTCACACAGTTTATAGTCAAACGGATTATAGTCACACGGATTATAGTCACACGGATTATAGTCACACAGATTATAGTCACACAGATTATAGTCACACAGTTTATAGTCACACCGATGTATAGTCACACAGATTATAGTCACACAGATTATAGTCACACAGTTTATAGCCACACAGATTATAGTCACACAGTTTATAGTCACACAGATTATAGTCACACAGATTATAGTCACACAGTTTATAGTCACACAGTTTATAGTCACACAGATTATAGTCACACAGATTATAGTCACACAGTTTATAGTCACACCGATGTATAGTCACACCGATGCATAGTCACACAGTTTATAGTCACACAGATGTATAGTCACACGGATGTATAGTCACACAGATTATAGTCAAACAGATTATAGTCAAACAGATTATAGTCACACAGTTTATAGTCACACAGATTATAGTCACACAGATTATAGTCACACAGTTTATAGTCACACAGATTATAGTCACACAGTTTAAAGTCACACCAATGTATAGTCACACAGATGTATAGTCACAAAGTTTATAGTTACACAGATTATAGTCCCACAGTTTATAGTCACACAGATGTATAGTCACACAGATGTATAGTCACACAGATTATAGTCACACAGTTTATAGTCACACAGATTATAGTCACACGGTTTATAGTCACACAGATTATAGTCACACAGTTTATAGTCACACAGATTATAGTCACACAGTTCATAGTCACACAGATTATAGTCACACAGATGTATAGTCACACAGATTATAGTCACACAGATTATAGTCACACAGTTTATAGTCACACAGATTATAGTCACACGGTTTATAGTCACACGGATTATAGTCACACAGATTATAGTCACACAGTTTATAGTCACACAGATTATAGTCACACAGATTATAGTCACACGGTTTATAGTCACACAGATTATAGTCACACAGATTATAGTCACACAGTTTATAGTCACACAGATTATAGTCACACAGATTATAGTCACACAGTTGATAGTTACACAGATTATAGTCACACAGTTTATAGTCACACAGATTATAGTCACACAGATTATAGTCACACAGATGTATAGTCACACAGTTTATGTCACACAGATTATAGTCACACAGATTATAGTCACACAGTTTATAGTCACACAGTTCATAGTCACACAGATTATAGTCACACAGATTATAGTCACACAGATTATAGTCACACAGATTATAGTCACACGGTTTATAGTCACACAGATTATAGTCACACAGATTATAGTCACACAGATTATAGTCACACAGATGTATAGTCACACAGATTATAGTCACACAGATTATAGTCACACAGATTATAGTCACACAGTTCATAGTCACACAGATTATAGTCACACAGATTATAGTCACACAGATTATAGTCACACAGATTATAGTCACACAGTTGCTGCATAGTTAGAACCATGTTGCTGCACTGTGAGATCCATGATAGATACAAGTGATTCAGATAAAGATAGAGATGGCTGTGACTGTGTAGCAACAGCTTTACTTATATATGGCAGATAGCACATGTAGCTGACTTATGTAGCATAATCCTGTAGAAAAAAAGCCAAAGTTGCTGTTCTGCAATTACATAAATTGTTCAGATTGGCTCTATCTCCATAAAGCCCACATATGGTCTGATCCCTAATACAAATAAACCCATCTACTTACATTAAGCCTAAACATAACTTCTCCCACTGCATTATTACACTTCACCAATGCTTCACCCCAATGAACCCAAATGACAACCTTTTATCCTAAAAATAATCATTACTTCTTGTTCTTTATAACTAAATTCATATGGAAAAAGAGGATTTTAATCATTTACTATAATACACCTCCATGAGGTTTAAACCATATACGTATTTCATGATTCTAAAAGTAAATGCAACAGTTTATGTAAAAGAAAGTGCAGATCCAAATAGCCAAACTAAACTACCAAACAGATAAACTAAACTACCAAACAGCTCAACTAAACTACCAAACAGCTCAACTAAACTACCAAACAGCTCAACTAAATTACCAAACAGCTCAACTAAACTACCAAACAGAGAAACTAAACTACCAAACAGCTCAACTAAATTACCAAACAGCTCAACTAAATTACCCAAACAGATAAACTAAACTACCAAACAGCTCAACTAAATTACCCAAACAGCTCAACTAAATTACCCAAACAGATAAACTAAACTACCAAACAGCTCAACTAAATTACCCAAACAGCTCAACTAAATTACCCAAACAGCTCAACTAAATTACCCAAACAGCTAAACTAAATTACCAAACAGCTCAACTAAACAACCAAACAGCTCCACTAAATTACCCAAACAGCTCAACTAAATTACCCAAACAGCTAAACTAAACTACCAAACAGCTCCACTAAATTACCCAAACAGCTCAACTAAATTACCCAAACAGCTAAGCTAAACTACCAAACAGCTCCACTAAATTACCCAAACTGCTCAACTAAATTACCCAAACAGCTCAACTAAATTACCCAAACAGCTCAACTAAATTACCCAAACAGCTCAACTAAATTACCCAAACAGCTAAACTAAATTACCAAACAGCTCAACTAAACAACCAAACAGCTCCACTAAATTACCCAAACAGCTCAACTAAATTACCCAAACAGCTAAACTAAACTACCAAACAGCTCCACTAAATTACCCAAACAGCTCAACTAAATTACCCAAACAGCTCCACTAAATTACCCAAACTGCTCAACTAAATTACCCAAACAGCTCAACTAAATTACCCAAACAGCTCAACTAAATTACCCAAACAGCTAAACTAAATTACCCAAACAGCTCAACTAAACAACCAAACAGCTACACTAAATTACCCAAACAGCTCAACTAAATTACCCAAACAGCTAAACTAAACTACCAAACAGCTCCACTAAATTACCCAAACTGCTCAACTAAATTACCCAAACAGCTCAACTAAATTACCCAAACAGCTCCACTAAATTACCCAAACAGCTCAACTTAACTACCAAACAGCTCAACTAAATTACCAAACAGTTAAACTAAATTACTAAACAGTTAAACTAAATTTCCCAAACAGCTAAACTAAATTAACAAACAGCTCAACTAAATTACCAAACAGTTAAACTAAATTACCAAACAGCTCAACTAAATTACCCAAACAGCTAAAGTGAATTACCAAACAGCTCAACTAAATTACCCAAACAGCTAAACTAAATTACCAAACACCTAAACTAAATTACCCAAACAGTTAAACTAAATTACCAAACAGCTAAACTAAACTACCAAACAGCTCAACTAAATTACCAAACAGTTAAACTAAATTACCAATCAGCTAAACTAAATAACCAAACAGCTAAACTAAATAACCAAACAGCTCAACTAAATTACTTAAACAGCTAAACTAAATAACCAAACAGCTAAACTAAATAACCAAACAGCTAAACTAAATAACTTAAACAGCTCAACTAAACCACCAAACACTTAAACTTAACTAAACTAACAAATAGCTAAACTAAGCTACCCAACAGCTAAATTACCAAACACCTGGGGTGAGATTACAACTGCTGAAACCCACATTGGGTAAATCACATAAATGGTGCTGGTAGATGCTATACTGCCATAAGTCGATTAAGCTGGCGAGGTTCAGAAATGTGCGTCATTATGCACAATCTAGTAACAGGGTCATATACAGACCGATACAGAAATAAAGTAAGGGTAAAGCAGTAACTGCTAATTAACCCAGAGCAATCAGGGTCATATATGGATATTGCAGCATAGGTGTGAGGAGTCATGATCAAAAGGCAGGCCAGGAGTCAGCAGGGGGTCATACATAATTACCACACATGCCAATTTCATCCAGAAAAAAAAGCAGAAAGGCTTACTCAGAGCAGTATGTGACCACAACAAGCAGCACCTGTTGTAATTGTGACATCACTGGAAAAGATATTAACCTGACACAAATTGCAGATTAAGAGCCAATGCCGGTAATCTAGAAAACATGGTGTGACTTCCAAAGTTGCATGAATGTGATAAATCAAGTCTGAGAGTTCCTTACTATTTTGCAGCTATATTTTCATAGATTAAACAGCAAAATAGACTTTTCCATTGGGCTACATCACAGTCAAGATGTACATTATAGTCACACAGATTATAGTCACACAGATTATAGTCACACAGATTATAGTCACACAGATTATAGTCACACAGTTTATAGTCACACAGATGTATAGTCACACAGTTTATAGTCACACAGATGTATAGTCACACAGATTATAGTCACACAGTTTATAGTCACACAGATGTATAGTCACACAGTTTATAGTCACACAGATGTATAGTCACACAGATTATAGTCACACAGATTATAGTCACACAGATTATAGTCACACAGTTTATAGTCACACAGATGTATAGTCACACAGATTATAGTCACACAGATGTATAGTCACACAGATTATAGTCACACAGATTATAGTCACACAGTTTATAGTCACACAGTTTATAGTCACACAGATTATAGTCACACAGATGTATAGTCACACAGATTATAGTCACACAGATTATAGTCACACAGTTTATAGTCACACAGATTATAGTCACACAGTTTATAGTCACACAGATGTATAGTCACATGGTTTATAGTCACACAGTTTATAGTCACACAGTTTATAGTCACACAGATGTATAGTCACATGGTTTATAGTCACACAGTTTATAGTCACACAGATTATAGTCACACAGATGTATAGTCACACAGATGTATAGTCACACAGATTATAGTCACGCAGTTTATAGTCACACAGATGTATAGTCACACAGATGTATAGTCACACAGATTATAGTCACACAGATTATAGTCACACAGATTATAGTCACGCAGTTTATAGTCACACAGATGTATAGTCACACAGATTATAGTCACACAGATTATAGTCACACAGTTTATATTCACACAGTTTATAGTCACACAGTTTATAGTCACACAGATTATAGTCACACAGTTTATAGTCACACAGATTATAGTCACACAGTTTATAGTCACACAGTTTATAGTCACACAGATTATAGTCACACAGTTTATAGTTACATAGATTACAGTCACACAGTTTATAGTCACACAGATGTATAGTGACATGGTTTATAGTCATACAGTTTATAGTCACACAGTTTATAGTCACATAGTTTATAGTCACACAGATTATAGTTACACAGTTTATAGTCACACAGATTATAGTCACACAGATTATAGTCACACAGTTTATAGTCACGCAGATTATAGTCACACAGATTATAGTCACACAGATTATAGTCACACAGTTTATAGTTACATAGATTACAGTCACACAGTTTATAGTCACACAGATGTATAGTGACATGGTTTATAGTCATACAGTTTATAGTCACACAGATTATAGTCACACAGATGTATAGTCACACAGATGTATAGTCACACAGATTATAGTCACGCAGTTTATAGTCACACAGATGTATAGTCACACAGATTATAGTCACACAGATTATAGTCACACAGATTATAGTCACGCAGTTTATAGTCACACAGATGTATAGTCACACAGATTATAGTCACACAGATTATAGTCACACAGTTTATATTCACACAGTTTATAGTCACACAGTTTATAGTCACACAGATTATAGTCACACAGTTTATAGTCACATAGTTTATAGTCACACAGATTATAGTTACACAGTTTATAGTCACACAGATTATAGTCACACAGATTATAGTCACACAGTTTATAGTCACGCAGATTATAGTCACACAGATTATAGTCACACAGATTATAGTCACACAGTTTATAGTTACATAGATTACAGTCACACAGTTTATAGTCACACAGATGTATAGTGACATGGTTTATAGTCATACAGTTTATAGTCACACAGATTATACAGGGAGTGCAGAATTATTAGGCAAGTTGTATTTTTGAGGATTAATTTTATTATTGAACAACAACCATGTTCTCAATGAACCCAAAAAACTCATTAATATCAAAGCTGAATAGTTTTGGAAGTAGTTTTTAGTTTGTTGTTAGTTATAGCTATTTTAGGGGGATATCTGTGTGTGCAGGTGACTATTACTGTGCATAATTATTAGGCAACTTAACAAAAAACAAATATATACCCATTTCAATTATTTATTTTTACCAGTGAAACCAATATAACATCTCAACATTCACAAATATACATTTCTGACATTCAAAAACAAAACAAAAACAAATCAGTGACCAATATAGCCACCTTTCTTTGCAAGGACACTCAAAAGCCTGCCATCCATGGATTCTGTCAGTTTTTTGATCTGTTCACCATCAACATTGTGTGCAGCAGCAACCACAGCCTCCCAGACACTGTTCAGAGAGGTGTACTGTTTTCCCTCCTTCTAAATCTCACATTTGATGATGGACCACAGGTTCTCAATGGGGTTCAGATCAGGTGAACAAGGAGGCCATGTCATTAGATTTTCTTCTTTTATACCCTTTCTTGCCAGCCCCGCTGTGGAGTACTTTGACGCGTGTGATGGAGCATTGTCCTGCATTAAAATCATGTTTTTCTTGAAGGATGCAGACTTCTTCCTGTACCACTGCTTGAAGAAGGTGTCTTCCAGAAACTTGCAGTAGGACTGGGAGTTGAGCTTGACTCCATCCTCAACCCGAAAAGGCCCCACAAGCTCATCTTTGATGATACCAGCCCAAACCAGTACTCCACCTCCACCTTGCTGGCGTCTGAGTCGGACTGGAGCTCTCTGCCCTTTACCAATCCAGCCACGGGCCCATCTATCTGGCCCATCAAGACTCACTCTCATTTCATCAGTCCATAAAACCTTAGAAAAATCAGTCTTGAGATATTTCTTGGCCCAGTCTTGACGTTTCAGCTTGTGTATCTTGTTCAGTGGTGGTCGTCTTTCAGCCTTTCTTACCTTGGCCATGTCTCTGAGTATTGCACACCTTGTGCTTTTGGGCACTCCAGTGATGTTGCAGCTCTGAAATATGGCCAAACTGGTGGCAAGTGGCATCTTGGCAGCTGCACGCTTGACTTTTCTCAGTTCATGGGCAGTTATTTTGCGCCTTGGTTTTTCCACACGCTTCTTGAGACCCTGTTGACTATTTTGAATGAAACGCTTGATTGTTCGATGATCACGCTTCAGAAGCTTTGCAATTTTAAGAGTGCTGCATCCCTCTGCAAGATATCTCACTATTTTTTACTTTTCTGAGCCTGTCAAGTCCTTCTTTTGACCCATTTTGCCAAAGGAAAGGAAGTTGCCTAATAATTCTGCACACCTGATATAGGATGTTGATGTCATTAGACCACACCCCTTCTCATTACAGAGATGCACATTACCTAATATGCTTAATTGGTAGTAGGCTTTCGAGCCTATACAGCTTGGAGTAAGACAACATGCATAAAGAGGATGATGTGGTCAAAATACTCATTTGCCTAATAATTCTGCACTCCCTGTAGTCACACAGATGTATAGTCACGCAGTTTATAGTCACACGGTTTATAGTCACACAGATTATAGTCACACAGATTATAGTCACACAGTTGATAGTTACACAGTTTATAGTCACACAGTTTATAGTCACACAGATTATAGTCACACAGAATATAGTCACACAGTTGCTGCATAGTTAGAACCATGTTGCTGCACTGTGAGATCCATGATAGATACAAGTGATTCAGATAAAGATAGAGATGGCTGTGACTGTGTAGCAACAGCTTTACTTATATATGGCAGATAGCACATGTAGCTGACTTATGTAGCATAATCCTGTAGAAAAAAAGCCAAAGTTGCTGTTCTGCAATTACATAAATTGTTCAGATTGGCTCTATCTCCATAAAGCCCACATATGGTCTGATCCCTAATACAAATAAACCCATCTACTTACATTAAGCCTAAACATAACTTCTCCCACTGCATTATTACACTTCACCAATGCTTCACCCCAATGAACCCAAATGACAACCTTTTATCCTAAAAATAATCATTACTTCTTGTTCTTTATAACTAAATTCATATGGAAAAAGAGGATTTTAATCATTTACTATAATACACCTCCATGAGGTTTAAACCATATACGTATTTCATGATTCTAAAAGTAAATGCAACAGTTTATGTAAAAGAAAGTGCAGATCCAAATAGCCAAACTAAACTACCAAACAGATAAACTAAACTACCAAACAGCTCAACTAAACTACCAAACAGCTCAACTAAACTACCAAACAGCTCAACTAAATTACCAAACAGCTCAACTAAACTACCAAACAGAGAAACTAAACTACCAAACAGCTCAACTAAATTACCAAACAGCTAAACTAAATTACCAAACAGCTCAACTAAACTACCAAACAGCTCAACTAAACTACCAAACAGCTCAACTAAATTACCAAACAGATAAACTAAACTACCAAACAGATAAACTAAACTACCAAACAGCTCAACTAAACTACCAAACAGATAAACTAAACAACCAAACAGATAAACTAAACTACCAAACAGTTCAACTAAACTACCAAACAGCTCAACTAAACTACCAAACAGCTCAACTAAATTACCAAACAGCTCAACTAAACTACCAAACAGCTCAACTAAACTACCAAACAGCTCAACTAAATTACCAAACAGCTCAACTAAATTACCAAACAGCTCAACTAATTTACCCAAACAGCTAAACTAAACTACCAAACAGTTAAACTAAATTACCCGAACAGCTAAACTAAACTACCAAACAGTTAAACTAAATTACCAAACAGCTCAACTAAATTACCCAAACAGCTAAACTAAATTACCAAACAGCTCAACTAAATTACCTAAACAGCTAAACTAAATTACCAAACAGCTCAACAAAATTACCCAAACAGCTAAACTAAATTACTTAAACAGCTAAACTAAATAACCAAACAGCTAAATTAAATAACTTAAACAGCTAAATTAAATAACCAAACATCTCAACTAAACCACCAAACACTTAAACTTAACTAAACTACCAAATAGCTAAACTAAGCTACCCAACAGCTAAATTACCAAACACCTGGGGCGAGATTACTACTGCTGAAACCCACATTGGGTAAATCACATAAATGGTGCTGACATATGCTATACTGCCATAAGTCGATTAAGCTGGCGAGGTTCAGAAATGTGCGCAACTACACTTTTCTGAAGTCGCCTATAACTTACCGCAGTATATCATCTTGCGGCACATAAGAAAACAAATAAAATTACCCGTAAAATTAAAATTAAAATTAAAATTAAATTACCCGTAAATATCTAATCCATCTAAAACAAATTAAAACGACATGTCAAAACCCCTCTGATCCACCATTCCCCCACATTGCAACCACTAATAAATATTATTAACCCCTAAACCACCATCCCCCCACATTGCAACTACTAATAAATATTATTAAGTCCTAAACTGCCATCGCCCAACATCACAATCTACCTATTTACACAATTAACCCCTAATCCGCCAACACCCCAGAACGCAAAGTATTAATCTAATAACTAAGCCCCCTAACCAAACACCCTCTAGGTTAACCCCAATTAAATTACAATTACTTAAAATAAAAAAATAACTACATTACAAATTATTTTAAAATTAAAAAAAAAATACTTAAACAAAAACCTAACATTACCCAAAATAAAAAATCCTAACATTACATTAAAATAAAAAAAGCAAAGATTACAAAAAGCTAACATTACATAAAGTAACAAACAAAATTATCCAAAATAAAATTTTTTATTCCTAATCTAATACCCCCTTAAAAACAAAAAAGCCACCCCAAAATAAAAAAAATAATAATCTAGCAATCAACTACCAATAGTGTCATGCCGCCCACTCCGTTGTGGCTGTTGCCACGGACGCAGGCGGCTCCTTCCGCTTCCATGGCCGTTGCCATGGATGCAGGCAACTCCTTCCTGTTACCATGGCCATTGCTATGGACTCTGCAGTGCTCTGGCGCATTGGACATGATGTCACCACCACTCCTGGACATCATCCTTAGCACAAACCTGGGTCTATGTAATTACCTTTTCTTTCATGTAATTGGCAAGAGTCCATTAGCTAGTGACGTATGGGATATACAATCCTACCAGGAGGGGCAAAGTTTCCCAAACCTCAAAATGCCTATAAATACCCCCCCCCCCCACCACACCCACAACTCAGTTTTACAAACTTTGCCTCCTATGGAGGTGGTGAAATAAGTTTGTGCTAAGATTTCTACGTTGACATTCGCTTCTCAGCTTTTTTGAAGCCCGATTACAGAGTACAGCGAATGTCAGAGGGACGTGAAGAGAGTATCACCTATTGAATGCAATGATTTTCCCAACGGGGGTCTATTCCATAGGTTCTCTGTTATCGGTCGTAGAGATTCATCTTCTACCTCCCTTTTCAGATCGACGATATACTCTCATATACCATTACCTCTACTGATAACTGTTTCAGTACTGGTTTGGCTATCTGCTATATGTGGATGGGTGTCTTTTTTGGTAAGTATGTTTTTTATTACTTAAGACACCTCAGCTATAGTTTGGCACTTTATGCATTTATATAAAGTTCTAAATATATGTATTGTACTTATATTTGCCATGCGTCAGGTTCATGTATTTCCTTGTGCAGATTGTCAGTTTCATATTTGGGAAATAAACATATTAAGAAATATTTTTTTCTTACCTGGGGTTTAGTCTTTTTTTCAAATTGACTAGTTTTTTCTTACAAATTGCGGGCAGCATTAGACCAACGGGTGCACCAAATGCTAGACTTTATTTCATCATCCTTGGCGCGAGAATTTTTTTGCGCAAATAGTACGTCCGTTGATGCAAGTTTGTAATTTCCGGAGTCGTAGTTGACGCAGAAGACTTACACACGGTTGCGTTGTTAGTGACGCAAGTGTGTCATTTCCGGATATTGGCGTAAAAAATATTTTCACTTATGTTGTGCGTCATACTTGGCGCCAAATTTTTCATTAGTTTTATTCCCCATTGCTGTTTGCCTCTTGCCTTTTTCTATGTCAGAGGGCTATGCTGTTTGCATTTTTTCCCATTCCTGAAACTGTCATATAAAGAAATTGATAATTTTGCTTTATATGTTGTTTTTCTTTTACATTTTGCAAGATGTCTCAATCTGATCCTGCCTTAGAAGTATCTGTTGGAACTTTGCTGCCTGACATCGTTTCTACCAAAGCTAAGTGCATTTGTTGTAAGATTGTGGAAATTATATCTCTGAATGTCATTTGTAATAGTTGTCATGATAAACTTTTACATGCAGACTTGCAGTTTTACTTGCCAGTTGCAGTTCCTTCAACTTCTAATGTACATGATATACCTATGAATTTTAAAGAATTTGTTACTGATTCTATTCAGAAGGCTTTGTCTGCATTTCCGCCTTCTAATAATCGTAAAGGGTCTTTTAAAACTTCTCATAAAGTTGATGAAATTTCAAATGACCGACAACATAATGATTTATCCTCCTCTGATGAGGATCTATTTGATTCAGAAGATCCTTCCTCAGATATTGACACTGACAAATCTACTTATTTAAAATAGAGTATATTCGTTCTTTGTTAAAAGAAGTGTTAATTACTTTGGATATTGAGGAAGCTAGTCCTCTTGACATTAAGACTAGTAAACGTTTAAATGCTGTTTTTAAACCTCCTGTGGTTACTCCAGAGGTTTTTCCTATTCCTGATGCTATTTCTGATATGATTTCTAAGGAATGGAATAAGCCAGGTACTCCTTTTATTCCTTCTTCAAGGTTTAAAAAATTGTATCCTTTACCAGCAATTTCTATAGAGTTTTGGGAAAAGATCCCCAAAGTTGATGGGACTATTTCTACTCTTGCTAAACATACCACTATTCCTATGGAAGATAGTACTTCTTTTAAGGATCCTTTAGATAGTAAACTTGAAACTATTTATATTCAGGTCATCTTCTCAGGCCTGCAATTTCTTTGGCTGATGTTGCGGCTGCATCAACTTATTGGTTGGAGAATTTAACGCAACAAGAATTGGATTTTGACATATCTAGCATTGTTCGCTTGCTGCAACATGCTAATCATTTTATTTGTGATGCCATTTTTGATATTATCAAAATTGATGTTAGATCCATGTTTTTAGCTATTTTAACTAGAAGAGCTTTATGGCTTAAATCTTGGAATGCTGATATGACATCTAAGTCTAGATTATTATCTCTTTCTTTCAAAGGAAATAATTTATTTGGTTCTCAGTTGGATTCTATTATTTCAACTGTTACTGGAGGAAAGGGTTTTTTTTCTGCCTCAGGATAAAAAAACCTAAGGGTAAATTTAAGGCTTCTAACTGTTTTTGTTCTTTTTGTCAAAATAAGGAACAAATGTCTAATCCTTCCCACAAGGAATCTGTTTCCAATTGGAAGCCTTCCTCAAATTGGAATATATCCAAGCCATTTAAGAAACCAAAGTCAGCCCCTAAGTCCGCATGAAGGTGCGGCCCTCATTCCAGCTCAGCTGGTAGGGGGCAAATTAAGGTTTTTCAAGGATTTTTGGATAAATACTTTCCAAAATCAATGGATTCAGAGCATTGTCTCTCAAGGGTATCGAATAGGATTCAGAGTAAGACCTCCTGTGAGAAGATTTTTTCTCTCATGTACCCCAGCAAATCCAGTAAAAGCTCAGGCTTACCTGAAGTGTGTTTCAGACTGTAGTCTTCAGGGGTAATTATCCAGGTTCCTTTTCAGGAACACGGTCTGGGGTTTTATTCAAATCAATTCATTGTCCCAAAGAAGGAAAATTCATTCAGACCAGTTCTGGATCTGAACATTTTTAATCATTATGTAAGAGTACCAACTTTCAAGATGGTGACTATAAGGACTATTCTGCCTTTTGTTCAGCAAGGACATTATATGTCTACAATAGACTTGCAGGATGCATACCTTCATATTCCAATTCATCCAGAACATTATCAGTTCCTGAGATTCTCTTTTCTAGACAAGCATTACTAATTTGTTGCTCTTCCATTTGGCCTAGCAACAGCTCCAAGAATCAAAGATTCAGAGAGCAGGGTATTGCAGTGTTTCCTTATTTGGACGGTATCTTGGTACTAGCTCAGTCTTTAGGTTCTGCAGAATCTCACACAAATCAACTAGTGTTGTTTTTTCAAAAACATAATTTATGCTTACCTGATAAATTTATTTCTCTTGTAGTGTATTCAGTCCACGGGTCATCCATTACTTATGGGATTATATCTCCTTCCCAACAGGAAGTTGCAAGAGGATCACCCAAGCAGAGCTGCTATATAGCTCCTCCCCTCACACGTCATATCCAGTCATTCGACCGAAACAAGACAATAAAGGAGAAACCATAGGGTGCAGTGGTGACTGTAGTTTAAATTAAAAATTTAGATCTGCCTTAAAAGACAGGACGGGCCGTGGACTGAATACACTACAAGAGAAATAAATTTATCAGGTAAGCATAAATTATGTTTTCTCTTGTTAAGTGTATTCAGTCCACGGGTCATCCATTACTTATGGGATACCAATACCAAAGCTAAAGTACACGGATGATGGGAGGGACAAGGCAGGAACTTTAAACGGAAGGAACCACTGCCTGTAGAACCTTTCTCCCAAAAACAGCCTCTGAAGAAGCAAAAGTGTCAAATTTGTAAAATTTTGAAAAAGTGTGAAGTGAAGACCAAGTTGCAGCCTTGCAAATCTGTTCAACAGAGGCCTCATTCTTAAAGGCCCAGGTGGACGCCACTGCTCTAGTGGAATGAGCTGTAACTCTTCCAGGAGGCTGCTGTCCAGCAGTCTCATAGGCTAAGCGTATTATGCTACGAAGCCAAAAGGAGAGAGAGGTAGCCGAAGCTTTTTGACCTCTCCTCTGTCCAGAATAAACAACAAACAGGGAAGAAGTTTGACGAAAATCTTTAGTTGCCTGCAAATAGAACTTCAGGGCACGGACTACGCCCAGATTATGTAAGATTCGTTCCTTCTTTGAAGAAGGGTTAGGACACAGTGATGGAACAACAATCTCTTGATTGATATTCCTGTTAGAAACTACCTTAGGTAAGAACCCAGGTTTAGTACGCAGAACTACCTTGGAAAATCAGATAAGGAGAATCACAATGTAAAGCAGATAACTCAGAGACTCTTCGAGCCGAGGAAATAGCCATCAAAAACAGAACTTTCCAAGATAACAGCCTAATATCAATGGAATGAAGGGGTTCAAACGGAACACCTTGAAGAACTTAAAGAACTAAGTTTAAACTCCACGGCGGAGCAACAGTCTTAAACACAGGCCTAATCCTAGCCAAAGCCTGACAAAAGGCCTGAACGTCTGGACCTTCTGCCAGACGTTTGTGTAGAAGAATAGACAGAGCAGAAATCTGTCCCTTTTTTTTTTTTTTTTTTTATAAATATTTTTTTATTGAGGTTGAATAAAGCGTTACAGATAAAGACACCCGTGAACAAAAATTCCAATAAAACATACAAACTTAATATAAAGGTACAGTAGAGATGCAAGTCTATTACAGTTCTAGACATAAACTCTGTAGATCTTTGAAGCAGTGTGGACATTATGCTTACAGGGCTTATGATGTAGTCAGCTATTCTACCAGCCAGTGATAGGATAAACCAGTCTACCATGAAAAGCTAGTAAAAGGGAATAATAGACTAAAATAAACTAACTTAGCATGTCCATAAGGGTTTTATATAGGGTGAAATGAAACCTCTTTTTTTATATTCTGAGAATAATAAAAATGGTCCCCGTTTTGCAATGGGAAATATGAACTGGTTTAACTAGGAGTGAAATAAGAAATAGAGGCAAAAGGGGGAGTTGGCAGTATGGATATTAGGGGGAGGGTATTTCAGCGGGCAAGAGCCGCTCTAGCTGGGACAAGGGGGGGGAGGGGGCGGAGCTAGTGGTGATGTTAGAGTGGAGGGCAATTAAAGGATACAGATGTTGTGAGTAGCACCGAATTAAACCTTTAAGATAGCATAATAAGAGATATCCAGAGACAGATACCACATAATATATCAGTGCCTTCACAGTTAAAGTACTCATATGATGAGGATAATCTGAGACACTGAGTACAGGTGGACCCAGGGTAGCCTTAAATCTGTCCCTTTAACGAACTAGCAGATAAGCCCTTTTCTAAACCCTCTTGTAGAAAAGACAATATCCTAGGAATCCTAACCTTACTCCATGAGTAACTCTTAGATTCGCACCAGTATAAATATTTACGCCATATCTTATGGTAAATTTTCCTGGTAACAGGTTTCCGAGCCTGTATTAAGGTATCAATAACCGACTCCGAGAAGCCACGCTTTGATAGAATCAAGCGTTCAATCTCCATGCAGTCAGTCTCAGAGAAACTAGATTTGGATGATTGAAAGGACCCTGAATTAGAAGGTCCTGCCTCAGAGGCAGAGACCATGGTGGACAGGACGACATGTCCACTAGGTCTACATACCAGGTCCTGCGTAGCCACGCAGGCGCTATCAGAATCACAGATGCCCTTTCCTGTTTGATCCTGGCAATCAGTCGAGGAAGCATCGGGAATGGTGGAAACACATAAGCCATGTTGAAGACCCAAGGGGCTGTCAGAGCATCTATCAGCACCGCTCCCGGGTCCCTGGACCTGGATCCGTAACAAGGAAGCTTGGTGTTCTGGCGAGACGCCATGAGATCCAGTTCTGGTTTGCCCCAACGATGGACTAGTTGAGTAAACACCTCCGGATGGAGTTCCCACTCCCCCGGATGAAAAGTCTGACGACTTAGAAAATCCGCCTCCCAGTTCTCTACACCTGGGATGTGGATCGCTGACAGGTGGCAAGAGTGAGACTCTGCCCAGCGAATTATCTTTGAGACTTCTAACATCGCTAGGGAACTCCTGGTTCCCCCTTGATGGTTGATGTAAGCCACAGTCGTGATGTTGTCCGACTGGAATCTGATGGACCTCAGTGTTGCTAACTGAGGCCAAGCTAGAAGAGCATTGAATATTGCTCTTAACTCCAGAATATTTATTGGGAGGAGTTTCTCCTCCTGAGTCCACGATCCCTGAGCCTTCAGGGAGTTCCAGACTGCGCCCCAACCTAGAAGGCTGGCATCTGTTGTTACAATCGTCCAATCTGGCCTGCGAAAGGTCATACCCTTGGACAGATGGACACGAGAAAGCCACCAGAGAAGAGAAACTCTGGTCTCTTGATCCAGATTTAGTAGGGGGGACAAATCTGAGTAATCCCCATTCCACTGACTTAGCATGCATAATTGCAGTGGTCTGAGATGCAGGCGCGCAAATGGCACTATGTCCATTGCCGCTACCATTAAGCCGATTACTTCCATGCACTGAGCCACTGACGGGCGTGGAATGGAATGAAGGACACTGCAAGCATTTAGAAGTTTTGATAACCTGGACTCCGTCAGGTAAATTTTCATCTCTACAGAATCTATAAGAGTCCCTAGGAAGGAGACTCTTGTGAGTGGTGATAGAGAACTCTTTTCCACGTTCACCTTCCACCCATGCGACCTCAGAAATGCCAGAACTATCTCTGTATGAGACTTGGCCCTTTGAAAGCTTGATGCCTGTATCAGGATGTCGTCTAGATACGGAGCCACCGCTATGCCTCGCGGTCTTAGTACCGCCAGAAGTGAGCCCAGAACCTTTGTAAAGATTCTCGGGCCGTAGCCAACCCAAAGGGAAGAGCTACAAACTGATAATGCCTGTCTAGAAAGGCAAATCTTAGGTACCGATAATGATCCTTGTGAATCGGTATATGAAGGTAGGCATCCTTTAAGTCTACCGTGGTCATGTATTGACCCTCTTGGATCATGGGTAGGATGGTTCGAATAGTTTCCATCTTGAATGATGGAACTCTTAGGAATTTGTTTAAGATTTTTAGGTCCAAGATTGGTCTGAAGGTTCCCTCTTTCTTGGGAACTACAAACAGATTCGAGTAAAACCCTTGCCCTTGTTCCGTCCGCGGAACTGGGTGGATCACCCCCAATACTAAGAGGTCTTGCACGCAACGTAGAAATGCCTCTTTCTTTATTTGGTTTGCTGATAACCTTGAAAGATGAAATCTCCCTTGTGGAGGAGATGCTTTGAAGTCCAGAAGATATCCCTTAGATATGATCTCTAACGCCCAGGGATCCTGGACATCTCTTGCCCAAGCCTGGGCGAAGAGAGATAGTCTGCCCCCCACTAGATCCGTTTCCAGATAGGGGGCCCTCTCTTCATGCTGTCTTAGGGGCAGAAGAAGGCTTTCTGGCCTGCTTGCCCTTGTTCCTGGACTGGTTAGTTTTCCAGCCCTGTCTGTAACGAGCAACAGGTCCTTCCTGTTTTGGAGCGGAGGAAGTTGATGCTGCTCCTGCCTTGAAATTACGAAAGGCACGAAAATTAGACTGTTTGGCCTTTGACTTGGCCCTGTCCTGAGGAAGAGTATGACCCTTACCCCCAGTAATGTCAGCAATAATTTCTTTCAAGCCGGGCCCGAATAAGGTCTGCCCTTTGAAAGGAATATTAAGCAATTTAGACTTAGAAGTCACGTCAGCTGACCAGAATTTAAGCCATAGCGCTCTGCGCTCCTGGATGGCGAATCCGGAGTTCTTAGCCGTTAGTTTGGTTAAATGTACAATGGCATCAGAAACAAATGCATTAGCTAGCTTAAGTGCTTTAAGCTTGGCCATAATCTCATCCAATGGAGCTGTGCGAATGGCCTCTTCCAGAGACTCAAACCAGAATGCCGCAGCCACAGTGACAGGCGCAATGCATGCAAGGGGCTGTAAGATAAAACCTTGTTGAACAAACACTTTCTTAAGGTAACCTTCTAATTTTTTATCCATTGGATCCGAAAAAGCACAACTATCCTCCACCGGGATAGTGGTACGCTTAGCTAAAGTAGAAACTGCTCCCTCCACCTTAGGGACCGTCTGCCATAAGTCTCGTGTGGTGGCGTCTATCGGGAACATTTTTCTAAACATCGGAGGTGGGGAAAAAGGCACACCGGGTCTATCCCACTCCTTGCTAATAATTTCTGTAAGCCTTTTAGGTATAGGAAAAATGTCAGTACATACCGGTACCGCAATGTATCTATCCAACCTACATACTTTCTCGGGAATTGCAACCGTGTTACAATCATTCAGAGCCGCTAATACCTCCCCTAGCAATACGCGGAGGTTCTCAAGCTTAAATTTAAAATTAGAAATCTCTGAATCCGGTCTCCCTGGATCAGATCCGTCACCCACAGAATGAAGCTCTCCGTCCTCATGTTCTGCAAATTGTGACGCAGTATCGGACATGGCTCTCACATCATCAGCGCGCTCTGTCCTTAACCCAGAGCTATCGCGCTCGCCTCTTAATTCAGGCAATTTAGATAATACCTCTGTCATAACAGCCGCCATGTCTTGCAAAGTGATTTGTATGGGCCTCTCTGATAAACTTGGCGCCACAATATCACGCGCCCCCTGAGCGGGAGGCGAAGGTACTGACACGTGAGGAGAGTTAGTCGGCATAACTTCCCCCTCGTTGTCTGGTGATAATTTCTTTACAGATATAGATTGACTTTTATGCAAAGTGACATCAATACAATTAGTACACATATTTCTGTGGGGCTCCACATTGGCCTTCAAACATAGGCCTAGATTTAGAGTTCGGAGGTAGCCGTCAAAACCAGCGTTAGAGGCTCCTAACGCTGGTTTTGGGCGCCCGCTGGTATTTGGAGTCAGTGATTAAAGGGTCTAACGCTCACTTTTCAGCCGCGACTTTTCCATACCGCAGATCCCCCTACGCCATTTGCGTAGCCTATCTTTTCAATGGGATCTTTCTAACGCTGGTATTTAGAGTCGTTTCTGCAGTGAGCGTTAGAGCTCTAACGACAAGATTCCAGCCGCCTGAAAATAGCAGGAGTTAAGAGCTTTCTGGCTAACGCCGGTTTATAAAGCTCTTAACTACTGTACCCTAAAGTACACTAACACCCATAAACTACCTATGTACCCCTAAACCGAGGTCCCCCCACATCGCCGCCACTCGATTAAAATTTTTAACCCCTAATCTGCCGACCGCCACCTACGTTATACTTATGTACCCCTAATCTGCTGCCCCTAACCCCGCCGACCCCTATATTATATTTATTAACCCCTAACTTGCCCCCCACAACGTCGCCGCAAGCTACTTAAAATAATTAACCCCTAATCTTCCGACCGCAAATCGCCGCCACCTACGTTATCCCTATGTACCCCTAATCTGCTGCCCCTAACATCGCCGACCCCTATGTTATATTTATTAACCCCTAATCTGCCCCCCACAACGTCGCCGACACCTACCTACACTTATTAACCCCTAATCTGCCGAGCGGACCTGAGCGCTACTATAATAAAGTTATTAACCCCTAATCCGCCTCACTAACCCTATCATAAATAGTATTAACCCCTAATCTGCCCTCCCTAACATCGCCGACACCTACCTTCAATTATTAACCCCTAATCTGCCGACCGGAGCTCACCGCTATTCTAATAAATGTATTAACCCCTAAAGCTAAGTCTAACCCTAACACTAACACCCCCCTAAGTTAAATATAATTTTTATCTAACGAAATAAATTAACTCTTATTAAATAAATGATTCCTATTTAAAGCTAAATACTTACCTGTAAAATAAATCCTAATATAGCTACAATATAAATTACATTTATATTATAGCTATTGTAGGATTAATATTTATTTTACAGGCAACTTTGTAATTATTTTAACCAGGTACAATAGCTATTAAATAGTTAAGAACTATTTAATAGTTACCTAGTTAAAATAATTACAAATTTACCTGTAAAATAAATCCTAACCTAAGATATAATTAAACCTAACACTACCCTATCAATAAAATAATTAAATAAACTACCTACAATTACCTACAATTAACCTAACACTACACTATCAATAAATTAATTAAACACAATTGCTACAAATAAATACAATTAAATAAACTATCTAAAGTACAAAAAATAAAAAAGAACTAAGTTACAGAAAATAAAAAAATATTTACAAACATAAGAAAAATATTACAACAATTTTAAACTAATTACACCTACTCTAAGCCCCCTAATAAAATAACAAAGACCCCCAAAATAAAAAATTCCCTACCCTATTCTAAAATACAAAAATTACAAGCTCTTTTACCTTACCAGCCCTGAACAGGGCCCTTTGCGGGGCATGCCCCAAGAATTGCAGCTCTTTTGCCTGTAAAAAAAAACATTGGCTGATCGGAACAGCCAATAGAATGCGAGCTCAATCTGATTGGCTGATTGGATCAGCCAATCGGATTGAACTTGATTCTGATTGGCTGATTCCATCAGCCAATCAGAAAATTCCTACCTTAATTCCGATTGGCTGATAGAATCCTATCAGCCAATCGGAATTCGAGGGACGCCATCTTGGATGACGTCCCTTAAAGGAACCGTCATTCGTCGTCTAGTCGTCGGAAGAAGAGGATGGATCCGCGCTGGAGGTCTTCAAGATGGAGCCGGTCGTCATCGGATGGAAGAACATAGAAGATGCCGCTTGGAGAAGATGTTTGCCGGTCCGGATGTCCTCTTCTTGCCGGATAGGAGGAAGACTTTCGAGCACCGGATTATGGATCGCCAACCCCCGCTTGGGTTGGATGAAGATCTTGGAGCCAGGACGGATCGGTGATACCTGGATGGTGAAGACAAGGTAGGAAGATCTTCAGGGGATTAGTGTTAGGTTTATTTTAGGGGGTTTGGGTTAGATTAGGGGTATGTGGGTGGTGGGTTGTAATGTTGGGGGGGGGTATTGTATGTTTTTTTTTACAGGCAAAAGAGCTGCAATTCTTGGGGCATGCCCCGCAAAGGGCCCTGTTCAGGGCTGGTAAGGTAAAAGAGCTTGTAATTTTTGTATTTTAGAATAGGGTAGGGAATTTTTTATTTTGGGGGTCTTTGTTATTTTATTAGGGGGCTTAGAGTAGGTGTAATTAGTTTAAAATTGTTGTAATATTTTTCTTATGTTTGTAAATATTTTTTTATTTTCTGTAACTTAGTTCTTTTTTATTTTTTGTACTTTAGATAGTTTATTTAATTGTATTTATTTGTAGCAATTGTGTTTAATTAATTTATTGATAGTGTAGTGTTAGGTTAATTGTAGGTAATTGTAGGTAGTTTATTTAATTATTTTATTGATAGGGTAGTGTTAGGTTTAATTATATCTTAGGTTAGGATTTATTTTACAGGTAAATTTGTAATTATTTTAACTAGGTAACTATTAAATAGTTCTTAACTATTTAATAGCTATTGTACCTGGTTAAAATAATTACAAAGTTGCCTGTAAAATAAATATTAATCCTAAAATAGCTATAATATAAATGTAATTTATATTGTAGCTATATTAGGATTTATTTTACAGGTAAGTATTTAGCTTTAAATAGGAATCATTTATTTAATAAGAGTTAATTTATTTCGTTAGATAAAAATTATATTTAACTTAGGGGGGTGTTAGTGTTAGGGTTAGACTTAGCTTTAGGGGTTAATACATTTATTAGAATAGCGGTGAGCTCCGGTCGGCAGATTAGGGGTTAATAATTGAAGGTAGGTGTCGGCGATGTTAGGGAGGGCAGATTAGGGGTTAATACTATTTATGATAGAGTTAGTGAGGCGGATTAGGGGTTAATACATTTATTATAGTAGCGCTCAGGTCCGCTCGGCAGATTAGGGGTTAATAAGTGTAGGTAGGTGTCGGCGACGTTGTGGGGGGCAGATTAGGGGTTAATAAATATAACATAGGGGTCGGCGATGTTAGGGCAGCAGATTAGGGGTACATAGGGATAACGTAGGTGGCGGCGGTTTACGGAGCGGCAGATTAGGGGTTAAAAGTGTAATGCAGGGGTCAGCGATAGCGGGGGCGGCAGATTAGGGGTTAATAAGTGTAAGGCTAGGGGTGTTTAGACTCGGGGTACATGTTAGGGTGTTAGGTGCAGACGTAGGAAGTGTTTCCCCATAGGAAACAATGGGGCTGCGTTAGGAGCTGAACGCTGCTTTTTTGCAGGTGTTAGGTTTTTTTTCAGCTCAAACAGCCCCATTGTTTCCTATGGGAGAATCGTGCACGGGCACGTTTTTGAGGCCGGCCGCGTCCGTAAGCAACTCTGGTATCGAGAGTTGCATTTGCGGTAAATATGCTCTACGCTCCTTTTTTGGAGCCTAACGCGGCATTTGTTTGAACTCTCGATACCAGAGTTAAATTTATGGTGCGGCCAGAAAAAAACCCGCGGAGCGTTAACAGCCCTTTTACCGCCGAACTCTAAATCTAGGCCACAGTGAACAAGCAGATTCATCTGTGTCAGACATGTTTAAACAGACTCGCAATGAGACTAGCAAGCTTGGAAAAACCTTTCAAGTAAATTTACAAGCAATATAAAAAACGCTACTGCGCCTTTAAGAAGCACAAAAAAAGACGTCACAGTTGAAATAACAAAGAACCAAATCAGTTATAGCAACCAAATCTTCACAGTAAATGTATTAAGTTAGAAGAGTATTGCACCCACTAGCAAATGGATGATTAACCCCTAAATACCCAAAAACGGATAATCAAATTAACAATTAACGTTTTTTATCACAGTCAAACACACTGTCACAGGTCTGCTGTGACTGATTACCTCCCTCAAAATGACTTTTGAAGACCCCTGAGCTCTCTAGAGACGTCCTGGATTAAGGAGGAAAAAGCAGGAAGATTGAAACTGAATTTTTACTGCGCAAAAAAGCGCTAAAATAGGCTCCTCCCACTCCTATTACAACAGTGGGAAACCTCAGTTAAACGCTTCTATATAGAAATAAATGACAGCCATGTGGAAAATCATGCCCCAAAAGATTTATCACCAAAGTACCTCACAAAAAACGAATAACATGCCAGTAAACGTTTTAAACATACACTTTAAATGTTAGATAGTGTTATTAATAAGCCTGCTACCAGTCGCTTCTACTGCAGTTAAGGCTTATACAATACTTCGGTATTAACAGTATATTCTTAGTCAAATTCCATTCCTTAGAAAATAACTTATTGTACATACATTCATCAGCCTGATACCAGTCGCCGCTGCATTTAAGGCTGTACTTACATTACATCGGTATCAGCAGTATTTTCTTAGTCAATTCCATTCCTTAGAAAAATAATTTACTGCACATACCTCGTTTGCGGGATTCCCCGCATGCTATTCCCTTTCTGAAAGTTACCCCACTCCTCAGAATGTGCGAGAACAGCCAGTGGATCTTTGTTACTTCCGCTAAGATCATAGAAAACTCAGGCAGATTCTTCTTCTAAATACTGCCTGAGAACAAACAGCACACTCCGGTGCCATTTAAAATAACAAACTTTTGATTGAAGAAATAAACTAAGTATAAAAACACCACAGACCTCTCATAACGACCTATCTAGTTGAGTTGCAAGAGAATGACTGGATATGATGTGTGAGGGGAGGAGCTATATAGCAGCTCTGCTTGGGTGATCCTCTTGCAACTTCCTGTTGGGAAGGAGATATAATCCCATAAGTAATGGATGACCCGTGGACTGAATACACTTAACAAGAGAAAACATGGTTGCAGGATCAATTTACCAAAAAGTTTCTTGATTCCTCAGACAAGGGTCACCTTTTTAGGTTTTCAGATAGATTCAGTGTCCATGACTCTGTCTCTAACAGACAAGAGACTTTAAAATTGGTTGCAGCCTGTTGGCACCTTCAGTCTCAGTCATTCCCTTCAGTGGCTATGTGAATGGAAGTTTTAGGCCTCATGACTGCAGCATCGGACACGATTCCTTTTGCTCGTTTTCACATGAGACCTCTCCAGCTTTGTATGTTGAATCAATGGTGCAGGGATTATACAAATATATCACAGTTAATATCCTTAAATCCCAATGTTCGACACTTTCTGACGTGGTGGTTAAATCACCAGCGTTTAGTTCAAGGGGCTTCCTTTATTCGGCCAACCTGGGCTGTGATCACTACAGATGCAAGTCTTTCAAGTTGGGGAGTACAGTTACACCTATAATAACACCATCTAATAAATATACATTACACAGTACAGTTACACTTATAATAACACCATCTAATAAATATACACTACACAGTACAGTTACACCTATAATAACACCATCTAATAAATATACATTACACGGTACAGTTACACTTATAATAACACCATCTAATAAATATACATTACACAGTACAGTTACACTTATAACAACGCCATCTAATAAATATACATTACACAGTACAGTTACACTGATAATAACACCATCTAATAAATATACATTACACAGTACAGTTACACTCATAATAACACTATCTAATAAATATACATTACACAGTACAGTTACACGCATAATAACACTGTCTAATAAATATACATTACACAGTACAGTTACACTAATAATAACACTGTCTAATAAATATACATTACACAGTACAGTTACACACATAATAACACTGTCTAATAAATATACATTACACAGTACAGTTACACTAATAATAACACTGTCTAATAAATATACATTACACAGTACAGTTACACGCATAATAACACTGTCTAATAAATATACATTACACAGTACAGTTACACTAATAATAACACTGTCTAATAAATATACATTACACAGTACAGTTACACTCATAATAACACTATCTAATAAATATACATTACACAGTACAGTTACACGCATAATAACACTGTCTAATAAATATACATTACACAGTACAGTTACACACATAATAACACTGTCTAATAAATATACATTACACAGTACAGTTACACTAATAATAACACTGTCTAATAAATATACATTACACAGTACAGTTACACTTATAACAACGCCATCTAATAAATATACATTACACAGTACAGTTACACTGATAATAACACTATATTATAAATATACATTACACAGTACAGTTACACTGATAATAACACTATATTATAAATATACATTACACAGTACAGTTACACGCATAATAACACTGTCTAATAAATATACATTACACAGTACAGTTACACTAATAATAACACCATCTAATAAATATACATTACACAGTACAGTTACACTGATAATAACACCATCTAATAAATATACATTACACAGTACAGTTACACTGATAATAAAACCATCTAATAAATAAACATTACACAGTACAGTTACACTGATAATAACACTGTCTAATAAATATACATTACACAGTACAGTTACACACATAATAACACTGTCTAATAAATATACATTACACAGTACAGTTACACTCATAATAACACTATCTAATAAATATACATTACACAGTACAGTTATACTGATAATAACACTATCTAATAAATATACATTACACAGTACAGTTACACACATAATAACACCATCTAATAAATATACATTACACAGTACAGTTACACTGATAATAAAACCATCTAATAAATATACATTACACAGTACAGTTACACTGATAATAAAACCATCTAATAAATATACATTACACAGTACAGTTACGCTGATAATAACACCATCTAATTAAAATGATTTTTAAAAAAAAAGTATTGCACCAAAAACTTATAAGGGCTCAAAGAAATGAGACTTTAACATAAAGATACATACAGATACATTGCTAAATATGTATTTGTATGTATAAATGTTTAACTGTGTATTTACTGTAAATATTTCACATTCCAATGTTCTGCACATAGCATATTATGTTATAAGTATTTTTAAATAGATAAATATATATTTGTGGAATATGAAATATTCATATTTTCATGTTGTGTTTGTGTAATAGCGGTGTGTTCGCAATTGCGAAAATGCAATATACAGCACCACTTGTAATCTAGCTCTTAATGTTTTGTGTTGATGTTTAAAACAGGTTCCAGATAATTGTAGAGTGCTGAGTAGTGGTTATGGTTCTGCAATGATCAGATTGGACATAATTTCTTGTGCTGACAGTATTTTTTTAACCACAGATATATTTTTATTTATTTGTATATGTGCAATGCTGAATGTTTGATTTTTTTTTAGTAAGCAAACATAATTTGTCTTATCTATCCTCCTACCCTAAATATGTTTGCCTAATTAATTTTGTTTCTGTCTGTGACCTCTCCGTCATTGCAACATATTTCTTCTGTGTACTAATTAGTTCAAATACTAAATATTCAAACAGCATGTAGGAAGCTTCACTGTGTACTAAAATACTGTATGTGAAACAATTCACTTTGGGCTCGACTACAAGTGGAGCGCTAAATTAGCGCTCTACTTTGTAATACCAGCGCACGATAAAGTGCGCTGGTATTACAAGGAAATCTCAATATAAAACAAAAACTAATTACGCTATAAATATATAAACCTGCTCCACAATTAAAATAGGTCCCTATCACCTACTAAGACTAAGATTAAATATATAAAGGATAAACTGTTGGCGCCTGAAAAAGTCTAGTCAAGAGCAAACTTCAATAGTAAATCTAGAACTAAATATACAGTATATATATAAATGCCAACAAAATACACAGTCGGCTAGATTACGAGTTTTGCGGTAAGAGCTGCTCGGTACTAACTTGCAAGTTATTGTCACTGCTCACCTCCCTACAGCGCTGCTATTACAGGTTTACAAAAACCCGGCATTAGCAGGCAATATAGCAGCGTAAAGCAAAATTGAGCTCCATACCCCACTCCAATACCAGCACTGCGGTGAGCTGCGGTGAGCTGGTTTTACGTGCTCGTGCACGATTTCCCCATAGACATCAATGGGGAGAGCCGGCTGAAAAAAAGCCTAACACCTGCAATAAAGGAGCGTAAAGCTCCGTAATGCAGCCCCATTGATTCCTATGGAGAAACAAAATTTATGTTTACACCTAACATCCTAACATAAACCCTGAGTCTAAACACCCCTAATCTGACACCCCGACATCGCCGACACCAACATTATATTTATTAACCTCTAATCTGCCACCCCCAAAGCCGCTGCCACCTACATTACACTTATTAACCCTTAATCTGTGGCCCCCAATGTCGCCGCCACCTACATTAGACTTATTAACCCCTAATCTGCTGCCCCCAATGTCGCCGCCACCTACCTACACTTATTAACCCCTAATCTGCCGCCCCCAATACCGCTGCCACCTACATTACACTTATTAACCCCTAATCTGTTGCCCCCAATGTCGCCTGCCACCTACATTACACTTATTAACCCCTAATCTGCTGCCCCCAATGTCGCCCCCTCCTACCTACACTTATTAACCCCTAATCTGCCTTCCCCAATGTCGCCGCCACCTACCTACACTTATTAACCCCTAATCTGCCGCCCCCAACCTCGCCGCCACTATACTAAAGGTATTAACCCCTAAACCTAACCCTAACACCCACAAACTTTAATGTAATTAAAATAAATCCAGACGGCATCTTCTATCTTCATGACATCCGTCACATCCTCTTCTGACGACGACTGAAGAATGAAGGTTCCTTTAAGTGACGTCATCCAAGATAGCGTCCCTTGAATTCAGATTGGCTGATAGAATTCTATCAACCAATTGGAATTAAAGGTGAAAAAATCATATTGGCTGATGCAATCAGCTAATAGGATTAAGCTTCAATCCTATTTGCTAATCTAATCAGCCAATATGATTGAGCTCGCATTCTATTGGCTATTCCAATCAGCCAATAGAATTCGAGCTCAATCCTATTGGCTGATTGGATCAGCCAATAGGATTGAAGATCAATCCTATTGGCTAATTGCATCAGCCAATAGGATTTTTTCACCTTTAATTCCGATTGGCTGATAGAATTCTATCAGCCGATCGGAATTCAAGGGATGCCATCTTGGATGACATCACTTAAAGGAACCTTCATTCTTCAGTCGCCGTCGTCAGAAGAGGATGCTCCGCGCCGGATGTCTTGAAGATGGAGCCGCTCCGCGCTGGATTGATGAAGATAGAAGATGCCGTCTGGAGGACCACTTCTTGCCGCTTGAATGAAGACTTCTCCCGGCTTCGTTGAGGACTTCTTGCCGCTTGGATGAAGACTTCTGCCGCTTCATTGAGGATGGATGTCGGGTCTTCAAAAACTACAAGTGGATCTTCGGGGGTTAGTGTTAGGTTTTTTAAGGGTTTATTGGGTGGGTTTTATTTTTAGCTTAGGGTTTTGGGCAAGGAAAAAGAGCTAAATGCCATTTTAAGGGCAATGTCCATCCAAATGCCCTTTTCAGGGCAATAGGGAGCTAAGGTTTTTTTAGTTAGGATTTTATTTGGGGCGTTTGGTTGTGTGGGTGGTGGGTTTTACTGTTGAGGGGTTGTTTGTATTTTTTTTTACAGGTAAAAGAGCTGATTTCTTTGGATCAATGCCCTGCAAAAGGGCCATTGGTAGTTTATTGTAGGCTATGTTTTTTTTTAGTTTGGGGGGGCTTTTTTTTATAGGGCTTTTAGATTAGGTGTAATTAGTTTAAATATTTAAGAATTTGTTTTTTATTTTGTGTAATTTAGTGTTTGTTTTTGTAATTTAGTTAATTGTATTTAATAAATGTAATTGATTTAATTGTAGTGTAAGGTTAGGTGTTAGTGTAAGACAGGTTAGGTTTTATTTTACAGGTAAATTTGTATTTATTTTAGCTAGGTAGTTAGTAAATACTTAATAACTATTTAGTAACTAGTCTACCTAGTTAAAATAAATACAAACTTGCCTGTGAAATAAAAATAAAACCTAAGCTAGCTACAATGTAACTATTAGTTATATTGTAGCTAGCTTAGGGTTTATTTTACAGGTAAGTATTTAGTTTTAAATAAGAATTATTTAGTTATTAATAGTAGGTTTTATTTAGATTTATGTTAATTACATTAAAGTTAGTGGGTGTTAGGGTTCGACTTAGGGCTAGGGGTTAATAACTCTAGTATAGTGGCAGCGACGTTGGGGGCGGCAGATTAGGGGTTAATAATGTAGGTAGGTGGAAGCGATGTCGGGTGTGGCAGATTAGGGGTTAATAACTGTAATGTAGGTGGCAGCGAGGTTGGGTGCCGCAGATTAGGGGTTAATAAGTATAATGTAGGTGTTGACTGTGTCGGGGGCAGCAGATTAGGGGTTCATAATATTTAACTAGTGTTTGCGATGAGAGAGTGCGGCGGTTTAGGGGTTCATATGTGTATTATAGTGGTGGCGATGTCCGAAGCGGCAGATTAAGGGTTAATAATTTTATTTTAGTGTTAGCGATGCGGGAGGGCCTCGGTTTAGGGGTTAAAAGGTAGTTTATGGGTGTTAGTGTACTTTTTAGAACTTTAGTTATGAGTTTTATGTTACAGCTTTGTAGCGTAAAACCCATAACTACTGACTTTCAGTTTACGGGATGAATCTTGGCGGTATTGGCTGTACCGCTCACTTTTTGGCCTCCCAGGCAAACTCGTAATACCGGCGCAAAGGAAAGGAGTCCCATTGAAAAAGGACTTTTGGAAAGCTGCGGTAGTTACGTTGCATTACGGCCAAAAAAGTGTGCGGTGCAGCTAAACCTGCAAAACTCGTAATACCAGCGGTAGTGAAAAAGAGCCTTAACACTAATTTTTCACTCATACCGCAAAACTCATAATCAAACCGAATGTGAATAAATATTAAACAATGTTTATTGGTATATTAAAATTCTAAAAATCTCATCTGAGAGTTATAGATATTAAATAGTAATCAGTTAAATGCCTATAGATAATTCTCAAGTATTATACCTGATAACAGTTTAACCAAATATTACCTCTGCTGCATTCAGGGTTATTGGTTAAACTACAAGTCATAGTATACTAAATAATGATAACTAATAACCAATAATGTGTATTTTGTTTGCATATATATATATATATATGTATAGATAGATATACTGTATATATTTATTTAGTTCAACATTTACTATTGAAGTTTGATCTTAACTAGTCTTTAAGGGATTAAACGCTTACTGGATCCTTCCCAGCTGAAGAGGGAGAATCTTAAACATAACTTAACTTAAATAACTATTTACATGTGCATGTAGTGCGAAATAACGACAGACAACTTTATATGGGAGAAATTTTTGACCATCACAGGTCAGAAATTTTATTAACGTAAATCAACTAGTAGAACCGATAGAACTGAATATGGCGGCATAGAGACCAAACTAACTAACGGGAACAGCAGCCCTAAGGACAGCAGCCCTAAGGAGATGACGCTGAGGGGTTGCAGAGATCACGTGACCATCCCTTAAGAGGGAGGAAGGAGGGTTACCGTTACGTGAACGTGAGGCCCACCCTCCTCCCCAAAATGTGGTCATCACTCACCCCTAGCGACCTTCTCCTACGCAACAGGACCGGGATCTCCCCGCCGCCGGGGTGCACTAAGATCTTCCACCTAAATAAGGATCTCCCTGTTACCAAGCCGAAAATGAACCGCATAACAGAGAGAGGAGATCCATAAACTACAGCAATGGCATAGGGGCCTAGGGTGAGTAGCCATAGCCCTGCCATTGAATTGCCGTCAATTTAGCAAAGAACCAGTAACAAAGGGAAGGGAGGGCGGGACAAAACTGCTTCAGTCAGGATCCGGAGTAGAAGAGGAAGTTGCAAGGGGAGATTCAGCTTTTCTACAGGTAAGGAGGGGCCTACCCTGAATAGCAACAATGTTGCACCCTGACACAGCCCTCTCTCTTCTATCTCACTCTTCTACAGCCTTAACCCTTAGACTGCTCCAGGCTTATGCTAAGCCCTACACTGCATTAAGGGATTAAACGCTTACCGGATCCTTCCCAGCTGAGGAGGGAGAATCTTAACCATAACTTAACTTAAATAACAATTTACATGTGCATGTAGTGCGAAATAACGACAGACAACTTTATATGGAAGAAATTTTTGACCGTCACAGGTCAGAACTGCAAACACAATATTTTATTAACGTAAATCAACTAGTAGAACCGATAGAACTGAATATGGTGGCATAGAGACCAAACTAACCCAGTACAGCAAGGAGATTTCCGGCCCAACGGGAACAGCAGCAGAGGGGTCTCTGCCCTAAGGACGCTGAGGGGTTGCAGAGATCACGTGACCATCCCTCAAGAGGGAGGATGGAGGGTTACCGTCACTTGCACGTGAGGCCTACCCTCCTCCCCAAAATGTGGTCATCACTCACCCCTAGCGACCTTCTCCTACGCAACAGGACCGGAATCTCCCCGCCACAAGGAAGCATTTTAATGGTCCCTTGCCACCACCACCCACAGCCCGACTTAGAGGAGGGGTGAAATTGCTGTTTGGATATCTCCTATGAATAAATCTAAACCCACATCAGAGAGATGAACTTTATCCCTTCTGTAAAGTTCGGTTCTATCAGCCGAAATGGCATTGTGCCGTACCACGAAGCCACCTGAACCTGTGACGGTTTTTGCCAATGATGCCTTGATCTTTTTTCTAATCCGATATGCCGCTGTATGGGTAGACATATGCCTCCAGCGGAGACGGGGGACTATATTGGACCATCCTATCATGACTCCTGGAATGCGCACTCTCAACCAACTTATGTCTGCCTGCATAACTTTTATTAACTGGAGAACTGGCATGGCCCCCACATCATTGCCCCCCAGGTGAAGGATCAGGATATGAGGCTTACCCAACGTACTAGGGCCTCTGATATTGTTCCCGCTAATTGTGGCCAACACATCCCCCTGTCCCCTAACCATCTAATGGATTTTTTGTTGGAGGGAAAACCTAGGGATTGGCCAATTAGGAGGGATGCACAGCGAAGGGAGGCCCAATGAACGAAGGAATGTCCCACAATCCAAATTCTCTTCACTCCTGGGACAGTGCCTGTGGAGACAAATATTTTAGTATTTGAAAATTTACGATAAACATTAAACAATTGGCCGGACATATTTTTTGAAACAATTGGACTGCCAACACCCGAGGACCCCGCTTGCGCCGCATCTGTAGCTGCCCCTATCCGGAAGGAGTGTGGGGCCAGCTTGCTAGCATCCAACCCCGCTTTGACTGCTGCCTGCTTCAGCACCCTCCCAAACTGGAATTTTGAAAGGGATTTGCCGTCCGCGTGGACCAAGAACTGACCCTGGACCTGCGGTCTGTGGGCTAAATAAATGTTAACCCATTTTACAGGGCAGCATGCGCTGTCTGCTTGTGGATATAGGAGGATCCAAGTTCCGTTTCCATCCTGGTCCATTTTTGAACGTGGAAGGAAAAGGAGGAGGGACCCAGGAGCAGCCCTAACGTGCTGCAACTGAATCCCCGACCCAGCCTTCTGTTTAGTGGGTGCTACTAATTCACTGACCCTAAAGGCCCCTGCAAAGGCCAAATTAAATGCCATTTTGAAGAGCATGGCTTCAAATTCTGATAAACAAACTTCATCAAGCGCCTGGACCAAAGGTTCCAGGCGCTCGCGAGTAATGGGCTCGCGAGAGTCAATTTTACGCTGCTGCGATCTACCCCAACCCTTGATGACCTGCCTGATGAAAAATGAGTTTGTGGGGTCATGGATGGATAAAGCCCTGTAGAAAAATGATATTGCTGCTAATTTAGACTGTATTGCCCCTTGACGAACGCCGGAAGTGTGTAAACTCACCAGCCAATCACATAATGTGTCCTGAGATCCCCGAGCAGCCTCAATTCCCCTGGAATTACAGAACTTTTCCCATTCAGTCCACATGCGGACATAGGAGTGCCATGTGGATGGTGCAAGGCAGGATCGAACCAACGGAAGCAAGGCTATCCAGGAAGAATGAGCTGCCAAAGGAAATCAGGACAGCGTAAACCCAGTGTAGCTGCCCTTGGGACTAACTGTCTAAATTTTACCCAATCAAAACGTGACAGTGCGTCGGCCACTACATTGTTCACCCCGGGGACATGACGGGCCTGGAATTGGATGTTAAGCTCTAGACAGCGCAACACCAAGTGACGCAACAAAGTGATCACCTTCTCAGAGGTGGCTGTTAAGTTATTGATTGCGTATACCACACTGATGTTGTCTGTCCAGAACACAACAGTCCCATTCGCCAATTTTTTACCCCACAGCTCGACGGCCAAGACCACGGGAAATAGCTCCAGGAGAGTTAAATTACGAGTCAGGCCCGCTGGGGGCCAGGACTTAGGCCAAGGCTCTGCACTCCACTCACCCTGAAAGTAAGCCCCGTAGCTGTGTGATCTAGCTGCATCCGTGAAAAGATGTAATAACTGACTGGACATGGGGACTGATCGCCACACTTGCACCCCATTGAAATGTGAAAGGAATTTCTCCCAGACTACCAGATCTGCTATCAAATCCTCCCCCAGGGCAATTTTAGAGTTCGGATTGGACCTACCACTTAGCTGTCTCTCTAGTCTTCGATTAAAAACCTGACCCATGGGGATAACCCTGCAGGCAAAGTTGAGTAGCCCTAACAACGATTGTAATTGTTTGAGGGAAATGACTGATTGTGAAACGGCCGCTCTGACCACCTCAAGCATGGCTTGGACTTTGTCAAATGGCAGTCGACAAAGCTGGGCGATGGTATCAATCTCTATACCTAGGAAAACTAAACATGAAGTGGGGCCTTGTGTTTTGTCTTCTGCTAGGGGAACCCCGAAGGAGCTCATAATACTGCGCATTTTGATCATTATGTTTAAGCATTCGCTAGAACCTGCCCTTCCTATGATGAGAAAATCGTCGAGGTAATGTGCTATGGAATCGCTGCCCATGTCTGAAGCTACTACCCAATGTAGGAAACTGCTGAACGCCTCAAACAAGGCACATGATAAGGAGCAGCCCATGGGTAGGCAACGATCCATATAAAACATGCCCGACAAGTTGCAACCCATGAGGTGGAATACTGAAGGGTGGAGTGGCAAAAGCCTAAAAGCTGATTCAGTGTCGAGTTTCACTAATAAAGCACCTGGACCCTCCTTCCTAACCAGATCTAGTGCGCTATCAAAGGATTGATAGCGCACTGAACTGAGTTCTGGGTCAATGGAGTCGTTGACTGAACCACCTTTAGGGTATGACAGGTGCTGAATGAGACAAAACTTTCCTGGTTCTTTTTTTGGGACCACCCCCAGCGGAGAAATGACCAAATTAGCTAAGGGTGGAGAAGTAAAGGGCCCAGCCATGCGGCCTAAAGCCACCTCCTTATAATTGTTTTCCCTCACAACCGTAGGGTGCTGATAGGCTGAGATAAGATTCCTATGAAATTTCCTAGGTCTTATGAATTTAACAGTTGGAATTTTAAACCCATAAGAAAACCCATCCCACAACATTCGTGCAGCGCCCTGGTCTGGGTATGCCCATAACCAGGGTGTCATTGGCCCAACCTTAATTGGCGTTTCCACTTTTTTGGCCCAGGCTGGCATTAATGGGCTAATTGGTTGTGGTATTGTCTCGTCGCTTACTACATTCACTGCCCGGGTGTGGCCCAGAGCAGAATCTGCAGACGTGCCTGAAGGCCAGCATGTGCCCCCCCCCTTTTCCTATTTCTATTGGCACGAAATGACTGCTGTGGAGAGGTAATAGAAGGTGAGGAACCCCTTTTGGGGTCCATCCGCTGCCATAATTGGTTATCCGTGGAGTCAAAAGTTAAGGTAGGGTTACCCGCCATCTTCCTTCTAAACTCCGCGTCATACTCCCTCCACACTCCCTCACTGTGATTACGCTGAATCCAATGAATGGTGTCAGTGTATTTGAGGATTGCCAGGCTCTGAGAGGGGTATTTCTCTATATAACAAGAGGAGAACACCCTAAAGCATTGCAGCCACTCATCGAAAGTATCGGGGCGCTTACATTTTTTTGGGCCTGTCCCTTCAGCTCTTCTCTCCCTCTGCCTATAAGCCTCCACAGAGAGGTCAAAGATATTAACGTATTTACCTCTGTGAATTCTGCTAACCACTTTCTTGCGCAAGTGCTTGTGCAGAGAATACATTTTACCTGGGCTTGCGTCGCCATAGAGGGCCGCATGTCTTTCAGAAATGGCCCTGGGGGGAAGGGAGTCTGCCGTGACCTCTGTAAGGGGTTCCGCGGAAGGCAGCGCTAGCATTGTCGCACTATCACGCTTTTTATCTGGCGCAGCCCCCCTTTTTAAAATTTTCTTAATCATTTTAAACATTTTCTTCTGTCCTGACCCTTGTAAACCCATTGAAGAGTCACTATTTGACCCTGTGTCAGAGGTGGATGTGTCAGAAGAACAGTTGTTATCATGAGTAAACAAATTATTCTCACTGTGGGAATTGGCAGCCAGTCCTTGTTCGACGTTGCTAGCGACTTGGTCTGGATGCTGATTGGGAATAGCGACGGTGGTGGATGAGCCCTGCTGTCCATTTGAAGTGGTAGCGACAGCTCCAGCGTCCCCTGGGTTAATCCCAGCGGCAGGCGGTTGTTGGCCCTTTGTTGGCTCTGTTGTGCGAAGTACTCCCTGCAAAAGAGATAACAATGCGCGAGCACTTTGTTCTTATGTGTGTGGGTTATCAATAGCAGGAAGTTGGGCAATACCATTAGCATCTTGTATAACATTAACATTCTGACCTGAATTAGCTGCAATTGCCTTACTTGCGGAAGCAGCCATGGCTGTGTGACGCCCATGACCTACTGACTTTCCCTGACCTACTGTTTGCACATATACCCCTTGCAAGCCTGCATTTGCAACCATGGAGGATGAGTCATGATGTTCAGCCACATGTATACCACACTCAGACCTTTTGGGGTTAAGAACTACTGCTGTTGGCTGTGCAGCCGTCTGACATACATTGCCATCATTCAAACCACATTCATACCTTTGAGGGTTAATGAAACCTGCTGGCTGTGCAGCCATTTGTGGTGCGCCACAATCAGCCCCTTGAGGGTTAATAAGTAAACCATCTCGCTGTGGTGATGTTACAAGTGCGCTACCTATAGCATTTAAGACATTACTGGATGCAGCCTGCTGATTGCCTGCTTGCGCTGCAATTGCATTCTCTACTTGAAACCCCTGAATAAATTCTAAAGGCCTTTTAGCCCTTATAGGGTTAATATTGCGAGCACCCCTTCCCCTGCTATGGCCTGTCTGTCTGGCATTGCCTCTAAACTTTGATCTCCCTCTTTGCGACACTTTAAAATATTGTCCGTTTTGTTCCGCCCGCTTGCGCTGCACACCCGCACCAATGTTACCCTTCTTCCCGCCTATTAATACCCCACCCACGGCCAAGGACAGCTCTCGGTGCCCACCTGCATGTTGTATTGCACCGGGAGCCGATGTCCTTGTGACCGCTTGGGGTTTTGTCAAACCGGAAGTGCCGATGGGCACTTCCGGTGACGTCACCAACCCGTCGTCAGCTCTGGGGATAGGCCGCGCAATGCGCGGTCGGAGTTCAGCAAGGCCACAAGGCTCCAGAGACACCACCGGAGGCCTTGCGGTCCCTGAAGGGGTCCCCCGCATAGTAAGTGTGGCGGTAGAAGCGGCGGTCGTTCTGGCCCTGTCCCGTTCGGGAAGAGTTCTGCCAGCGGCCGCCTTAGTTTACATATTGGTAGTCTTTTTTGCCTTTGTGGGCCTGCAAGGTATTAATACACCTTTTTGAATAACGGGTGGTGTGGTGGTAGTATGTTGCGACTGCAAAATTGGAGTTTGGGGCACAGGTGATCCCTGAGGATTAATCAGGCTAGGTGTTACTTGAGTGCTAGGCAGCATAGGTGGTTCTTGAGTGTTAGGCAGAACTGGCATGCTGGTTTGATTTAAATTATGTATAACATGTTCCTGGGGATTATCTTGAGAAGCAGAAATTTCTGCAATGATATTTTGTAATAATCCAGACACTGCAATCACTGCTGAGGGAGGAACAGCAGAAATAAAGGAAGCCATGTGGCTAGCTGCTATATTTTCAACAGGCAAGGTTATCTGCTGTTGTGGGGTATTAACCTGATCTAACTGATCATTATCTGACTCAAGCTCTACTATAGTATGTACCTGAGCTGTAACTACATTGGACAATTGAGTTGGGGGAATAATATCTAAATCATCAAAATTATCAGATTGAACACTTATCTGTCTGGTCACATTTGCAGATCCAGATGGTGCTTGGTCAGTCTGAAAACGTCTGGGAGGCAAAGTAGAACGTCTAGAACGATTCATGTCTGCACTGATGAGGACAAAACTGCTTCAGTCAGGATCCGGAGTAGAAGAGGAAGTTGCAAGGGGAGATTCAGCTTTTCTACAGGTAAGGAGGGGCCTACCCTGAATAGCAACAATGTTGCACCTTGACACAGCCCTCTCTCTTCTATCCCACTCTCCTACAGCCTTAACCCTTAGACTGCTCCAGGCTTATGCTAAGCCCTACACTGCATTTTCATGCGCCCACAGTTTTTTCTTTTATATATTACAAGGAAATCGCAATGCGAATAGGAATCATTGCACTCATGAGAGAGCACTTCCATAGGCTCCTATGGGAGCCTCGTTCTTATGTCACGCAGCAAAGGGGGTAAGTAGCGCAGCAATGAGCAGCATTCTAAAATATATATGTATATAAATATATACATATATATTTTTGTGTTAATATGTGTTAATATCTTTACATTATTATTATCGGTTATTTGTAGAGAGCCAACAGATTCCGCAGCGTACATACACATAATAACACATAAATATTATTTTTTATTTAAAAAACATGGTTCAATTGCTTTTTTAATCAAAATAACTATAATGACCTCTATTTTGATGGCATTTTGGGCACTGTTAGAAAATTAACAAAAGATTTAATCTTTGGTTAGTTTTCGGAGCGCTAGTTGCTACCAAGAGCTTGCGGTAGCAGTAACCTGCCACTTGTAACAGCTGGTTCATTCTTACGCACCCGAAAACGAGCAAATTTGGCCCCTTGTGGGCACGGGATACACTTGTGCGTATAATTTGACCCATGATAGCACAATGGATTGACTGTTGATGGACAGTTTGATGGGACATTATTTACTAGTCAGCAGATAATAATTTCTAGTCCAGAGGGAAAATGTTACTAGCCCACTCAATGGTAAAGATATGGAAGAAACATGTTTTACTTGTCAAATGCATATTCTTAGGGAACTAGTGGAAGAGTGAAATAATTGTGCATATATAAGGGACAGTAGAGTATGGACACAACCAGGAAGTGACATTGCATCAGCTAAAGATGAGGTAATGGTGATAACAACACAGGACCCAATCCTAGATGCAAGGAGCCAAATAAAAATTTGATAACCCAAGAAAGAAAGTAAAGGAATAAGGAGATAGAGAAATTAATAGGAACAAGGCAGTTAGCAACATGTTTCTAACAAACAAACTTAGAACAAACAATCTGTAACTATTGTATACAGCAAGGTTCTTACAACTAAGGAGGGGTTGGCGGGGTTCAACTACAAGGGCCTTAAAGGTCTCACTTGAGACCAGACCCATACCAAACCCTACCATCACTACTAGCCACTGTCATTTTGGTAGCAGAATTTGCATTGTTTTGCAGTATTTTATTACCTCTGTTGATGCCTATTACAGATTAATATGTGGCAGGGTTAGGCCTGCAGTGCGCAACTACATTTTTATTAGACAAATATTGCAATGTTGTTGAACTAAACTGCAGTTTATATTACAATCATAAGGTGCTTCATTACCCTAGCAAGTTAAACAATGATTGTTGTATTTTTTGGACTAGACTAGGATTTACATTCTGGCATGTAAACTGTTAGGTTATAAGAACACAACCAAGAATAGCATTGCCTCATTCATTATTTAAATTATTGTTATAAACTGCAAATCACAGCTAAAAGATTGCAGCCTGTTTAAATTCACCAGATTGTTGTTGTCAATGAATTGATTTCACAAGTGACATAAATTTGTCTCCCACTGAGATCTGATAGAGAAACAGTTTTCCTGACAATAGTGCTTGGATTTTTGGCAGTCTTTGGTTCATTTTGTGATGTTTATAACACCGGCTTACTTGGAAGAAAGAGCAGATGCTGATGAGCAACAGATTTAATATATTTGTCTGGTCACACTTTACATACTAATACTATTGCCCTGGAAGAAGTGCAAAACATATTTTATATTTAGAATAAATCTCTATTTTAGTTTCTATAAAGGTGCATCGTAACAAACTTTGTATTAAGAATATTTTGCAAGAAGGTTTTAATAAACGGATGCTGTAAGGGATGGGAAACCTTTCATGATTCCATTCACAAATAATTAATCAACAGTCAATGTATTAGCAGTTTATATTACAACTTTGCTCATTAGATAACATATATATATATATATATATATATATATATATATATAGTATACTATTACGGTATAACCCTGATATCGAGGGTTAATACCAGATGAAAGATGCCCTTAATACGGGAAGAGCAACACACGAACCCAATTAATACACCGAACGGGGAAAATACACAAACTCCTTCTCTCCTGGAACAGGCAAAAGGATAATTCAAAGTAGCACTTCCCCCCAAACATGAGACCAAGCTCCGTCTTGAGGGTAAAACAGGAATCAGCCAGAGCTGTGTGTTTATTGTTCTTAAATACACATTTTTATGCATTAGTACCACCCACAGGGTTTTGTAAAACAACCAATAAAAACATACAATACTCTCAAACACTCCCACACAAAATCCTCCCCTCTGCCTGTGATGCAATTACCTTACACAATGGGTGATGCAGTTACCTTACACAATGATTGATGCAGTTACCTTACACAATGGTTGATACAAATACATTACACAATGGTTGATGCAGTTACCTTACACAATGGTTGATACAATTACCCTACAAAATGGTTGAGGCAGTTACCTTACACAATGGTTAATACAATTACCTTACACAATGGTTGATGTAATTATCACAGGCAGAGAAATACAGTTCAATTGCCATGGAGCCAAAGTCTTTCGTTATACAAATGGGCTACATGGCATAGCTATCTGGGGTATTACTGTTCAAATAGGGCAAGTACTGAATGACCCGGCATTCGTGTCTTTGCAGGGGAAAAGCAAGCATTTCAACATGGGGCCATAGTCTAAAGGCAGCAGGTGGGCAACCAGGCTCCTCCAATGCACAGTGCGAGATTGGTCTCATCACATCTCTCCCCTTTTCCAAACAGACTAACAGGGTATCTGACCTCCTGCCGGTTAGTGCCCTGATTAGTCCAGCAACCCACCCACAAGACACAATCAGTAGTACAGCCCCTCCACAATAAATGGTCACTACACCTGGGTAGAGGAGAAACTTGTTCATGTCCAGGTGCCTCACTATGGCTTTGTGGGCGACTGGTACGCTGAATTGGTGGGTTGCGAGGTGGGCAGAGACCAGCTGTACTCTGCCCTGGTGCCAGCACTACCACGGAAGTAACCTGGTGGGAGCCTGGTTGCTGGAGGGGGAGACCGACTGTCTCCCCTTTGGATACATAGCTGTGCTGCTGGAGGGGGAGACCAATCGTCTCCCCTTTGGACAAAGCACCATGCTGCTGTGGGGGGAGACTGACTCTCTCCCCTTTGGCTAAACAGCCCTGTTGCTGGGGTGGTCCCATCTGCATGGTTGTGGGGCTTACTGTCTCCCCCTGGTGTGTTAAGCTGCCACTGGGGAAAGGGGGTAACAAGCTCCTCTCCCATACATACTTCCAGCCACTGGGGAATGGAGACTGGGCTCCCAATCCCCTGCAGCTCACAATCCCCTGCATCTCACTCTGCTGATGGGGGCAGAACCAACTGTCTCTGCCCCCTGTAACTCAGCCTGCCGCTGGGGAATGGAGTCTGGGCTCCTAATTCCCTGCATATCACTCTACTGCTGGGGGACAGGACCAACTGTCTCTGCCCCCTGTAACTCAGCCTGCTGCTGGGGAATGGAGTCTGGGCTCCCAATTCCCTGCAGGACCGGTGAAAAGACCTCGGTCCCATCTCCACCGGCCACCTGGGGTCCTTCCCAGTAAATCTCCACAATATCTTCCCAGCTGAATGGGTCTGGGTCTGGATCTGGGTCTGTCATCTTGCTGTCCTGCTGAGCCTTCCCAATGGAGTGGAAGAGATCTTGGTAGTCCTGCTCCAGTTCCCACTCCAGGGTTGCTAGGTGAGCTAGGTCTTGCTCTACCTCATGGGCGTCATCCCAGTCATGCCTAGCCTCCCTCTCGTAGAAAATGTCCTGAAGTCTGGTCTGCGCAGGGCTCCTGAAGTCAGGCTCTGCAAAGGACTCCCATAACAAGCTAGGACCATCAAACTCCTCTCCCTCTGGCTTGTCATGCTCGGCTGTCCAGGGTATATACTGTGCCATATACCACCAGAGCGCCTGATAGGCATCCTCCAGCCATAGCTCCTGCCATACCCGGTGCTCTAGTTCCTTCACCCATTCCTCCAGGCGCTGCTCTCCCAGGAAGGGCATCCGCAGGGCCACTTGCTTCTGCAACCGATGCTCTTCACTGGGGAGACTCTTACCCTGCTGGTATTGTACATTATCCAGGGCCTGGTACCAGATGCCTTTCCTTAATGCATCCCGGCCATCCAGGTCTTCCTCCTCATATAACACTGCTGGTTCCATTCTGTTGCTTTTAGGGTCGCTGTACTGGGACATGTGTTGCCCCCAACTTGTAAATCCACGGATGTGTAGTTGCTCTTCTGGGCGATGAGAACAATCCAGTCGATTGCTACCTTGAGGGTTAATACCAGATAAAAGATGCCCTTAATACGGGAATAGCAACACACAAGCCCAGTTAATACACCGAATGGGGAAAATACACTAAATCCTTCTCTCCTGGAAAAGGCAAAAGGATAATTCAAAGTAGCACTTCCCCTCAAACACGAGACCAAGCTCCGTCTTGAGGGTAAAACAGGAATCGGCCAGATCTGTGTGTTTATTGTCCTTAAATACACATTTTTACACATTAGTACCACCCACCGGGTTTTGTAAAACAACCAATAAACACATACAATACTCTCAGACACTCCCACACAAAATCCTCCCCTCTGCCTGTGATGCAATTACCTTACACAATGGGTGATGCAATTACCTTACACAATGGTTGATGCAGTTACCTTACACAATGGTTGATGCAGTTACCTTACACAATGGTTGATACAATTACCTTACACAATGGTTGATGCAGTTAGCTTAACCAATGGTTAATACAATTACCTTACACAATGGTTGATGTAATTATCACAGGCAGAGAAATACAGTTCAATTGCCATGGAGCCAAAGTCTTTCGTTATACAAATGGGCTACATGGCATAGCTATCTGGGGTATTACTGTTCAATAGGGCAAGTACTGAATGACCCGGCTTTTGTGTCTTTGCAGGGGAAAAGCAAGCGTTTCAACATGGGGCCATAGTCTAAAGGCAGCAGGCGGGCAACCAGGCTCCTCCAATGCACAGTGGTGAGATTGGTCTCGTCACATATACATATATATTTTTAGCATATATACATATTTAGCACATGTTTACCTTTAAAGGGACAGTCTACTCCAAAATTGTTATTGATTAAAAAGATAGATAATCCCTTTATTACCCATTCCCCAGTTTTGCATAAACAACACAGTTATATTACATACCCCCCCAACTGTCCCGATTTGTGCGGGGCAATCCCTAATTGAGAGGTCTGTCCAGCGTTGACACCCTTCAGTCTCGCATTTCTCTGTCTACTGTTTCCTCCGCCGCATCTTCACAGAGTGGGAACTGTAGGAGGTGAAGAAGAGCGCTACTTCAAGGACTGCAACACATTCATTTGCTCCTTCCCTCCACATAACTGTAGAAGCAATGGTATGGAGTTAGGGTGAGTGATTTACTTTTGAGCTCTGCTCTGTATATTTATAAACAGCTGCCACCGCTCTTGCTTTATAACTACAATGACACCATCTAGTTCTTATAAAGAATTATCCTTTGCATAGTTGATGGTGTAACTTAAGTTGAAGCACATCTATTTTATGCAGACCAATCCTTCCAGCACACAGACTCCGGCTCAGGGCAGGCAATGCTTCACATCAAGAGAGTTTCCTTTCTGCGGACCCTGTCACTGCTGTTCCACCAGCCCCACTTGTTGCAGAATGTCATGCCCACCCGGGGAAGCTGCTCCTAGCTGTGCTGGCTGTGTGCTGATAAGGCAGACTGAGCAGTTGGTTTCTGTGCAGGGAGACACAAGTCATAGCTGCACAAACAATAAATGAATTGTTACTGCTTACAGTACAGTATTTTCTTACTACCTCAGCTTTTACTAAGGGGGCTTGTTGCAGGAGTTGCCAGATTATTTCACCCTCATGGTGCTGCTCTCTATTTTTACCTCCCACGCTCCTTTTACTGGCTGACCTTTGACCCATGAGGTCTTGCTCCTAGCCTTGGACCACATGGGGTCAGTGAGACTAAGGAAGTACTTAGTCATTACCTCAAATGATTAATGGATGATCCTTAGCAGTTTCTTCTCCCTGGACCTCAGCACTCACCTGTACAGGTCAGTGGCACTGGGTTAACATTCTTTACATTCCTGTTCATTCTAGTTGCTGGCACACGTTTTTCCATTGTCTGAAGCCAAAGCCATCTTAGCTTGTTTATGTCTATAAAATGTATGTGCTGTATTAAATATGAGTTTTTATAAGCACTAGGTGCCCTTAAACCTGACACGGTGACAAGGATCATAGCAGCTGTACTCTGGCAAAGCAGCTTTTCTATTTCCTCCTAAAATATATGCCAGCCTCACAGCCACTCTTGCTTTATTGTAGGCATTCATGGGTTAAATCACTTCCTATAATAAGCATTCATAGGTTTTAATGTTTGTTGATTGCTGGGTGAACTTATATCAGTGTTTAAAATGACAAAAACCATAAAAAGATTTATTTAAATCATACAGACAGAGCATACAATTTAAAATAACTTTCCAAGTTGCTTCTCTTGGTATCCTTTTTATGAAGGAGAAGGAGCAGCAATGCACTACTGAGAGCTAGATAGTGTATCATTTGAGCCAATGACAAGAAGCATATATGCTTTTCAACAAAGGATAGGGACAGAACAAGACAATTTAGGTAAAAGATGTAAAATAGCATGCTCTATCCAAATAAATTTTCATTTTGACATTTACCTTACTGACGGCTAGATTAGAAGTCTTGAATTATGAGTAAAAAAGCAGCGTTAAGGCTCATAACGCTGCTTTTTTACTACCGCTGGTATTACGAGTCTTGAAGATTTAGGGGCACCACGCACTTTTTTGGCCTTACCGCAAAGCAACTTACACAAATTGCTTATAGTCTATTTTCAACGTAACTTCCATAGCGCGGTATTACAAGCTTGTCGTGGGAGGCCAAAAAGTGAGCGGCATACCCTACCCCGTCAAGATTCGTACCGCATTCTAAAGTCAGTAGTTATGAGTTTTACACTACAACACTGTAACATAAAACTCATAACTAAAGTGCTAAAAAGTACACTAACACCCATAAACTACCTATTAACCAATCAGCCAATGGAATGCGAGCTCAATCCAATTGGCTGATTGTGTCAGCCAATAGGATTGAAGTTCAATCCTATTGGCTGATTATATCAGCCAATAGGATTTTTTCAACCTTAATTCCGATTGGCCAATAGAATTCTATCAGCCAATCGGAATCTAAGGGACGCCATCTTGGATGACGTCACTTAAAGGTACCTTCATTCAGCAAGAAGACATCGATTGAAGAGGATGCTCCGTGCCGGATGTCTTGAAGGTGGAGCTGCTTCGCGTCGGAAGGATGAAGATAGAAGATGCCATCTGGGTGAAGACTTCTGCCCGTCTGGAAGACCACTTCTGCCCGTCTGGAGGACCACTTCTGCCGGCTTTGTTGAGGACATCTTGCCGCTTGGATGAAGACTTCTCCCGATAAGTGAATCTTCGGGGGTTAGTGTTAGGATTTTTTAAGGGTGTATTGGGTAGGTTTTATTTTTAGGTTAGGGTTTTGGACCGCAATCCAAATGCCCTTTTCAGGGCAATGGGGAGCTTAGGTTTTTTTAGTTAGAGTTTTATTTGGGGGGTTGGTTGTGTGGGTGATGGGTTTTAATGTTGGGGGGGTTGTTTGTATTTTTTTTTACAGGTAAAAGAGCTGATTTCTTTGGGGCAATACCCTGCAAAAGGCCCTTTTAAGGGCTATTGGTAGTTTACTTTAGGCTAGGGGTTTTTATTTTGATAGGGTATAATAATAGATTAGGTATAATTAGTTTAAAGATCTTGTAATTTGTTTTTTATTTTCTGTAATTTAGTGGGGGTTTTTTTGTAATGTAGCTAATTTTATTTAATTTAGTTAATTGCATTTAATTTAGGGAATTTATTTAATTGTAGTGTAGTGTTAGTGTAACTTAGGTTAGGTTTTATTTTACAGGTCAATTTGTATTTATTTTAGCTAGGTAGATATTAAATAGTTAATAACTATTTAGTAACTATTCTATCTAGTTAAAATAAATACAAACTTGCCTGTAAAATAAAAATAAACCCTAAGCTAGATACAATGTAACTATTAGTTATATTGTAGCTAGCTTAGGGTTTATTTTATAGGTAAGTATTTTGTTTTAAATAGGAATTATTTAGTTATTAATAGTATGTTTTATTTAGATTTCTTTTAATTATATTTAAGTTAGGGGGTGTTAGGGTTAGACTTAGATTTAGGGGTTAATAAATTTAATATAGTGGCGGTGACCTTGGGGGCGGCAGATTAGGGGGTTAATAAATGTAGGTAGGTGGCGGCGATGTTAGGGATGGCAGATTAGGGGTTCATAATATTTAAATAATGTTTGCGAGGCGGGAGTGCGGCAGTTTAGGGGTTAATATGTTTATTATAGTGGTGGCGATGTCGGGAGCGGCAGATTAGGGGTTAATAATTTTATTTTAGAGTTTGCGATGCGGGAGGGCCTCGGTTTAGGGGTTAATGTAACTTAGGCTAGGTTTTATTTTACAGGTCAATTTGTATTTATTTTAGCTAGGTAGATATTAAATAGTTAATAACTATTTAGTAACTATTTTACCTAGTTAAAATAAATGCAAATTTGCCTGTAAAATAAAAATAAACCCTAAGATAGATACAATGTAACTATTAATTATATTGTAGCTAGCTTAGGGTTTATTTTACAGGTAAGTATTTAGTTTTAAATAGGAATTATTTAGGTAATGATAGTAATTTGTATTTAGATTTATTTAAATTATATTTAAGTTAGGGGGTGTTAGGGTTAGGGTTAGACTTAGATTTAGGGGTTAATAAATATAATATAGTGGCAGCAGATTAGAGGTTAATAAATGTAGGTAGGTGGAGGCGATGTTAAGGGGGGCAGATTAGGGGTTAATAATATTTAACTAGTGTTTGCGATGCAGGAGTACGGCGGTTTAGGGGTTAATATGTTTATTATAGTGGCGGCAACGTTGGGGGCGGCAAATTAGGAGTTAATAACATTATGTAGGTGTCGGCGATGTTGTGGGCAGCAGATTTGGGGTTAATAAATATAATGTAGGCGTCGACGATGGGGGCAGCAGATTAGGGGTTCATAAGTATAATGTAGGTGGCGGCGATGTCCGGAGCAGCAGATTAGGGGTTAATAAGTATAATGTAGGTGGCGGTGATGTCGGGGCGGCAGATTAGGGGTTAATAAGTGTAAGATTAGGGGTGTTTAGACTCAGGTTCATGTTAGGGTGTTAGGTGTAAACATAAATTTAGTTTCCCCATAGGAATCAATGGGGCTGCGTTACTGAGCTTTACGCTGCTTTTTTGCAGGTGTTAGACTTTTTCTCAGCCGGCTCTCCCCATTGATGTCTATGGGGAAATTGTGCACGAGCACGTACAACCAGCTCACCGCTGACTTAAGCAGCGCTGGTATTGGTGTGCGGTATGGAGCACAAGTTTGCTCTACGCTCATTTCTTGCCTTTTAACGCCAGGTTTCTGAAAACCTGTAATACCAGCACTGTAGGTAAGTGAGCGGTGAAAATAACGTGCAAGTTAACACCGCACCCATCATAACGAAAAATCTGGCCATGAGTCTTTTTAACCCTTTAGCTTTATCTTTATATGTCAGACAGGAGAATAGTTAAAAAAAACAGCATATTTTGTTGTTGTTAATCACAACTTCTGTTAGCAAAGAGAAAATTGTCCCTATTTGGCACTTTCAAATGTTAGGAGGTATGATATTAACTCATTTTTACCTCTGTGATTACCTTGTATCTAAGCCTCTGCAGACTACCCCCTTCTCATAGTTCTTTTGACAGACTTGCATTTCAGCAATTCAGTGCTGACTCACTAATAACTCCATGGGAGTGAGCACAATTCTATTTATATTGCACATTTTAACTGTGTCTAACTGTGAAAACTGTCAAAATGCACTGAGATAAGAGGCCGTTCATTGGTTTAGAAATTAGCATTTGAGCCTACCTAGGTTTAGCCTTCAGCAAAGAATATGAAAAGAACAAAGTAAATTTGATAATAAAAATAAATTAGAAAGTTGTTTAAAATTGCATTCCCTGTCTCAATCATGAAAGATTAATTTTGACTTGAGTGTCCCTTTAAGAAAAGTTAAACATGTGTTTCTCATTTATGCTCTGCTGTCTGTTCTCTTGAAGGAGAAGGGGGTCATATTCCAATGAGGAATGTGGGAATCTGTGTATATACGATAAGGATTCATTTTTTGTTCTGAGAAAACTCGTGAAAGTCAACCATAGCGTTTTTGAAATGCTAGGGTTGACTGTTGAAACAAATAAAGGGCACTTTCATTCATGAAGTATGAGATACTTCATGCAGAAAGTGCCTTTATTCGTTTCAACCATTCGCCATTCTTAGCTGCTATGGCAGCCCACAGCCAAAAAAAATTTTTCTAAGAGGTGACGTTTTCACCTCCTAGCCAATAGCCGTGCAGTAAATTCGGTTTGGCGCCCATGGGAGCCGGATTTACCGAACCTGCTATTTGCTAAGAGGTGAAAACATCACCTCTTAGCAAAATATTTTTTTTGCCGTGACCCGGGCTGATGTAGCAGCTAAGAATGGCGAATGGTTGTAACAAAGGCATTTTCTGCATAAAGTATCTTATACTTAATGAATGAAAGTGCCCTTTATTTGTTTCAACAGTCAACCCTAGTGTTTCAAAAACGCTATTGTTGACTTTCATTTTTAATCAACTAACACAATTTATAGGAAATATGATTGACATAACATGTATACACACCAGCTACACTAACTGTTTTAATTATTAGACTTGCTAAATGGTGTGGAAAAGTTTGGAATGATTTGATAGAGGATGTTATTTGGGGAGAAGTTTCTGGGCATCATCTGAGAATAGAAATACCTTTCACATCTGCTGTGTGGTGATTCTATTCCTGGTCGTAGCCGTTATTCTGCCCATTCTTATTCAAAATCCAAAGATGAGTAACGTTTTGTTTATAATTTAATCATCAGGTTTATTATAAGTTGATTACTGCTTTATGTTATTGTAATAAGTTCATAATAAACACTGTTGTATGTAATGCATATGTATTGCAGTTTTGTTTTTTTGCCAAGCTCATACCATGGCCTCTAGTTATCAAGCCGTCAACCTCAAATACGCTGGAATTCCACAGCGTGTTTGTGGCGAGGCTGATTCACCTTAGTTATCAAGCCCTACAGACCGGCAAAAGTAGAATATAGTGATGTAAGCTTCGATCCGCCTGGCTCAGTCCAACACAGATCGATTCTTACATCACTCCAGATGTTCCGAACGCAAGTTCGGCACAATCTGACTACTTTTGGAAGTTATCAAATGACTACCAGGTACGCTCTGCACTTTTCAGGCCCAGCCTACCTGGTTTTCAATCTGCCACCCTGGAGGTGGCGGATCCCATAGGAATCAATGGGAGTCTGACCATAGCGAAAGTTCATGTTCGCTGCTGCCCGATATCCCATTGATTCCTATGGGAACTGTCTACACCTAACACCCTAACATGTACCCCGAGTCTAAACACCCCTAATCTGCCCCCCCTACACCTCCGCAACTAAATAAATGTATTACCCCCTAAACCGCCGCTCCCGGACCCCGCTGCAACTATAATAAATATGTGAATCCCTAAACCGCCGCTCCCGGACCTCGCCGCAACTATAATAAATATGTGAACCCCTAAACCGCCGCTCCCGGACCCCGCCGCCACCTACATAATACCTATTAACCCCTATCCTGCCCCCCTATACCGCTGCAACCTATAATAAATTTATTAACCCCTATCCTGCCGATTCCGTACCCCGCCGCAACTAAATAAATTGTTTAATCCCTAAACCGCCGCTCCCGGACCCTGCCGCCACCTATATTAAACTTATTAACCCCTAATCTGCCCCCCTACACCGTCGCCACCTATAATAAATGTATTAACCCCTATCCTGCCCCCCCTATACCGTCACCATCTATATTAAACTAATTAACCCCTAAACCTAAGTCTAACCCTAACACCCCCCTAACTTAAATATTATTTTAATAAATCTAAATAAAAATTACTCTTATTAACTAAATTAATCCTATTTAAAACTAAATACTTACCTATAAAATAAACCCTATTATAGCTACAATATAACTAATAGTTACATTGTAGCTATTTTAGGATTTATATTTATTTTACAGGCAAGTTTGTATTTATTTTAACTAGGTACAATAGTTATTAAATAGTTATTAACTATTTAATAACTACCTAGCTAAAAGAAATACAAAATTTCCTGTAAAATAAATCCTAACCTGTTACAATTAAACCTAACACAACACTATCATTAAATTAATTAAATAAATTACCTACAAGTAGCTACAATTAAATACAATTAAATAAACTAACTAAAGTACAAAAAAAACCCACTAAATTACAGAAAATAAAAAAAGATTACAAGAATTTGAAACTAATTACACCTAATCTAAGCCACCTAATAAAATAACAATAAAAAAAAAATAATAAAAGTCCCTACCCTATACTAAATTACAAGGTAACTAGCTCTTTTACCAGCCCTTAAAAGGGCTTTTTGCGGGGCATGCCCCAAAGTAATCAGCTCTTTTGCATGCAAAAAAAAATACAACCCCCCCAACATTAAAACCCACCACCCACATACCCCTACTCTAACCCAAACCCCCCTTAAATAAACCTAACACTACCCCCCTGAAGTTCTCCCTTCCTTGAGTCGTGTTCACCCAGCCGGGCCGAAGTCATCATCCAAGGGGCGCTGAAGATGTCTTCCATCCGATAGATGTCTTCATCCAAGGGGCGCTGAAGAGGTCTTCCATCCGATAGAAGTCTTCATCCAGGCGGCGTCTTCAATCTTCATCTATCTGGAGCGGAGCGGAGCCATCTTCAAAGCAGCCAACGCGGAGCCATCCTTCTTCAACGACGCCTATTCGCTGAATGAATATTCCTTTAAGTGACGTCATCCAAGATGGTGTCCCTCGACTTCCGATTGGCTGATAGGATTCTATCAGCCAATAGGAATTAAGGTAGGAAAAATCTGATTGGCTGATTCAATCAGCCAATCAGATTGAAGTTCAATTTGATTGGCTGATCCAATCAGCCAATCAGATTGAGCTTGCATTCTATTGGCTAGAATCCTATCAGCCAATCGGAATTCGAGGGACGCCATCTTGGATGACGTAGTTAAAGGAACCTTCAATCGGACTTAGGACGTCATTAGAAGAGGATGGATCCGCGCCGGATGCTTCAAGATGGACCCGCTCCTCTCCGGATGGAAGAAGATAGAAGATGCCGCCTGGATGAAGACTTCTGACCCTCTGGAGGACCTCTTCTGGCCGGATAGGATGAAGACTTCGGACCCTCTTCTGGACGGATCGGTGATACCCGGCTGGGTGAAGACAAGGTAGGGAGATCTTCAGGGGCTTAGTGTTAGGTTTTTTTAAGGGGGGTTTGGGTTAGATTAGGGGTATGTGGGTGGTGGGTTGTAATGTTGGGGGGGTATTGTATGTTTTTTTTTTTCAGGCAAAAGAGCTGATTTCTTTGGGGCATGCCCCGCAAAAGGCCCTTTTAAGGACTGGTAAGGTAATAGAGCTGTTAACATTTTATTTTAGAATAGGGTAGGGCATTTTTTTTATTTCGGGGGCTTTGTTATTTTATTAGAGGGCTTAGAGTAGGTGTAATTAGTTTAAAATTATTGTAATTTTTTATTTTTGTAATTTAGTGGGGTTTTTTTTGTAATTTAGTTTAGTTGATTTAATTATAGGTAATTGTAGGTAGTTTAGTTAATTTATTTATTGATAGTGTAGTGTTAGGTTTAATTGTAACTTAGGTTAGGATTAATTTTACAGGTAATTTTGCTATTATTTTAACTAGGTAGTTATTAAATAGTAAATAATTATTTCATAGCTATTGTACCTATTTAAAATAAATACACAGTTGCCTTTAAAATAAATATAAATCCTAAAATAGCTACAATATAATTATTCGTTATATTGTAGCTATATTAGGATTTATTTTACAGGTAAGTATTTAGCTTTAAATAGGAATAGTTTTTTTAATAAGAAATAATTTATTTCGTTAGATTAAAATTACATTTAACTTAGGGGGGTGTTAGTGTTAGGGTTAGACTTAGCTTTAGGGGTTAATACATTTATTAGAGTAGCGGCGAGGTCCGGTCGGCAGATTAGGGGTTAATACTTGAAGTTAGGTGTCAAAGATGTTAGGGGGGCATATTAGGGGTTAATACTATTTATTATAGGGTTTTTTAGGCGGGAGTGCGGGGGTATAGGGGTTAATACCTTTATTATAGTAGTGTCGAGGTCCGGTCGGCAGATTAGGGGTTAATAAGTGTAGGTAAGGTAGCGGCAACGTTGGGGGGGGGGTCAGATTAGTGGTTAATAAATATTATGAAACGAGAATTATCAATCCTAGGATTGATGGATTGTACACCTATATAGCACTCATTCCCTAATTGATGGTGGCAAAGATTGGACAAGATGTGTGTATCTTGGGAGGAGGGAGTGCGTGGGGATGTATTAAAATATAACCTTTATTGGTAATTTTAAAATAAAAAGCAACAAACACAATCGACATACATACTTTATTAAAAACACAGGCTTGGGTCTATTTGGGTTTTATCCGTTATTCACGGAATACATTGAGTGGTTATAGCATGTATTGGGAATGACTTAACTAATAGTAAGTTTCAAGTCAGGATAATCTCAGTAATTATGTAATATTTTGATATTCTTAGAACTTACATTGTATTAGTAGAGCTGCTTTGTTATGATATTAACTCTATTATAATATATGTTGTCTGTGACTCACAGTTCAATTCAAATTGTAATATTGGATGTATTTTAAGCAAATATCCAATAGTCTCACCGAAATTTATTCAAAATTTCTGTTAGTGTAGGATTATATTATTATTGCATATTGTATTACATTTGGTATATATCTTTGTGTGACACTGTCTAGTTTCCTTACAATTATATTACTTATGTTATACGTTTGTACATATATCTTGCTCTGCTGTTGTTGGAAATATTATATGCTGGGTGCTATTTCTAGATAGGCTTCTAGATGAATAGAGACAGACAGTGCTGTCTATATGGAGTGTGATTGCACTAGTCAGTCAGTTAACAAGTTAACCTCTGTATAGTCTTGTTATCGTATATTTGTGAATACAGGTGGCCCTTGTTTTACAATGGTTCAATTTACACCGTTTCAGAATAGCAACCTTTTTTTCCAGTCATGTGACTGCTATTGAAAAACATTGAGAGCCAGTGGATTTATTAAAATAGCCAGTAGGTGGAGCTGTCCGCTTATGTTGCAGCAAAGCCAAGCACGCTGAAATTAAGTTTAACCAGACCTGAGCTATAGAGCAGATTTCAAAGGAACAATATCTCCCTGTCTATAAATCAGTCCAGATTAGAATGCATAGAAACAACTGTTTGCAGAAAAATACAAGTGAAGTCTGTGTTGTGTGATTATTTTATTAGGTTTATAATGCTGTTTAGCAAATGTTTTTGTTCATTTAACTTAGTTTAATTATATATTCTGTGTTGTGTTATTATTTTATTAGGTTTATAATGCTGTTTAGCATTTAAAGTCTTCCTTTCAAAGCTTTAAAAATAATATATTAGGTGTTACTTATGACAATTTTGAGAGGGGCCTGGAACCTATCTCCCTCACTTCCCATTGACTTGCATTATAAACTGGGTTTCAATTTACAACGGTTTTGATTTACAACCATTCCTTCTGGAACCTAACCCCGGCGTAAACTGAGGGCTACCTGTACTTAGGTCTACTGGAACATCATGCTTATACCACCACAAGAAAGTTAGATATGTTGCTAAAATTCAGTTGAATTTTAAGGGTTAATAATATATAGTATAATTATTGTAATAGCAACATACTAGAGTAACATTTTAATTATATTGAGTTGTTATTATATTTGTCTACATAGAAAATGTTACTAACATGATGTTCGTAATTAGCTATACAGAGACATCACTTGGCATGCTTTGGTCTTTCACTGTTGCACTTCAGACAGATCTAATATTGTTTCTTTCATGTAATCCGTGCAATTTTTGTTATGACAGAGTACTTAGGTAATGTTTCAATTATAACTCATTGTATTAGTGTTAGTTAGTATAAATAATGTTTAGAATACATTGTACATAATTAGCTGTGCAAGAAAACTGTTTGTCGCACTTTAGTCTTTTACTACTGAGATTTAAATAATGTTGGTGACAAGCTATTCGTGATTAGCTACATAGAGATACTGTCTGTCATGCACTTGACTTTCCTGGCTCTGCTTTGGCGTTAGATATAACAACTGTCTGAACAGCTTTGTAAGACCAATCTTCTATTACAATATGCGTTCACATAAGAGAGTTGTAGTAATATTCTCACCATCAGTCACTAAAGTTATTAAAGTTGAAATCTTACTGTGTTCGATTCACTTGTAAGAGTTATAGCAGTCATATGAATTTGTTAAAGTGCTACTAAAAAATAGCTACTATTTGTAAATTTACTTAGCTCTACTTGTACTGGATATTGACTGGTTAATTCGTATTACCCGACTAGGCATTTGAAGTTTTTAGCGGTATTGGGCTGATAATTAACTGAGCATTTGCGGTATTGTATATATATTCAAAGCTCCACATTAGTAACCGCTTACTGGGCCCATGCTACAAGTGCCGGTTAGTTTTACGATAATGCTACTGAGTTAACCCCATTCTAAAGTTAGTTAGCTGAATATTGTGCACAACCACAATTGTTTTTAAATAATAAAGACCACCATTCCTGCTTATTAAAAAATGCTAAATGGCATTCAACAAACAATTCCCTAACATGTTTCGCCACTAACGTGGCTTTTTCAAAGACTAGTGCAATCACACTCCATATAGACAGCACTGTCTGTCTCTATTCATCTAGAAGCCTATCTAGAAATAGCACCCAGCATATAATATTTCCAACAACAGCAGACCAAGATATATGTACAAACGTATAACATAAGTAATATAATTGTAAGGAAACTAGACAGTGTCACACAAAGATATAAACCAAATGTAATACAATATGCAATAATAATATAATCCTACACTAACAGAAATTTTGAATAAATTTCGGTGAGACTATTGGATATTCGCTTAAAATACATCCAATATTACAATTTGAATTGAACTGTGAGTCACAGACAACATATATTATAATAGAGTTAATATCATAACAAAGCAGCTCTACTAATACAATGTAAGTTCTAAGAATATCAAAATATTACATAATTACTGAGATTATCCTGACTTGAAACTTACTATTAGTTAAGTCATTCCCAATACATGCTATAACCACTCAATGTATTCCGTGAATAACGGATAAAACCCAAATAGACCCAAGCCTGTGTTTTTAATAAAGTATGTATGTCGATTGTGTTTGTTGCTTTTTATTTTAAAATTACCAATAAAGGTTATATTTTAATACATCCCCAAGCACTCCCTCCTCCCAAGATACACACATCTTGTCCAATCTTTGCCACCATCAATTAGGGAATGAGTGCTATATAGGTGTACAATCCATCAATCCTAGGATTGATAATTCTCGTTTCATACAAGTACACAGCACCTCAGCCGTTTTGCAATACAATAAATCTGGACTATAGATAGATTTATATATATATATCATACCAATAGATCCAGAGATCAATAGGCTACCCTAAGTTGTAAATTTGTGCAGTGCCATTAGTACCTCGTTTTTCTTTGTTAATAAATATTATGTAGGTGTCAGCGGTGTAAGGGGCAGCAGATTAGGGGTACATAGGGATAATGTATGTGGCGGCGGTGTGCGGTCGTCAGATTAGGGGTTAAAATTTTTTATTATAGTGGCGGCAATGTGGGGGGGGCCTCGGTTTATGGGTACATAGGTAGTTTATGGGTGTTAGTGTACTTTAGAGCACAGTAGTTAAGAGCTTTATGAACCGGTGTTAGCCCATAAAGCTCTTAACGCCTGACTTTTTTCTGCGGCTGGAGTTTTGTCGTTAGAGTTCTAACGCTCACTTCAGCCAAGACTCTAAATACCAGCGTTAGAAAGATCCCATTGAAAAGATAGGATACGCAATTGACGTAAGGGGATCTGCGGTATGGAAAAGTCGCGGCTGGAAAGTGAGCGTTAGACCCTTTCCTGACTGACTCTAAATACCAGCGGCCGGTAAAAACCAGCGTTAATGCTGGTTTTGACAGCTAACGCAAAACTCTAAATCTAGGCGTTTACTTGTATAGTGTATAGCTCACTACCATCACTTTATTGTGTATAGTCTATAACTCACTACCATCACTTTATTGTCTATAGTCTATAACTCACTACCATCACTTTATTGTGTATAGTCTATAACTCACTACCATCACTTTATTGTCTATAGTCTATAACTCACTACCATCACTTTATTGTGTATAGTGTATAGCTCACTACCCTCACTTTATTGTGTATAGTATATAGCTCACTACCATCACTTTATTGTGTATAGTGTATAGCTCACTACCATCACTTTATTGTGTATAGTGTATAGCTCACTACCATCACTTTATTGTGTATAGTGTATAGCTCACTACCATCACTTTATTGTGTATAGTGTATAACTCACTACCATCATTTTATTGTGTATAGTGTATAACTCACTACCATCACTTTATTGTGTATAGTGTATAACTCACTACCATCACTTTATTGTGTATAGTGTATAGCTCACTACCATCACTTTATTGTGTATAGTGTACAGATCACTACCATAACTTTATTGTGTATAGTGTACAGCTCACTACCATCACTTTATTGTGTATAGTGTATAGCTCACTACCATCACTTTATTGTGTATAGTGTACAGATCACTACCATAACTTTATTGTGTATAGTGTACAGATCACTACCATCACTTTATTGTGTATAGTGTATAGCTCACTACCATCACTTTATTGTGTATAGTGTATAACTCACTACCATTAAATTATTGTGTATAGTGTACAGATCACTACCATCACTTTATTGTGTATAGTGCATAGCTCATTACCATCACTTTATTGTGTATAGTGTATAGCTCACTACCATCACTTTATTGTGTATAGTGTATAGCTCATTACCATCACTTTATTGTGTATAGTGTATAGCTCACTACCATCACTTTATTGTGTATAGTGTACAGCTCACTACCATCACTTTATTGTGTATAGTGTATAGCTCACTACCATCACTTTATTGTGTATAGTGTATAACTCACTACCATCACTTTATTGTGTATAGTGTATAGCTCACTACCATCACTTTATTGTGTATAGTGTACAGATCACTACCATCACTTTATTGTGTATAGTGTATAGCTCACTACCATCACTTTATTGTGTATAGTGTATAACTCATTACCATCACTTTATTGTGTATAGTGTATAGCTCACTACCATCACTTTATTGTGTATAGTGTATAGCTCACTACCATCACTTTATTGTGTATAGTGTATAGCTCACTACCATCACTTTATTGTGTATAGTGTATAGCTCACTACCATCACTTTATTGTGTATAGTGTACAGCTCACTACCATCACTTTATTGTGTATAGTCTATAACTCACTACCATTAAATTATTGTGTATAGTGTACAGCTCACTACCCTCACTTTATTGTGTATAGTGTACAGCTCACTACCATAACTTTATTGTGTATAGTATATAGCTCACTACCATCACTTTATTGTGTATAGTGTATAGCTCACTACCATCACTTTATTGTGTATAGTGTACAGATCACTACCATCACTTTATTGTGTATAGTGCATAGCTCACTACCATCACTTTATTGTGTATAGTGTACAGCTCACTACCATCACTTTATTGTGTATAGTGCATAGCTCACTACCATCACTTTATTGTATATAGTGTACAGATCACTACCATCACTTTATTGTGTATAGTGTACAGATCACTACCATCACTTTATTGTGTATAGTGTACAGATCACTACCATCACTTTATTGTATATAGTGTATAGATCACTACCATCACTTTATTGTGTATAGTGTATAGCTCACTACCATCACTTTATTGTGTATAGTCTATAACTCACTACCATCACTTTATTGTGTATAGTGTATAACTCACTGCCATCACTTTATTGTGTATAGTCTATAACTCACTACCATCACTTTATTGTGTATAGTGTATAACTCACTGCCATCACTTTATTGTGTATAGTGTACAGCTCACTACCATAACTTTATTGTGTATAGTGTATAACTCACTACCATCACTTTATTGTGTATAGTGTATAACTCACTACCATCACTTTATTGTGTATAGTGTACAGATCACTACCATCACTTTATTGTGTATAGTGTACAGATCACTACCATCACTTTATTGTGTATAGTGTACAGATCACTACCATCACTTTATTGTGTATAGTGTACAGATCACTACCATCACTTTATTGTGTATAGTGTATAGCTCACTACCATCACTTTATTGTGTATAGTGTATAGCTCACTACCATCACTTTATTGTGTATAGTGTATAGCTCACTACCATCACTTTATTGTGTATAGTGTATAGCTCACTACCATCACTTTATTGTGTATAGTGTATAGCTCACTACCATCACTTTATTGTGTATAGTGTATAGCTCACTACCATCACTTTATTGTGTATAGTGTATAGATCACTACCATCACTTTATTGTATATAGTGTATAGATCACTACCATCACTTTATTGTGTATAGTGTATAACTCACTACCATCACTTTATTGTGTATAGTGTATAACTCACTACCATCACTTTATTGTGTATAGTGTACAGATCACTACCATCACTTTATTGTGTATAGTGTACAGATCACTACCATCACTTTATTGTGTATAGTGTACAGATCACTACCATCACTTTATTGTGTATAGTGTACAGATCACTACCATCACTTTATTGTGTATAGTGTATAGCTCACTACCATCACTTTATTGTGTATAGTCTATAACTCACTACCATCACTTTATTGTGTATAGTGTATAACTCACTACCATCACTTTATTGTGTATAGTGTATAACTCACTACCATCACTTTATTGTGTATAGTGTATAGCTCACTACCATCACTTTATTGTGTATAGTGTATAGCTCACTACCATCACTTTATTGTGTATAGTGTACAGATCACTACCATCACTTTATTGTGTATAGTCTATAACTCACTACCATTAAATTATTGTGTATAGTGTACAGCTCACTACCCTCACTTTATTGTGTATAGTGTACAGCTCACTACCATCACTTTATTGTGTATAGTGTACAGATCACTACCATCACTTTATTGTGTATAGTGTATAGCTCACTACCATCACTTTATTGTGTATAGTCTATAACTCACTACCATCACTTTATTGTGTATAGTGTATAACTCACTACCATCACTTTATTGTGTATAGTGTATAACTCACTACCATCACTTTATTGTGTATAGTGTATAGCTCACTACCATCACTTTATTGTGTATAGTGTATAGCTCACTACCATCACTTTATTGTGTATAGTGTACAGATCACTACCATCACTTTATTGTGTATAGTCTATAACTCACTACCATTAAATTATTGTGTATAGTGTACAGCTCACTACCCTCACTTTATTGTGTATAGTGTACAGCTCACTACCATAACTTTATTGTGTATAGTATATAGCTCACTACCATCACTTTATTGTGTATAGTGTATAGCTCACTACCATCACTTTATTGTGTATAGTATATAGCTCACTACCATCACTTTATTGTGTATAGTGTATAGCTCACTACCCTCACTTTATTGTGTATAGTGTATAGCTCACTACCATCACTTTATTGTGTATAGTGTACAGATCACTACCATCACTTTATTGTGTATAGTGCATAGCTCACTACCATCACTTTATTGTGTATAGTGTACAGCTCACTACCATCACTTTATTGTGTATAGTGCATAGCTCACTACCATCACTTTATTGTGTATAGTGTACAGATCACTACCATCACTTTATTGTGTATAGTGTACAGCTCACTACCATCACTTTATTGTGTATAGTGTACAGATCACTACCATCACTTTATTGTGTATAGTGTACAGATCACTACCATCACTTTATTGTGTATAGTGTACAGATCACTACCATCACTTTATTGTGTATAGTGTATAGATCACTACCATCACTTTATTGTGTATAGTGTATAGCTCACTACCATCACTTTATTGTGTATAGTCTATAACTCACTACCATCACTTTATTGTGTATAGTGTATAACTCACTACCATCACTTTATTGTGTATAGTATATAGCTCACTACCATCACTTTATTGTGTATAGTGTATAACTCACTACCATCACTTTATTGTGTATAGTGTATAACTCACTACCATCACTTTATTGTGTATAGTGTACAGATCACTACCATCACTTTATTGTGTATAGTGTACAGATCACTACCATCACTTTATTGTGTATAGTGTACAGATCACTACCATCACTTTATTGTGTATAGTGTACAGATCACTACCATCACTTTATTGTGTATAGTGTATAGCTCACTACCATCACTTTATTGTGTATAGTCTATAACTCACTACCATCACTTTATTGTGTATAGTGTATAACTCACTACCATCACTTTATTGTGTATAGTGTATAACTCACTACCATCACTTTATTGTGTATAGTGTATAGCTCACTACCATCACTTTATTGTGTATAGTGTATAGCTCACTACCATCACTTTATTGTGTATAGTGTACAGATCACTACCATCACTTTATTGTGTATAGTATATAACTCACTACCATTAAATTATTGTGTATAGTATATAACTCACTACCATCACTTTATTGTGTATAGTATATAACTCACTACCATCACTTTATTGTGTATAGTATATAACTCACTACCATCACTTTATTGTGTATAGTGTACAGATCACTACCATCACTTTATTGTGTATAGTGTACAGATCACTACCATCACTTTATTGTGTATAGTGTATAGCTCACTACCATCACTTTATTGTGTATAGTGTACAGATCACTACCATCACTTTATTGTGTATAGTGTATAGCTCACTACCCTCACTTTATTGTGTATAGTGTACAGATCACTACCATCACTTTATTGTGTATAGTGTATAGCTCACTACCATCACTTTATTGTGTATAGTGTACAGATCACTACCATCACTTTATTGTGTATAGTGTATAGCTCACTACCATCACTTTATTGTGTATAGTGTACAGCTCACTACCATCACTTTATTGTGTATAGTGTATAGCTCACTACCATCACTTTATTGTGTATAGTGTACAGATCACTACCATCACTTTATTGTGTATAGTGTATAGCTCACTACCATCACTTTATTGTGTATAGTGTACAGATCACTACCATCACTTTATTGTGTATAGTGTATAGCTCACTACCATCACTTTATTGTGTATAGTGTATAGCTCACTACCATCACTTTATTGTGTATAGTGTATAGCTCACTACCCTCACTTTATTGTGTATAGTGTACAGATCACTACCATCACTTTATTGTGTATAGTGTATAGCTCACTACCATCACTTTATTGTGTATAGTGTACAGATCACTACCATCACTTTATTGTGTATAGTGTATAGCTCACTACCATCACTTTATTGTGTATAGTGTACAGATCACTACCATCACTTTATTGTGTATAGTGTATAGCTCACTACCCTCACTTTATTGTGTATAGTGTACAGATCACTACCATCACTTTATTGTGTATAGTGTACAGATCACTACCATCACTTTATTGTGTATAGTGTACAGATCACTACCATCACTTTATTGTGTATAGTGTACAGCTCACTACCATCACTTTATTGTGTATAGTGTATAGCTCACTACCATCACTTTATTGTGTATAGTGTACAGATCACTACCATCACTTTATTGTGTATAGTGCATAGCTCACTACCATCACTTTATTGTGTATAGTGTACAGCTCACTACCATCACTTTATTGTGTATAGTGCATAGCTCACTACCATCACTTTATTGTGTATAGTGTACAGATCACTACCATCACTTTATTGTGTATAGTGTACAGCTCACTACCATCACTTTATTGTGTATAGTGTACAGATCACTACCATCACTTTATTGTGTATAGTGTACAGATCACTACCATCACTTTATTGTGTATAGTGTACAGATCACTACCATCACTTTATTGTATATAGTGTATAGATCACTACCATCACTTTATTGTGTATAGTGTATAGCTCACTACCATCACTTTATTGTATATAGTGTATAACTCACTACCATCACTTTATTGTGTATAGTGTATAGATCACTACCATCACTTTATTGTATATAGTGTATAGTTCACTACCCTCACTTTATTGTGTATAGTGTATAACTCACTACCATTAAATTATTGTGTATAGTCTATAACTCACTACCATTAAATTATTGTGTATAGTGTATAACTCACTACCATCACTTTATTGTGTATAGTCTATAACTCACTACCATCACTTTATTGTGTATAGTGTATAACTCACTACCATCACTTTATTGTGTATAGTCTATAACTCACTACCATCACTTTATTGTGTATAGTGTATAACTCACTACCATCACTTTATTGTGTATAGTGTATAACTCACTACCATCACTTTATTGTGTATAGTGTATAACTCACTACCATCACTTTATTGTGTATAGTGTATAACTCACTACCATCACTTTATTGTGTATAGTGTACAGATCACTACCATCACTTTATTGTGTATAGTGTATAGCTCACTACCATCACTTTATTGTGTATAGTGTATAGCTCACTACCATCACTTTATTGTGTATAGTGTATAGCTCACTACCATTAAATTATTGTGTATAGTGTACAGCTCACTACCATCACTTTATTGTGTATAGTGTACAGCTCACTACCATCACTTTATTGTGTATAGTGTATAGCTCACTACCATCACTTTATTGTGTATAGTGTACAGATCACTACCATCACTTTATTGTGTATAGTGTATAGCTCACTACCCTCACTTTATTGTGTATAGTGTACAGATCACTACCATCACTTTATTGTGTATAGTGTATAGCTCACTACCATCACTTTATTGTGTATAGTGTATAGCTCACTACCATCACTTTATTGTGTATAGTGTATAACTCACTACCATCATTTTATTGTGTATAGTGTATAACTCACTACCATCACTTTATTGTGTATAGTGTACAGCTCACTACCATCACTTTATTGTGTATAGTGTATAGCTCACTACCCTCACTTTATTGTGTATAGTGTACAGATCACTACCATCACTTTATTGTGTATAGTGTACAGATCACTACCATCACTTTATTGTGTATAGTGTACAGATCACTACCATCACTTTATTGTGTATAGTGTACAGATCACTACCATCACTTTATTGTGTATAGTCTATAACTCACTACCCTCACTTTATTGTGTATAGTGTATAACTCACTACCATCACTTTATTGTGTATAGTATATAGCTCACTACCATCACTTTATTGTGTATAGTGTATAGCTCACTACCATCACTTTATTGTGTATAGTGTACAGATCACTACCATCACTTTATTGTGTATAGTGTATAGCTCACTACCCTCACTTTATTGTGTATAGTGTACAGATCACTACCATCACTTTATTGTGTATAGTGTACAGCTCACTACCATCACTTTATTGTGTATAGTGTACAGATCACTACCATCACTTTATTGTGTATAGTCTATAACTCACTACCATCACTTTATTGTGTATAGTGTATAGCTCACTACCCTCACTTTATTGTGTATAGTGTACAGCTCACTACCATCACTTTATTGTGTATAGTTTATAGATCACTACCATCACTTTATTGTGTATAGTGTACAGATCACTACCATCACTTTATTGTGTATAGTGTATAGCTCACTACCATCACTTTATTGTGTATAGTGTACAGATCACTACCATCACTTTATTGTGTATAGTGTACAGATCACTACCATCACTTTATTGTGTATAGTGTATAGCTCACTACCATCACTTTATTGTGTATAGTGTATAGCTCACTACCATCACTTTATTGTGTATAGTGTACAGATCACTACCATCACTTTATTGTGTATAGTGTACAGATCACTACCATCATTTTATTGTGTATAGTCTATAACTCACTACCATTAAATTATTGTGTATAGTGTATAGCTCACTACCCTCACTTTATTGTGTATAGTGTACAGCTCACTACCATCACTTTATTGTGTATAGTGTATAGCTCACTACCATCACTTTATTGTATATAGTGTATAGCTCACTACCATCACTTTATTGTGTATAGTGTACAGATCACTACCATCACTTTATTGTGTATAGTGTACAGATCACTACCATCACTTTATTGTGTATAGTGTATAACTCACTACCATCACTTTATTGTGTATAGTGTATAGCTCACTACCATCACTTTATTGTGTATAGTGTACAGCTCACTACCATCACTTTATTGTGTATAGTGTATAGCTCACTACCATCACTTTATTGTGTATAGTGTATAACTCATTACCATCACTTTATTGTGTATAGTGTATAGCTCACTACCATCACTTTATTGTGTATAGTGTATAGCTCACTACCATCACTTTATTGTGTATAGTGTATAGCTCACTACCATCACTTTATTGTGTATAGTGTATAGCTCACTACCATCACTTTATTGTGTATAGTCTATAACTCACTACCATTAAATTATTGTGTATAGTGTACAGCTCACTACCATCACTTTATTGTGTATAGTGTATAGCTCACTACCATCACTTTATTGTGTATAGTGTACAGCTCACTACCATCACTTTATTGTGTATAGTCTATAACTCACTACCATTAAATTATTGTGTATAGTGTACAGCTCACTACCCTCACTTTATTGTGTATAGTGTACAGCTCACTACCATAACTTTATTGTGTATAGTATATAGCTCACTACCATCACTTTATTGTGTATAGTGTATAGCTCACTACCATCACTTTATTGTGTATAGTGTATAGCTCACTACCCTCACTTTATTGTGTATAGTGTATAGCTCACTACCATCACTTTATTGTGTATAGTGTACAGATCACTACCATCACTTTATTGTGTATAGTGCATAGCTCACTACCATCACTTTATTGTGTATAGTGTACAGCTCACTACCATCACTTTATTGTGTATAGTGCATAGCTCACTACCATCACTTTATTGTATATAGTGTACAGATCACTACCATCACTTTATTGTGTATAGTGTACAGATCACTACCATCACTTTATTGTGTATAGTGTACAGATCACTACCATCACTTTATTGTATATAGTGTATAGATCACTACCATCACTTTATTGTGTATAGTGTATAGCTCACTACCATCACTTTATTGTGTATAGTCTATAACTCACTACCATCACTTTATTGTGTATAGTGTATAACTCACTGCCATCACTTTATTGTGTATAGTCTATAACTCACTACCATCACTTTATTGTGTATAGTGTATAACTCACTGCCATCACTTTATTGTGTATAGTGTACAGCTCACTACCATAACTTTATTGTGTATAGTGTATAACTCACTACCATCACTTTATTGTGTATAGTGTATAACTCACTACCATCACTTTATTGTGTATAGTGTACAGATCACTACCATCACTTTATTGTGTATAGTGTACAGATCACTACCATCACTTTATTGTGTATAGTGTACAGATCACTACCATCACTTTATTGTGTATAGTGTACAGATCACTACCATCACTTTATTGTGTATAGTGTATAGCTCACTACCATCACTTTATTGTGTATAGTGTATAGCTCACTACCATCACTTTATTGTGTATAGTGTATAGCTCACTACCATCACTTTATTGTGTATAGTGTATAGCTCACTACCATCACTTTATTGTGTATAGTGTATAGCTCACTACCATCACTTTATTGTGTATAGTGTATAGCTCACTACCATCACTTTATTGTGTATAGTGTATAGATCACTACCATCACTTTATTGTATATAGTGTATAGATCACTACCATCACTTTATTGTGTATAGTGTATAACTCACTACCATCACTTTATTGTGTATAGTGTATAACTCACTACCATCACTTTATTGTGTATAGTGTACAGATCACTACCATCACTTTATTGTGTATAGTGTACAGATCACTACCATCACTTTATTGTGTATAGTGTACAGATCACTACCATCACTTTATTGTGTATAGTGTACAGATCACTACCATCACTTTATTGTGTATAGTGTATAGCTCACTACCATCACTTTATTGTGTATAGTCTATAACTCACTACCATCACTTTATTGTGTATAGTGTATAACTCACTACCATCACTTTATTGTGTATAGTGTATAACTCACTACCATCACTTTATTGTGTATAGTGTATAGCTCACTACCATCACTTTATTGTGTATAGTGTATAGCTCACTACCATCACTTTATTGTGTATAGTGTACAGATCACTACCATCACTTTATTGTGTATAGTCTATAACTCACTACCATTAAATTATTGTGTATAGTGTACAGCTCACTACCCTCACTTTATTGTGTATAGTGTACAGCTCACTACCATCACTTTATTGTGTATAGTGTACAGATCACTACCATCACTTTATTGTGTATAGTGTATAGCTCACTACCATCACTTTATTGTGTATAGTCTATAACTCACTACCATCACTTTATTGTGTATAGTGTATAACTCACTACCATCACTTTATTGTGTATAGTGTATAACTCACTACCATCACTTTATTGTGTATAGTGTATAGCTCACTACCATCACTTTATTGTGTATAGTGTATAGCTCACTACCATCACTTTATTGTGTATAGTGTACAGATCACTACCATCACTTTATTGTGTATAGTCTATAACTCACTACCATTAAATTATTGTGTATAGTGTACAGCTCACTACCCTCACTTTATTGTGTATAGTGTACAGCTCACTACCATAACTTTATTGTGTATAGTATATAGCTCACTACCATCACTTTATTGTGTATAGTGTATAGCTCACTACCATCACTTTATTGTGTATAGTATATAGCTCACTACCATCACTTTATTGTGTATAGTGTATAGCTCACTACCCTCACTTTATTGTGTATAGTGTATAGCTCACTACCATCACTTTATTGTGTATAGTGTACAGCTCACTACCATCACTTTATTGTGTATAGTGCATAGCTCACTACCATCACTTTATTGTGTATAGTGTACAGCTCACTACCATCACTTTATTGTGTATAGTGCATAGCTCACTACCATCACTTTATTGTGTATAGTGTACAGATCACTACCATCACTTTATTGTGTATAGTGTACAGCTCACTACCATCACTTTATTGTGTATAGTGTACAGATCACTACCATCACTTTATTGTGTATAGTGTACAGATCACTACCATCACTTTATTGTGTATAGTGTACAGATCACTACCATCACTTTATTGTATATAGTGTATAGATCACTACCATCACTTTATTGTGTATAGTGTATAGCTCACTACCATCACTTTATTGTGTATAGTCTATAACTCACTACCATCACTTTATTGTGTATAGTGTATAACTCACTACCATCACTTTATTGTGTATAGTATATAGCTCACTACCATCACTTTATTGTGTATAGTGTATAACTCACTACCATCACTTTATTGTGTATAGTGTATAACTCACTACCATCACTTTATTGTGTATAGTGTACAGATCACTACCATCACTTTATTGTGTATAGTGTACAGATCACTACCATCACTTTATTGTGTATAGTGTACAGATCACTACCATCACTTTATTGTGTATAGTGTACAGATCACTACCATCACTTTATTGTGTATAGTGTATAGCTCACTACCATCACTTTATTGTGTATAGTCTATAACTCACTACCATCACTTTATTGTGTATAGTGTATAACTCACTACCATCACTTTATTGTGTATAGTGTATAACTCACTACCATCACTTTATTGTGTATAGTGTATAGCTCACTACCATCACTTTATTGTGTATAGTGTATAGCTCACTACCATCACTTTATTGTGTATAGTGTACAGATCACTACCATCACTTTATTGTGTATAGTATATAACTCACTACCATTAAATTATTGTGTATAGTATATAACTCACTACCATCACTTTATTGTGTATAGTATATAACTCACTACCATCACTTTATTGTGTATAGTATATAACTCACTACCATCACTTTATTGTGTATAGTGTACAGATCACTACCATCACTTTATTGTGTATAGTGTACAGATCACTACCATCACTTTATTGTGTATAGTGTATAGCTCACTACCATCACTTTATTGTGTATAGTGTACAGATCACTACCATCACTTTATTGTGTATAGTGTATAGCTCACTACCCTCACTTTATTGTGTATAGTGTACAGATCACTACCATCACTTTATTGTGTATAGTGTATAGCTCACTACCATCACTTTATTGTGTATAGTGTACAGATCACTACCATCACTTTATTGTGTATAGTGTATAGCTCACTACCATCACTTTATTGTGTATAGTGTACAGATCACTACCATCACTTTATTGTGTATAGTGTATAGCTCACTACCATCACTTTATTGTGTATAGTGTACAGCTCACTACCATCACTTTATTGTGTATAGTGTATAGCTCACTACCATCACTTTATTGTGTATAGTGTACAGATCACTACCATCACTTTATTGTGTATAGTGTATAGCTCACTACCATCACTTTATTGTGTATAGTGTATAGCTCACTACCATCACTTTATTGTGTATAGTGTATAGCTCACTACCCTCACTTTATTGTGTATAGTGTACAGATCACTACCATCACTTTATTGTGTATAGTGTATAGCTCACTACCATCACTTTATTGTGTATAGTGTACAGATCACTACCATCACTTTATTGTGTATAGTGTATAGCTCACTACCATCACTTTATTGTGTATAGTGTACAGATCACTACCATCACTTTATTGTGTATAGTGTATAGCTCACTACCCTCACTTTATTGTGTATAGTGTACAGATCACTACCATCACTTTATTGTGTATAGTGTACAGATCACTACCATCACTTTATTGTGTATAGTGTACAGATCACTACCATCACTTTATTGTGTATAGTGTACAGCTCACTACCATCACTTTATTGTGTATAGTGTATAGCTCACTACCATCACTTTATTGTGTATAGTGTACAGATCACTACCATCACTTTATTGTGTATAGTGCATAGCTCACTACCATCACTTTATTGTGTATAGTGTACAGCTCACTACCATCACTTTATTGTGTATAGTGCATAGCTCACTACCATCACTTTATTGTGTATAGTGTACAGATCACTACCATCACTTTATTGTGTATAGTGTACAGCTCACTACCATCACTTTATTGTGTATAGTGTACAGATCACTACCATCACTTTATTGTGTATAGTGTACAGATCACTACCATCACTTTATTGTGTATAGTGTACAGATCACTACCATCACTTTATTGTATATAGTGTATAGATCACTACCATCACTTTATTGTGTATAGTGTATAGCTCACTACCATCACTTTATTGTATATAGTGTATAACTCACTACCATCACTTTATTGTGTATAGTGTATAGATCACTACCATCACTTTATTGTATATAGTGTATAGTTCACTACCCTCACTTTATTGTGTATAGTGTATAACTCACTACCATTAAATTATTGTGTATAGTCTATAACTCACTACCATTAAATTATTGTGTATAGTGTATAACTCACTACCATCACTTTATTGTGTATAGTCTATAACTCACTACCATCACTTTATTGTGTATAGTGTATAACTCACTACCATCACTTTATTGTGTATAGTCTATAACTCACTACCATCACTTTATTGTGTATAGTGTATAACTCACTACCATCACTTTATTGTGTATAGTGTATAACTCACTACCATCACTTTATTGTGTATAGTGTATAACTCACTACCATCACTTTATTGTGTATAGTGTATAACTCACTACCATCACTTTATTGTGTATAGTGTACAGATCACTACCATCACTTTATTGTGTATAGTGTATAGCTCACTACCATCACTTTATTGTGTATAGTGTATAGCTCACTACCATCACTTTATTGTGTATAGTGTATAGCTCACTACCATTAAATTATTGTGTATAGTGTACAGCTCACTACCATCACTTTATTGTGTATAGTGTACAGCTCACTACCATCACTTTATTGTGTATAGTGTATAGCTCACTACCATCACTTTATTGTGTATAGTGTACAGATCACTACCATCACTTTATTGTGTATAGTGTATAGCTCACTACCCTCACTTTATTGTGTATAGTGTACAGATCACTACCATCACTTTATTGTGTATAGTGTATAGCTCACTACCATCACTTTATTGTGTATAGTGTATAGCTCACTACCATCACTTTATTGTGTATAGTGTATAACTCACTACCATCATTTTATTGTGTATAGTGTATAACTCACTACCATCACTTTATTGTGTATAGTGTACAGCTCACTACCATCACTTTATTGTGTATAGTGTATAGCTCACTACCCTCACTTTATTGTGTATAGTGTACAGATCACTACCATCACTTTATTGTGTATAGTGTACAGATCACTACCATCACTTTATTGTGTATAGTGTACAGATCACTACCATCACTTTATTGTGTATAGTGTACAGATCACTACCATCACTTTATTGTGTATAGTCTATAACTCACTACCCTCACTTTATTGTGTATAGTGTATAACTCACTACCATCACTTTATTGTGTATAGTATATAGCTCACTACCATCACTTTATTGTGTATAGTGTATAGCTCACTACCATCACTTTATTGTGTATAGTGTACAGATCACTACCATCACTTTATTGTGTATAGTGTATAGCTCACTACCCTCACTTTATTGTGTATAGTGTACAGATCACTACCATCACTTTATTGTGTATAGTGTACAGCTCACTACCATCACTTTATTGTGTATAGTGTACAGATCACTACCATCACTTTATTGTGTATAGTCTATAACTCACTACCATCACTTTATTGTGTATAGTGTATAGCTCACTACCCTCACTTTATTGTGTATAGTGTACAGCTCACTACCATCACTTTATTGTGTATAGTTTATAGATCACTACCATCACTTTATTGTGTATAGTGTACAGATCACTACCATCACTTTATTGTGTATAGTGTACAGATCACTACCATCACTTTATTGTGTATAGTGTACAGATCACTACCATCACTTTATTGTGTATAGTGTATAGCTCACTACCATCACTTTATTGTGTATAGTGTATAGCTCACTACCATCACTTTATTGTGTATAGTGTACAGATCACTACCATCACTTTATTGTGTATAGTGTACAGATCACTACCATCATTTTATTGTGTATAGTCTATAACTCACTACCATTAAATTATTGTGTATAGTGTATAGCTCACTACCCTCACTTTATTGTGTATAGTGTACAGCTCACTACCATCACTTTATTGTGTATAGTGTATAGCTCACTACCATCACTTTATTGTATATAGTGTATAGCTCACTACCATCACTTTATTGTGTATAGTGTACAGATCACTACCATCACTTTATTGTGTATAGTGTACAGATCACTACCATCACTTTATTGTGTATAGTGTACAGATCACTACCATCACTTTATTGTGTATAGTGTACAGATCACTACCATCACTTTATTGTGTATAGTGTATAGCTCACTACCATCACTTTATTGTGTATAGTGTACAGATCACTACCATCACTTTATTGTGTATAGTGTATAGCTCACTACCATCACTTTATTGTGTATAGTGTACAGATCACTACCATCACTTTATTGTGTATAGTGTACAGATCACTACCATCACTTTATTGTGTATAGTGTATAGCTCACTACCATCACTTTATTGTGTATAGTATATAGCTCACTACCATCACTTTATTGTGTATAGTGTATAGCTCACTACCATCACTTTATTGTGTATAGTGTACAGCTCACTACCATCACTTTATTGTGTATAGTGTATAGCTCACTACCATCACTTTATTGTGTATAGTGTATAGCTCACTACCATCACTTTATTGTGTATAGTGTACAGATCACTACCATCACTTTATTGTGTATAGTGTACAGATCACTACCATCATTTTATTGTGTATAGTCTATAACTCACTACCATTAAATTATTGTGTATAGTGTATAGCTCACTACCCTCACTTTATTGTGTATAGTGTACAGATCACTACCATCACTTTATTGTGTATAGTCTATAACTCACTACCATTAAATTATTGTGTATAGTGTACAGCTCACTACCATCACTTTATTGTGTATAGTGTATAGCTCACTACCATCACTTTATTGTGTATAGTGTATAGCTCACTACCATCACTTTATTGTGTATAGTGTATAGCTCACTACCATAACTTTATTGTGTATAGTGTACAGCTCACTACCCTCACTTTATTGTGTATAGTGTACAGCTCACTACCATAACTTTATTGTGTATAGTGTACAGCTCACTACCCTCACTTTATTGTGTATAGTGTACAGATCACTACCATCACTTTATTGTGTATAGTGTACAGATCACTACCATCACTTTATTGTGTATAGTGTACAGATCACTACCATCACTTTATTGTGTATAGTGTACAGATCACTACCATCACTTTATTGTGTATAGTGTACAGATCACTACCATCACTTTATTGTGTATAGTCTATAACTCACTACCATTAAATTATTGTGTATAGTGTACAGCTCACTACCCTCACTTTATTGTGTATAGTGTACAGCTCACTACCATAACTTTATTGTGTATAGTGTATAGCTCACTACCATCACTTTATTGTGTATAGTGTATAGCTCACTACCATCACTTTATTGTGTATAGTGTACAGCTCACTACCATCACTTTATTGTGTATAGTGTATAGCTCACTACCATCACTTTATTGTGTATAGTGTACAGATCACTACCATCACTTTATTGTGTATAGTGTACAGCTCACTACCCTCACTTTATTGTGTATAGTGTACAGCTCACTACCATAACTTTATTGTGTATAGTGTACAGATCACTACCATCACTTTATTGTGTATAGTGTACAGATCACTACCATCACTTTATTGTGTATAGTGTATAGCTCACTACCATCACTTTATTGTGTATAGTATATAGCTCACTACCATCACTTTATTGTGTATAGTGTACAGATCACTACCATCACTTTATTGTGTATAGTGTACAGCTCACTACCCTCACTTTATTGTGTATAGTGTACAGATCACTACCATCACTTTATTGTGTATAGTGTATAGCTCACTACCATCACTTTATTGTGTATAGTATATAGATCACTACCATCACTTTATTGTATATAGTGTATAGATCACTACCATCATTTTATTGTGTATAGTGTACAGATCACTACCATCACTTTATTGTGTATAGTGTATAGCTCACTACCCTCACTTTATTGTGTATAGTGTACAGCTCACTACCCTCACTTTATTGTATATAGTGTATAGATCACTACCATCATTTTATTGTGTATAGTGTATAGCTCACTACCATCACTTTATTGTGTATAGTGTATAGCTCACTACCATCACTTTATTGTGTATAGTGTACAGATCACTACCATCACTTTATTGTGTATAGTGTATAACTCACTACCATCACTTTATTGTGTATAGTGTATAGCTCACTACCATCACTTTATTGTGTATAGTGTATAGCTCACTACCATCACTTTATTGTGTATAGTGTACAGCTCACTACCCTCACTTTATTGTGTATAGTGTACAGATCACTACCATCACTTTATTGTGTATAGTGTACAGATCACTACCATCACTTTATTGTGTATAGTCTATAACTCACTACCATTAAATTATTGTGTATAGTGTACAGCTCACTACCCTCACTTTATTGTGTATAGTGTACAGCTCACTACCATAACTTTATTGTGTATAGTGTATAGCTCACTGCCATCACTTTATTGTGTATAGTGTACAGCTCACTACCATCACTTTATTGTGTATAGTGTACAGCTCACTACCATCACTTTATTGTGTATAGTGTACAGCTCACTACCATCGTGTTTATGTGTATAGTGTATAGCTCACTACCATCACTTTATTGTGTATAGTGTACAGATCACTACCATCGTGTTTATGTGTATAGTGTATAGCTTACTACTATCCCTTTAATGTGTACAGTGTAGAGTTCAGCACCATCACTGTATTGTATATTATTATATAACTTCTGCCTGAGCAAGTAAACAAAGAAGAAGAATCCCAACTGACTTGAGGCCAAAATCATAAAGCTCTTTCCCTGATACAAAAAGAATGAAGATGAATAATGGATTTAATTAAGTAAAATGGGTTTGAACTCTGAAGTTAGGTACACCAATACAGATGGGACTTTCACAAGCTGACAAGATCTGCCATATATTGATTCCTCTATAGTGTTAGGTGTTGAAATAAAAACTGCACGCATACAAACTTCTGCAATTACAATTAAAGTTTGAAGACTTCAAGTTGGCACATTTCTAGTAAGTTTATGCTTAAAGCAATATCCCATAATGTATCTGAGTTTTACCTAATTATACAGAGCTTTATTGCTCAGCTTCTCAACCTAAAACACAATCAGGTTTCTCTTAAACCTTAAAGAGACAGTAGCTGTTAATATGGGCCCAATAATCAAAAGTTTTCATGCAAAAATGTGAAAAAACAAGAAAATGGTCTGTCCCTACGAGTTGCAAGATGTCTCCCATAAAAGATGACAGCTCTCTGCTGTGTAAAAGTTTGCAATTGAGGGCACAGTATACAGGGAGAACCCAGTGTATGTTTAAACTTTAATATACTGCCTAATACAAATAAAAATATGTTGTATTTAGTGCACTGTACCTTAAAGGGACATTAAACCCAAAAAATGTATTTCATGGTTTAGAAAGAGAATACAATTTTAAACAACTTTCTAATTTACTTCTATTATCTAACTTGCTTCATTCTCTTGATATTCTTTGCTGAAAAGCATTTCTCTTGTAAGGTGTATCCAGTCCATGGATGCTTGTGGGATATTCTCATTCCCAACAGGAAGTTGCAAGAGGACACCCACAGCAGAGCTGTAATTCTCTTGCTCCTCCCCTAACTGTCATAGCCAGTCATTCTCTTGCAACTCTCAACAAGCTAGGACGTTGTAGGAGAGAGTGGTTAAATATAGCTAGTTTATTTTCTTCAATCAAAAGTTTGTTATTTTTAAATAGTACCGGAGTTGTGCTATTTTATCTCAGGCAGTAAATAGAAGAAGAATCTGCCTGAGGTTTCTATGATCTTAGCAGGCTGTAACTAAGATCCATTGCTATTCTCACATATGTCTGAGGGGATTACACAGATGAGGTAACTTCAGCGAGAGAATGGCGTGCAGTTTATTCTGCTATCAGGTATGTGCAGTTATAATTTTTTCTAGAGATGGAAAACACTAGAAAATGCTGCTGATACCGGATTAATGTAAGTTAAGCCTGAATACAGTGATTTAATAACGACTGGTATCATGCTTACTCCCAGGGGTAATACCCTTATGATATTTACAATATAAAACGTTTGCTGGCATGTTTAATCGTTTTTATATATGCTTTGGTGATAAAACTTTATTGGGGCCTAGTTTTTTCCACATGGCTGGCTTAAATTTTGACTAGAAACAATTTCCACTGTTGTAGTATAAAAGTTACAGTTGGTGCAGTTAAAATTACAAACTGTGACATCCAGCTTCCATCAAAGGCCCTCTGAATGCTATAGGACATCTCTAAAGGGCCCAAAGGCTTTCCAAAGTCGTTTATTGGGGAAGGTAGGGCCACAGCTTGCTGTGGCAGTTGGTTGTGACTGTTAAAAAACGTCTATTTCATTTTTTTTATCCGTTTTTTGAACTAAGGGGTTAATCATCCATTTGCAAGTGGGTGCAATGCTCTGTTAGCCTATTATAGACACTGTAAAAATTTTGTTTGATTTACTGCATTTTTTCACTCTTTTTCAAATTCGGACAAAATGTGTTTCTCTTAAAGGCACAGTACCGTTTTTTATATTTGCTTGTTAACTTGATTTAAAGTGTTTTCCAAGCTTGCTAGTCTCATTGCTATTCTGTATAAACATGTCTGACATAGAAGAAACTCCTTGTTTATTATGTTTAAAAGCCATGGTGGAACCCCCTCTTAGAATGTGTACCAAATGTACTGATTTCATTTTATGCAATAAAGATCATTTTCTGTTATGCTGACTAACTTTCCCCACGTGTCAGACCCTTTGACTCCCGCTTAAGGGATTCACGCTCAAATGGCGCCAAGTACATCTAGGGCACCCATAGCGTTTACTTTACAAGACATGGCGGCAGTCATGGATAATACACTGTCAGCGGTATTAGCCAGACTACCTGAACTTAGAGGTAAGCGAGATAGCTCTGGGGTGTGACAAAATTTAGAGCATACTGACGCTTTAAGAACCATGTCTGATACTGCCTCACAATATGCAGAAGCTGAGGAAAGAGAGCTTCAGTCAGTGGGTGATGTTAATGACTCAGGAAAGATACCTGATTATAATATTTCTACATTTAAATTTAAGCTTGAACACCTCCCCGTGTTGCTTAGGGAGGTTTTAGCTGCTCTGAATGACTGTGATACCATTGCAGTGCCAGAGAAATTGTTTAGACTGGATAAATACTTTGCAGTGCCGGTGTGTACTGATGTTTTTTCAAATACCTAAAAGGTTTACAGAAATTATTAATAAGGAATGGGATAGACCAGGTGTGCCGTTCTCTTCCCCTCCTATTTTTAGAAAAATGTTTCCAATAGACGCCACCACATGGGACTTATGGCAGACAGTCCCTAAGGTGGAGGGAGCAGTTTCTACTCTAGTAAAGCGTACTACTATCCCTGTCGAGGACCGTTGTGCTTTTTTTTTTAGATCCAATGGATAAAAAATTAGAGGTTACCTTAAGAAAATATTTATTCAACAAGGTTTTATCCTACAGCCCCTTGCATGCATTGCCCCTGTCACTCCTGCTGCGGCATACTGGTTTGAGTCTCTGGAAGAGGCTTTACAGGTAGCGACTCCATTGGATGACATACTTGGCAAACTTAGAGCACTTAAGCTAGCCAATTCTTTTATTCTGATGTCATTTTTCATTTGACTAAACTAACGGCTAAGAATTCTGGTTTTGCTATACAGGCGCGCAGAGCGCTATGGCTTAGATCATGGTCAGCTGACGTGACTTCAAAATCTAAGCTACTTAACATTCCCTTCAAGGGGCAGACCCTATTCGGGCCTGGTTGAAGGAGATTATTGCTGATATCACTGGAGGAAAAGGTCATGCCCTTCCTCAGGACAGGTCCAAATCTAGGGCCAAACAGTCTAATTTTCGTGCCTTTCAAAACTTCAAGGCAGGTGCGGCATCAACTTCCTCTAATAATAAACAAGAGGGAACTTTTGCTCAATCCAAGACGGTCTGGAGACCAAACCTGACATGGAAAAAAGGTAAGCAGGTAAAAAAGCCTGCTGCTGCCTCTAAGACAGCATGAAGGAACGGCCCCCTATCCGGGAACGGATCTAGTAGGGGGCAGACTTTCACTCTTTGCCCAGGCGTGGGCAAGAGATGTTCAGGATCGATGGGTGTTGGAAATTATATCCCAGGGATATCTTCTGGACTTCAAAGCTTCCCCCCCAAAAGGGAGATTTCACCTTTCACAATTATCTGCACACCAGATAAAGAGAGAGGCATTCTTACACTGTGTACGAGTCCTCCTAGTTATGGGAGTGATCCATCCAGTTCCAAAGGAGGAACAGGGACAGGGTTTTTACTCAAATCTGTTTGTGGTTCCCAAAAAAGAGGGAACCTTCAGACCAATTTTGGATCTAAAGATCTTAAACAAATTCCTCAAAGTTCCGTCGTTCAAGATGGAAACTATTCGTACTATCCCACCACTGATCCAGGAGGGTCAATATATGACTACAGTGGATCTAAAGGATGCTTATCTTCACATTCCGATACACAAAGATCATCATCGGTTTCTCAGGTTTGCCTTTTAAGACAGGCATTACCAGTTGTAGCTCTTCCCTTGGGATTAGCTACAGCCCCAAGAATCTTTACAAAGGTTCTAGGGTCACTTATGGCGGTCCTAAGGCCACGGGGCATAGCAGTAGCCCCTTATTTAGATGACATCCTGATACAGGCGTCAAACTTCCAAATTGCCAAGTCTCATACGGACGTAGTACTGGCATTTCTGTGGTCGCATGGGTGGAAAGTGAACGAGGAAAAGAGTTCTCTATCCCCACTCACAAGAGTTTCCTTTCTAGGGACTCTGATAGATTCTGTAGAAATGAAAATTCACCTGACGGAGTCCAGGTTATCAAAGCTTCTAAATTCCTGCCGGGTTCTTCATTCCATTCCGCGCCCTTCGGTGGTTCAGTGTATGGAAGTAATCGGCTTAATGGTAGCGGCAATGGACATAGTGCCGTTTGCACGCTTACATCTCAGACCGCTGCAACTATGCATGCTCAGTCAGTGGAGCGGGGATTACACAGATTTGTCCCCTCAACTGAATCTGGACCAAGAGACCAGGGATTCTCTTCTCTGGTGGCTATCTCGGGTCCATCTGTCCAAAGGTATGACCTTTCGCAGGCCAGATTGGACAATTGTTATGACAGATGCCAGCCTTCTAGGTTGAGGTGCAGTCTGGAACTCCCTGAAGGCTCAGGGATCGTGGACTCAGGAGGAGTCTCTCCTTCCATTAAATATTCTGGAACTAAGAGCGATATTCAAGGCTCTTCAGGCTTGGCCTCAGTTAGCAACTCTGAGGTACATCAGATTTCAGTCGGACAACATCACGACTGTAGCTTACATCAACCATCAAGGGGGAACGAGAAGTTCCCTAGAGATGTTAGAAGTTTCAAAAATAATTCGCTGGGCAGAGATTCACTCTTGTCACCTATCAGCTATCCATATCCCAGGTGTAGAGCACTGGGAGGCGGATTTTCTAAGTCGTCAGACTTTTCATCCGGGAGAGTGGGAACTCCATCCGGAGGCATTTGCACAACTGATTCATCGTTGGGGCAAACCAGAACTGGATCTCATGGCATCTCGCCAGAACGCCAAGCTTCCGTGTTACGGATCCAGGTCTAGGGATCCCAAGGCGACACTGATAGATGCTCTAGCAGCGCCCTGGTCTTTCAACCTGGATTATGTGTTTTCACCGTTTCCTCTGCTCCCTCGACTGATTGCCAAGATCAAGTAGGAGAGAGCATCAGTGATTCTGATAGCACCTGCGTGGCCATGCAGGACCTGGTATGCAGATCTAGTGGACATGTCATCCTTTCCACCATGGTCTCTGCCTCTGAAACAGCACCTTCTACTTCAGGGTCCTTTCAACCATCCAAATCTAATTTCTCTAAGGCTGACTGCCTGGAGATTGAACGCTTGATTTTATCAAAGCGTGGCTTCTCCGAGTCAGTTATTGATACCTTAAGACAGGCACGAAAGCCTGTCACCAGGAAAATTTACCATAAGGTATGGCGTAGATATCTTTATTGGTGTGAATCCAAGGGTTACTCATGGAGTAAGGTCAGGATTGCTAGGATATTATCTTTTCTCCAAGAAGGTTTGGAAAAAGGATTGTCAGCTAGTTAAGCGTCTGGCAGATGTTCCAGACGTTCAGGCATTTTGTCATGCTTTAGTTAGAATCAAGCCTGTGTTTAAACCTGTTGCTCCACCATGGAGCTTAAACTTGGTTCTTAAGGTTCTTCAAGGAGTTCCGTTTGAACCTCTTCATTCCATAGATATCAAGCTTTTATCTTGGAAAGTTCTTTTTTTTGGTAGCTATTTCATCGGCTCGTAGAGTCTCTGAGCTATCTGCCTTACAATGTGATTCTCCTTATCTGATTTTTCATACGGATAAGGTAGTCCTGCGTACCAAACCTGGGTTCTTACCTAAGGTGGTATCTAACAAGAATATCAATCAAGAGATTGTTGTTCCATCCTTGTGTTACACAATTTGGAAGTGGTCCGTGCTTTAAAGTTTTACTTACAAGCAACTAAAGATTTTCGTCAAACATCTGCTTTGTTTGTTGTCTACTCTGGACAGAGGAGAGGTCAAAAGGCTTCGGCAACCTCTTTTTCTTTTTGACTAAGAAGCTTAATCCGCTTAGCCTATGAGACTGCTGGACAGCAACCTCCTGAAAGGATTACAGCTCATTCCACTAGAGCTGTGGCTTCCACTTGGGCCTTTAAAAATTAGGCTTCTTTTGATCAGATTTGCAAGGCGACGACTTGGTCTTCGCTTCATATTTTTTCAAAATTTTACAAATTTGATACTTTTGCTTCTTCGGAGGCTATATTTGGGAGAAAGGTTTTACGGGCAGTGATTCCTTCCATTTAAGTTCCTGCCTTGTCCCTCCCTTCATCCGTGTACTTTAGCTTTGGTATTGGTATCCCACAAGTAATGGATGATCCGTGGACTGGATACACCTTACAAGAGAAAACACAATTTATGCTTACCTGATAAATGTATTTCTCTTGTGGTGTATCCAGTCCACGGCCCGCCCTGTCATTTTAAGGCAGGTAATTTTTAAATTTAAACTACAGTAACCACTGCACTCTATGGTTCCTCCTTTCTCGGCTGGTTTTCGGTCGAATGACCGGCTATGACAGTTAGGGGAGGAGCTATATTACAGCTCTGCTGTGGGTGTCCTCTTGCAACTTCCTGTTGGGAATGAGAATATCCCACAAGTAATGGATGATCCGTGGACTGGATACACCACAAGAGAAATAAATTTATCAGGTAAGCATAAATTGTGTTATCTAGATAGGCTCAGTAGCTACTGATTGGTCGCGGCATATAGATGACTTGTGTGATTGGCTCACCAATGTGCATTTCTATTTATTCAACAAAGGATATCTAAAGAATGAAGCAAATTAGATAATAGAAGTAAATTTGAATGTTGTTTAAAATTGTATTCTCTATCTGAATCATGAAAGAAAATGTTTGGGTTTAATGTCCCTTTAAAGTCTCTGTTATTTTAAAACAAATGTTTTCCTTTCAGAATAATTTTTGTTTTGAGTATTTTGATAAAAGCTCAACACCATTTAATTTGAGAGAAAAACTGGGAGATCTGTAGGGCAGAAATGTTTAGATCATTATGCTAAATTTTCTATGTTGTCTCTGAATCTTTTGTTGAAAAGCAGAGATGTATGCTTAGGAGCCAGCCCATTTCTGGAGCACTATATGACAACCTTTTTGCAAGAATGTATCATGCATGCTGCACATAGATAAATGCCGGCAGCATACACTATCAGCATTTATCATTGCACCAGCAGATCTTGTGAACTGCTGGTGCAATGCAGCCCCCTACAGATTCGGGGTGTCAAGCAACCCGATCGTATTCGATCGGATTAATTTCTGTCCGCTGCCTCAGAGCAGGCAAACAAGTTATGGAAACAAGGGGCATCATGCTCCATAAGGAGCTTGATAAATTGACCCCTAACACCCTACCAGATCTGATCACATTTTCTCAAGTTCACTAAAACCCAACATGAAAATATGAATATGTCACATTCCAATGTTCTTCACATAGAAGAATATGTTCTATTTATTTATAAATACATATGTCTATATATATCCATATCTGATGGTATTTTATATAATATATATATATATATATATATTAGGTGATAAGCCTGCCCAGAGGGCAGTCTATTTAAAGGCTTTTGTAGGGCATTGCCTAAACCTAAACAATTGACCAATTTCTCCCTAACAGTAACCCCCCCCCACCCACCAGACCCCCCAAAATAAAAAAAACCTAACAATAAATAAAAACTAAACTACCCATTGCTCCTAAAGGGGCATTTATATAGGCATTGTCCTTAAAAGGGCATTTAGCTCTTTTGCTGGCCTTAAAAGGACAACCCTAATCTAAAAAAAAAGCCAACCCCAAAAAATAAAAAAAGCCTAAGACTAAGCCCTAAATATGTACTCACCGTTTCTAAAGTGTCCAGCAGAGAAGGTCTTCTTCCAGGCGGCTCCATCATCTTCTATCTTCATCTGGAAGAGATGTGCAGAGCTGTCTTCCCCGATGCGTGGATCCTCAGCAACAGTCCTCTGCGACAGGCCTTTGCAGCAGCGTTCCTCGGCAGCGTGGAGGCTCCTCTTCATCTGATGTCCGTCGTACACTGAACATTGAATGCAAAGTACCACATTCAATTTGGGGTACCTTGAATTCCTGTTTGCTGGGTTATTTTCTTTATATATATGCACATATATATATATCGATATACTTACATATTTAGACATGTGTATGTATGTATCTCTATGTTAAAGCCGTTGGCAGTCTTTTTTCTTTCTAACACCTGAGAAGTCATATCTTTAAGCCCTTTTAACATTTTTGTGCAATATTTTTTTATACATTTTATTAGATGGGGTTATTATGCGTGTAAGTGTACTTAGTAATGTACATTTTTTTGACTCCCAAAATAGTTAACCAGTGCTCTGAGGTTGAGCTAACCAGACGTGTTAACTTTAATTGCTCTCAAGAGATTGTGTTTACTTTCAACTTGTAAAATCAACAAAAAAACCTGACATGCACAAACACCCACAATAATCCCCTTTTCACTTGCGCATAACTGTTAGCGCTCCACTTGTAATCTAGCCCTTAATGTTTACCCAATTATCCATTTTACTTACTGGAGTGTATTAAACTGTTTACAAATAGCTCCTTAACTTTTATTTTCTCGTTTAAAATTGCTGATTTTCTCTATTGTATCCCCACCCATTTTTAAAATTTCTGGCTACAAATCCCTATGTAAACATGGAAGTTTATGTGTGTCTGTGTTTGCATGTATGTGTTTATATGCATTTATTTGTGTATATCCATGTATGTCTGTGTTTATATGTATTTATCTATTCATGTGTTTGCATGTATGTGTTTATATGCATTTATTTGTGCATATCCATGCATGTTTGTGTTTATATGTATTTATGTGTGCAAGTGTGTGCTTATATATATTTATGTATGCATGTATGTGCATGTGTGTGTTTATATGTATTTATGTGTGCATGTGTATGCTTATATGTATTTATGTATGCATGTATGTGCATGTGTATGTTTATATGTATTTATGTGTGCATGTGTATGCATGTGCTTGCATGTGTGTGCTTATATATATTTATGTATACATAGTATGCATGTATGTGCATGTGTGTGTTTATATGTATTTATGTGTGCATCTGTGTGCTTATATATATTTATGTATGCATGTATGTGCATGTGTGTATTTATATGTATTTATGTGAGCATATGTAGGCATGTGTGTGCATGTTAATTGAATGTTTCTGTTGAGTATATTGTGAGAGTTAGAAGGAGGGGAATTGCAGGGAGTGCTCTGATGTTGCAAGTGAGGATTTCAGAAAAAGTAAAGAGGACATTTGTGAACTTAGATAGAGTACATTGATAGCTGAAAATCAGATCAATGGAGTGTGTCTCTTTGTGATTAAGAGAGTCAGTCCATTGTGACAGACCCAAAGAGGAAGCATGTGTGTGTTTGTGTATGTTTATGTATTTATGTGTGTGGATGCATGTGTGTATGTGCTTATATATATTTATGTGTACATGTGTTTTTATGTGTGTTTATTTGAATGTATGCATATGTGTGTATGTATGTTTTTATGTATTTATGTGTGTTTGTGTATGCATGCATTTGTGTTTGTGTGTGTTTATAAGTATTTATGTGTAAATGTGTATGCATGTGTGTATATGTTTATATGTATTTATACAGTATATGCATGTGTATGTTTATATGTATTTATGTGTGGGCATGTGTATGTATGTGTTTATATGTGTGTCTCTATGTGTGTGTGTATATGCATGTGTTTGCGTGTGTGTGTTTGTATACATGTGTGTATATTTATTTGTGTGAGTGTGTATGCATATATATGTGTTTATATGTATTTATTTGTGTTTGTGTGTGTAAGCATGTGTGTGTAGTTGTTTGTATTTGTATGTTTGTTTGTTTGTTCTTTTTCATGTGTCTGCATTTGTATGCATGTCTGTGTGTGTGTTTTAATTTAGTGGGTGTATGCTTCTTGGCTGCTCTCCACCAGTATTTTACATTGCTGGTGGGTGATTTTATGCCACTCCTGGCACAAAAATTCAAGCAGCTTGGTTTTGTTTGATGTCTTGTGACCATCCAACTTCCTCTTGATCCCATTCCAGAGGTTTTCAATGAGGTTCATGTCTGGAGATTGGGCTGGCCATGACAGTGTCTTGATCTGGTGGTCCTCTGTCAAAACCTTAATTGCTCTGGCTGTGTGGCTTGTACCATTGTCCTGCTGGAATAAAACAATCCTCAGTGTTGGGGAACTTTGAAGCAAGTTTTCTTCCAGGATAACCTTGTAAGTGGCTTGATTCATGCGTCCTTCAGTAAGATAAATCTGCCCGATTATAGATCAAGACCCTGTCATGGCCAGCCCACTGCATCTTTTTTGTTATTTTGACCATTTGTCATTTTTTGCCACTAAATGCTTTAAATGACAATATTTTTATTTGGCATTTGGGAGAAATGTTGCCAGTAGTTTATAGAATAAAACAAAAATGTTCATTTTACTCACACATACCTAGATACAGTAAAACTAGAGAAACTGATTATTTTGCAGTGGTCTCATTTATATTTATTTATATATATATATATTTATATATATATATATATATATATATATATATATATATATATATATACATACATATACTGTATATACATATGTGTGTATTTGTGTGTTAGTGTGTGCATGTGGGTGCTTGTGATTGTATGATAGTGTATATGTTGTGTTTTGATGTGTGTATGTATTTGCTTGTGCATATGTGTGTGTGCATGTGTGTGTGTGTGTGTGTGTGTTATATACATACAGAAAGAAGTGTATAATAAATGCAGCGTCTAAGCTAGCGCATAAAGTTATCCATGAGAACCTGTCAGGAAGTAATGAAAAACAATGTAAATAAATTGCAATATTAATTAATGTTAAACACATGCATACATTAAATACCTACTTAAGCACCTGCAGTCTTATATTGCAGTTAATATATAATTCCCACATCAGACAATGATTGCACCCAACAGACATCTGATTTGAGAAAAGCACAGCAAGTTTGAACTTCTTTCATTTTCTGACTAACCTGTATTTAATTAAACATAACATTTATGCACCTGCAAGCCTCTTTACAAATGTATGTACAATAGCTAACATCCAACTTCATTTAAAAATACATTGAGGGGATAGTTCAAATGTTGCTTAGCAGTTTTAAATTAATTGAAAATGGTTTAACCCATTAGCTGACAGAGAGTGCTGAAATACAATGCACAGCCTGGGATGATGTGTGGGATTGTTCATATTTCCAACTGCTTACACCTAGATTACAAGTTGTGCCCTAAACCCGGTGCATAAATAATAATAATAATAATAAATAGCGCTGCCATTGCAAGTTACAAAAAACCTTCTTGTGTTGTGCAATATGGTGCGTTAGGCTCCATACCGCACAAAAGCCAAGTCTTGACTTGACGTGTTCGTGCACATTTTCCCCCATAGACATCAATGGAGAAAAAGTGTTAGAAAAAACTAACACCTGCGATTGCTATAACACAGTCCCCATTGATGTCTATGGAGACAAGAAAGTTTTGTTTAAATCTAACACCCTAACATAAACTCCTTGTCTAAATACCCCTAATCCGCAGCCCCCTGACATCGCCAACACTAAATAAAGATATCAACCCCTAAACCAGACACCCGTCCGTTTTGCAAATACTAAATAAACCTATTAACCCTTAATCCACAGCCCACCCGTATCGCCAATATTAAATAAACCTATTAACCCCTAAACTGCCGACCCCCCCACATCGCTAACACCTAAATAAAACTACTAATCCCTAATCAACCGCCCCGCATTACAAATATTAAAGTAAACCTATTAACCCCTAAACCGCCAAACACCCACATTGCAAATACTCAACTAAACCTAATAACCCCTAAACTGCCAAACACCCACATTGCAACAAACTAAACACCCGCTAACTTTAAATTAAACTTACAATATAACTACCTTAAAATACATTAAAACTTACCTGCGAAATAAAAAACTTACACTTAAGCTATAAATAAACCTAACATTACTATTATATATATATATAACCCCTAAACCGCTGACCCCCCACATTGCTAACACCTAAATAAAACTACTAATCCCTAATCCACAGCCCCCTGCATCACAAATACTAAAGTAAACCTATTAACCCCTAAACTGTCAAACACCCATATCGCAAATACTCAAATAAACCTAATAACCCCAAAATTGCCAAACGCCCACATTGCGACAAACTAAATTAAATTATTAACCCCTAAACCTAACACTCGTTAACTTTAAATTAAACTTACAATATAACTACCTTAAAATAAATTAAAACTTAAATGTGAAATTAAAAAAAAACTTACACTTAAGCTATAAATAAACCTAACATTACTATTAAATATGTATATATACCAAAAATAAAAAACCCAAATTACAATATTAAAAAAACCTAACACTACTACTAAAAAAAAAAAACTTAAATACCAATCTAAAATTACGGAAAAAAAAAAAAAAATCTAAGATTACAAAAAATAATAAACAAAATCATCGAAAATAAAAAAAAATAAACCTAATCTAATACCCCTATAAAAACAAAAATGCCACCCTAAAATAAAAACACCCCCTAATCTAAGAATAAACTACCATTAGCCCTTAAAAGGACCTTTTGTAGGGCATTGCCCTAAAGTTTAACAGCTCTTTTGCTTTATAATAAACAAATTACCCCCTAACAGTAAACCCTCCACCCACCTAACCCCCCAAAATAGAAAACCCTAAAAATAAACCACCCATTGCCCTTAAAGGGGCATTTGTAAGGGCAATCAGCACTTTAGTGCCCTTTAAAAAAAAAGCCTTAATCTTAAAAAAAAAAAAAAAAAACACTAACCCCGACAAAGGTACTCACCATTTCTGAAGTCCGGTGTTGAAGGTCTTCTTCCAGGCGGATCCATCTTCATCCAGCGCGGGCCATCGTCTTTTTTTATCCCGGTGGTGCTGAGCAAAGGCAGCGTAGAGCGGAGCTGGAACAGTGGCTGCGCAAGCATTCAGCATGGAGTGTCCTCTTCATGCAATCGTCCACAGCACACTGAAGATTGAATAAAATTTACCTGTTTTATATTGGGGTACCTTGCATTCCTATTGACTGAAATTTTCAAATCAGCCAATAGGATGGGAGTTGCTTAAATCCTATTGGCTGTTCAAATCAGCCAATTTGTGAAACTGCTGGTCTTTTATAGCGGAATGGATTGTGAGGGTGTAAGCTATAATGTAATTTTTGAGTGTTGTATGTATCGTTGCAGTATAGTCTAAAATGCTAGCTGTATAGCCGTACCACTGCGACTTGTAATATGGTTGAGCTAACTATTCCGCTCGCAAAGGCAAATTTTTCAGCGTTATAGCCGTACCACAACACTTGTAATCAAGGTTATACTGAATTTAACAAAACAATTTAATTGTAGCTAGAAATCTGGGAAGAATGGGGTGTCAAAAATGTTCTGTGAGTGCTTTTTATAGGTCACAAGCTACAGGTAGTAGATTTTGGGGCTTGTGAGGATGCTGGAGTTAGAGTAAGAGAGAAGTTAGTTGATGGTGGTCAAAGAGAGGAAAAAGGAAGTTAGAGTGATTAGTGAAGACCAGGTCAACTGAGTTGCCTTCACCGTGGGTTGGATATGTTGTTTACTGGGACAGGCCAACACAGGTGGTAAGGGATATAAGTTTAGAGGCAGCAGGCATGTTAGAAATGTTAATGGGTATGTTGAAGTCAACTAAGATGAGAGAAGGGATGTTACAAAAAAGGAATTTTGGGAGCCAGACTGCAAAATGGTCTATAAATTGTGATGCTGGGCCAGGAGGCCAATAGATGACAGCAACACTGAGAGCTACAGGGGAGAAGAGGCATATAGCATGAACTTTAAAGATGGTAAATAAAGGGAGGGGGTGAAGGAATGCAGCAGGAGGTACAGTATGGAGACAGAAGAACGCCTTCTCCCCCTCTCTTTGTCCGTCTTCTAGTCTGGCAGTGTGACTGATGTGTAGGCCACCATAGGAAAGAAAGGCTACAACAATTATGCTAGAGGAGGAAAGCCAAGTTTCTGTAATAGCTAACAGGTTAAGTGATCGTGAAATGAAAAGGTTCTGAATAGATGTGAGCTTATTGCATACAGAGTGGGGTATTGTCAGGGTTTTTAATTGTTTTGTTTGCCATGTGCTGCTGGCAGCCATTTTACTCACATCTCTTGCAGACTATGGTGCATTGTGGGGGATGCTGCTCATTTCCTGTACTTCCTTTAATGGCCAGACTGGTGTGCATCATCCATGTGAGACAGGATGCAGTCTCAGAATTGTGATGTCATCACTTATTATTTAAAGGGCCTCTGTTCAGTATGCTTTGCCTTTGCGTTGTCTCAGACCTGTTTGTGAGAGCTCCTGTATATTACCTGGGTATCTGATGTCCCTCCTGGTTCCTGATCCCTGGCTTGTTCCTGACTCTGCTGTTTTCCTTGTTCCTGATTCCGGCTCGTCTGACTATTCACTTTGGCTCCTGACTCGGCTCGTCTGACTACCAGCTCTGGTTTTTGATTCCTGGCTTGTTATTTGACTTATGGACTTTTTATTATTTTTTGCTATTAATAAAGGTGTGATTATTTTTGCACTTCTCGTCTCAGTCTGATTCCTGGCACCCTGACATTACGCAAAGGCCATGAATCCTGATGGTGCTGATAACTCACCTTTACCTGCCATAATTTCCAGGATGGATGAACAGGATCACCACTTGGAACAATTTGCACTAGCCCTACAAACCCTGCTGACTCGCACTGTACATTTGGACCAAAATGTCCCACAAGTTATGGCTGCTCCTGTTTCCACTGCTGCACCTAGTCCTACCAGGAGCATGTCCGGTTCTGAACCTGTACCTCAGCGATATGGAGGTGATCCTAATCAGTGCAGAGGGTTTTTGAACCAGGTGGGCATTTACTTTGAGATGTTACCTCAGGCATTTCCCTCTGACAGAGCTAAGGTGGGATTTCTCATCTCGTTACTCTCTGACACAGCTCTTGCCTGGGCTTATCCCTTGTGGGAGACTAATAAAGGGTATTTGATGTTCCGGCTCGCTCCTCCCCTGCTGCTAAATGACTCATGTCCATTCAGCAAGGTACAAGATCTGTTGCTCAGTATGCCATTGAGTTCCATACACTTGCCGCAGAGGTAGGTTGGAACAATGAAGCGCTTCTTTCATGGGCTTTCTGATGCGATTAAAGACGAAGTTGCTGCCAGAGATTTAACAGAGGATCTTGAGGCATTGGTGTCTTTTTTGATCCTAATTGACATCAGACTAAGTGAGAGGCCCTCTTTCAAGGAGCGCTTGCGGAAGCCTCCTGTTCCGTTGTCTCCTACGTGTTCGTTCCCACCCATACCTCCCTCTCCTCCCTTGCCTCCTGGTCCTGAGTCACCAGGTACTGCTGAGCCAATGCAGTTGGGATTCATGCATCTCTCCGCGGAGGAGAGGGCTTTTAGGAGGAGGGAGGGGCTCTGCCTCTATTGTGGGTTACAGGGCCACCTTTTGAAGTCTTGTCCTACACGGCCGGGAAATGCTCACACCTAAGGTCCTGTCAGGGGCAGACCTTGGGTGGTTTATCCTCGTCCCCGGAAACCGCTAAAGGAGAAACCTTTGGTCATGGTTGTCCTTTCCTGGGTGGACTCGTCCATAGTCACGCAGGCTCTTGTTGACTCCGGTGCTGCGGGCTATTTCATTGACAGTGTATCACTTTTTTGTATCAAAACACTCCATTCCTGTTTTGCCTCGGTCCATTCCGCTTGCTATTGAGGCCATTGATGGCAGGCCCCTTCAGCCCGCACTCGTTACTCACAAAACTGCTACGTTATCCATGGCTGTTGGGGCTCTCCATTTTGAAACCCTCCAGCTCCAGTTCCAGGTGATAAACTCTCCGCATTTTCCGGTTGTTCTGGGTTATCCCTGACTCCAAAGGAACAAACCCAGTCTCGAGTGGCGCAGGTCCGAAATTTTGTTGTGGTCTCCGCAATGTATTTCCACTTGTCTTCGGAAATCAGTTAAAGTCCTGTTCACTTCTTCGGTATCTCAATTGCCAGAGGAGTACCGAGAGTTCCTAGACGTCTTTGACAAGGTGCATTATTGTGCCATAGACCTGCAACCTGAAACCATTCCTCCTCGGGGCCGGGTTTACCCTCTGTCTGTTGCAGAGAATTGTGCTATGGAGGAGTATGTTGCCAATGCTCTGTCACGGGGGATCATCCACAAATCCTGCTCTCCTGCAGGGGCTGGTTTCTTCTTTGTAATGAAGAAGGGTGGCGAGTTAAGACCATGCATCAATTATAGAGGTCTCAATCATCTTACCATTAAGAATGCTTACCCTATTCCGCTCATTACGGAACTCTTTGACCACCTCAAGGGAGCTATGGTCTTTACTAAACTTGATTTGAGAGGAGTGTACAATCTCATTAGGATCAAGGAGGGCCACGAATGGAAAAGCATTTAACACCAGGAGCGGGCACTATGAGTATCTTGTAATGCCCTTTGGCCTATGTAATGCACCTGCTGTTTTCCAGGAATTTATAAATGATGTCGTACGAGATATGTTGCAACAGTGTGTTGTAGTGTACTTAGACGACATCCTCATACACTCACCCACACTTGAGGCTCATCGTTCTGATGTTACACGGGTTCTTCAGAGACTATGTGAGAATGGCCTGTTTGTAAACTTGAGAAGTATGAGTTCCATCAGACTCAAGTAACCTTCCTAGTTATGTTATCTCCGTTTCAGGGTTTTCCATGGATCCTGACAAGTTATCTGCAGTTCTGCAGTGGCCTCACCCAGTTGGTCTTTGGTCTATTCAACGTTTTTTGGGGTTCGCCAATTACTATAGAAAGTTTATTAAAAACTTTTCTTCCTTGGTCAAACCTATCACAGATATGACCCATAAAGAGAATGATCCACTCCATTGGTCACCTACTGCTATTAAGGCTTTTGATAGTTCTGGCTGATCCTAACCCTGTCCTGCCTTTCGTTCTTGAGGTCAATGCGTATGAGACTGGAGTAGGTGCCCTCTTGTCTCAATGTCCTATGCCTGAAGGTTCCTTGCATCCATATGGTTTCTTCTCTAAGAAATTGTCTTCAGCGGAGAGCAATTATGAAATTGGTGACAGGGAATTACTGGCTATAATTTTGGCACTCAAGGAATGGAGGCATCTTCTTGAGGGTACTAGCGTGTCAGTGCTCATTCTTACTGATCACAAGAATTTAACTTATCTTTCTTAAGCAAAACGTTTGTCACCCTGACAGGCCAGATGGGTGCTATTTTTGTCTCGGTTTAATTTTGTCGTCTCCTACCTGCCTGGTAGTAAGAATGCTAGGGCTGATGCCCTCTCTCGACAATGTTTGCCTCTGTCCAAGGAGGAGTCTGTACCTACTCCAGTTATACCTCCTGACTATATTTTGGCTACCATACGTACTAATTTGACTTCTCCCTTGGGGGAGAGGATCCTGGCTGCACAAACCAATGCACCTCCTGAGAATCCTAGTGGTAAGTTTTTTTTGTTCCTGAGAATCTTCGAACTAATCTTTTGCACACTTACCACTATCCTAAAGCCACAGGTCACCAAGGCAAGAACCAAATGATTTGGTCTGTCACTCGACAATTCTGGTGGCCAGGTCTTCGTTCTGATGTTGCTGCATATGTAGCCTCCTGCTCAGTTTGTGCACAGAATAAGACTCCTCAATGTCTTCCTGTGGGTCGTTTTCAACCTATTTCTAATGGTGAACGTCATTGGACACATCTTTCCATGGCCTTCATTGTCGAGCTCCCTGTTTCCAATGGCAATACTGTTATCCTTATGGTCTTTGACCATTTTTCTAAAATGTCACATTGCATTCCCTTGAAGAAGTTGCTTACCGCTCAGGAGCTTGCTTCAATTTTTGCCCGGCAGGTCTTCCATTTACATGGTTTACCCAAGGAGATAGTGTTGGACCGGGGTAGCCAGTTTGTCTCCAGATTTTGGCGTTCCTTTTGTGCTCAAATGGGGATCCAGCTTTCCTTCTCCTCGGCATATAACCCTCAATCCAATGGGGCTGCGGAACGGTCTAATAAAGCTCTGGAACAGTTCCTCCGTTGCTATGTCTCAGATCACCACAATAATTGGTCTGAACTGTTACCTTGGGCTGAGTTTGCTCGTAATAGTGTTATTAATGCTTCCTCCAAGTTATCCCCGTTCATGGTGAATTATGGGTTTCAACCATCCATGTTGCCCAATTCATTCATGTCTCAGGGTATTCCGGCTTTGGAGGAACATCTCCGGCAACTCCGTTCCACATGGGTGCAGATTCAGGATTGCCTTCATCATTCAATGCAGCGCCAAAAGTTCCAGGCTGATCGTAGGTGTCTGCCCGCACCTTCCTACCAAGTTGGTGATAGAGTTTAGCTGTCCTCCCGCAACTTGAACCTTTGTGTGCAGAGGGAGGACCTGGGTTAGTCGAGAAATCCCAAGCTGCAAGGAGATGAAAGGGTAAGCAAAAACAGATGAAAGTGTGTCTAATGTGAGTATCTAAGCTTAGTATCAGTGGAGCATGGTTGGATGAGTGATGGGAGATAGGAATAGATTCAATGAGGCTGATTTATTAAGCAGCGGGTGCCCCATCGTTTCTGATCTGCCAGAAATAGAAGTTAATAAGCAGCGGCTGTAAGATATTGATATGATGCAATATGATAGGGATGATTGATGGCCCTTGCTAGCGGCCAATTGATCAGGGGGCAGCATCGCACAAGCATTTCACTAGAAATGCTTGTGTAATGTTAAATGCCTACAGCAAATCATGTCCGCTTGACCATTAATAAAGCTAAAAACACACAAGCATAGGATGCTCAAGCCGACTCACGCTCTCTAACTGTGGAATTCTTCTGTATAGACACACGCGGTGGGAGTGTCAGTCACATGCACACGGACGAGAACCTGGATAGGCCAATAGCAAACGTACTTCTACACAAAGTCCCAGCACTGAAGATCCGACCACAAGATTATGTGAAAAAGCAGTTCATATTTATTGAAGGTTAAAAACAGCCAGAAACATCATAAAACCAAAAGAGGTAAACAAACAAGGTAATAGGAGAGCCTCAGCCCACCCACCACATACGCGTTTCGTGCCCGTAGGCACTTGTTCACTGATAAATGGGAGGGCCAGGGACAGCTCCTTATAAACAACAATCCACTAATCCCATGAAACATGTATCAAATTGGAACGCAGTCAATTTGCATGTTTGGTTACATTTTAACCCCTATCACCTATACAATGTTGCACCACAGTATCGTTAATAATAGGTATCACAATTTAACTATGCATATCTTTAACATTTTGAATATTTTGAAATCCTAAATGTATACTTATAATTGCTTAAAATGTTGATCATTTAACAATGATATTCATAGTTATAAACCTAAATGCCAACTAATATATACAGAAACGACTAATGTTTAATAAACAGATTAACATCCATCTGTGAATTTAGACCATCAGGGTATCACGTTTTTAGGTGAAATATCCAAAATACTTCCCTTTCATCTAATTTAATTTCTCTATTACCTCCTCTAATGGTCTTTGGAATTAAATCAATGGCTTGCACTCTCAATAATGAGCTATCAGAGTTGTGCATAATACGGAAATGTTTGGCTATGGGAGTTTTGGACTCAGGGTCTTCTATAGCCCTCACATGTTCAAGACACCTGTCTTTTAATATTCTCTTTGTACGACCTGTATACTGTTTATTACAACCCATGCATGTCTTATCTGTATGTGATATTAATGTGTAAACTGAAGAGGTGTGGTATTCATTACTAAGTTCAAGATTACAGTCAGAAGTTGCTCCATGGTTGGTGATGGAATATATACAGTACTGATGTCTTGCTGACTACCTTCACCCATGCATGTCTTATCTGTGTGTGATATTAATGTGTAGACTGAAGAGGTTTGGTATTCATTACTATCTAAATTCAAGATTACAGTCAGAAGTTGATCCACGGTTGGTGATGGAATATTTACAGTACTGATGTCTTGCTGACTACCTTATAAGTATAAGTGTTTGTTTAGCTGTTACTATGTCTATCTTTGATTGTGCTTTAGTATGGACACAACAGATATTGATGCTGGTTCTCAGCTGGACATAGCAGATAGCTATGTCTTTGAGGATTTTAGTTTGGATGTATCATCACAACAGGTTCAGGAACTCATGAGAGATGCAGAGTTAAACCTGGACAATTTGTTTATACAAATGGACAATTTGAGGAAAAAAGACATCAGACTTGAATTGGACATAAAAACTTTCATGATATAAAACCAACAGCAACATATCCCCAGGGGTCTAAGGATTAAAAAGTTCCCTTCATTTCATGTTACATGGTTGGACTTTATTAACAAGTGGAACACAGTACTAACTGACAGCCAGATTACGAGTTTTGCGTTATGAGTGGCTCGCTAATAACTTACAAGTTATTTTCACCGCTCACCTTTAATAGCGCTGTTATTACAGGTATGCAAAAACCCGGCATTTGCGGGCAATATGGCAGTGTTGAGCTCCATACCACACACAAATACCAGCGCTGCTTTGAGCTGCTTTGACGTGCTTGTGCACAATTTCCCCATAGACTTCAATGGGGAGAGCAGGCTAAAAAAAGCCTAACACCTTGACGGAGCGTAAAGCTCCATAACGCAGCCCCATTGATGTCTATGGGGAAAGAAAATGTATGTTTAAACCTAACACCATAACATAAACCCCGAGTCTAAACACCCCTAATCTGCCGCCCCCGACATTGCTGCAACTTATATAATGTTATTAACCCCTAATCTGCCACCCCCGACATCGCCGACACCTACATTACACTTATTAATCCCTAATCTGCCGCCCCCAACGTTGTTATTAACCCCTAAACCTCTAGCCTCCCACATCACTAACACTAAATAAATATATTAACCCCTAAACCTAACCCTAACCCTAAATCTAACCCTAACGTAATCCTAACCCTAATACCCTTAACTTTAATATAATTAAAATAATTCTAAATAAAACCTACTATTAATAACTAAATAATTCCTATTTAAAAATAAATACTTACCTGTAAAATAAACCCTAAGATAGCTACAATATAACTAATAGTTTTTATTTCACAGCTAAGTTTTTATTTATTTTAACTAGATAGACTAGTTAGTAAATAGATATTAACTAACCGTAACCCTATATCTAACCCTAACGTAACCCTAACCCGAACACCCCTAACTTTAATATAATTAAAATAATTCTAAATAAAACCTACTATTAATAACTAAATAATTCCAATTTAAAAATAAATACTTACCTGTAAAATAAACCCTAAGCTAGCTACAATATAACTAATAGTTACATTCTAGCTATTTAGGATTTATTTTTATTTCACAGCTAAGTTTTTATTTATTTTAACTAGGTAGACTAGTTAGTAAATAGATATAAACTATTTAATAGCTACCTAGTTAGAATAAATTAAAATTTACCTGTAAAATAAAACCTAACCTGCCTCACACTAACACCTAACATTACAATAAAATTAAATAAATTAAATTAAAAAAATACATTTATCTAAATTACAAAAAATAATAAAAACTAAATTACACAAAATAAAAAAAGAAATTATCAAAAATAAAAATGAATTACTCCTAATCTAATAGCACTATCAAAATAAAAAAGCCCCCCAAAAATAAAAAAACCCTAGACTACACAAAACTTCCAATAGCCGTTAAAAGGGCCTTTTTCGGGGCATTGCCCCAAAGAAATCAGCTCTTTTACCTGTAAAAAAAAAATACAAACAACCCCCCAATAGTAAAACCCACAAACAACCCCCCAAATAAAATCCTATCTAAATAAACCTAAGCTCCCCATTGCCCTGAAAAGAGCATTTGGCTGGGTATTGCCCTTAAAAGGGCATTTAGCTCTTTTACAATGCCCAAAACCCTAAGCTAAAAATAAAACCCACCCAATAAACCCTTAAAAATATCTAACACTAACCCCCGAAGATCCACTTACAGTTTTTGAAGACCGGACAGCTATCCTCATCCAGTCGGGAGAAGTCTTCATCCAAGCGGCAAGAAGTCCTCAACAAAGCCGGGAGAAGTCTTCATCCAAGCGGCAAGAAGTCATCATCCAGGTGAGCAGAAGTCTTCATCTAGATGGCATCTTCTATCTTCATCCTTCCGGCGCGGAGAGGGTCCATCTTCAAGACATTCGGTGTGGAGCATCCTCTTCATACGGTCCCAGCCGTACACTGAAGGTTCCCTTTAAGGGACGTCATCCAAGATGGCGTCCCTCACATGCTATTGGCTGTTCCAATCAGCCAATAGAATGCAAGCTCAATCCTATTGGCTGATTGGATCAGCCAATAAGATTAAAGCTCAATCCTATTGCTGATTGCTTCAGCCAATAGGTTTTTTTTCCCTTTAATTCCGATTGGCTGATAGAATTCTATCAGCCAATCAGAATTCAAGGAACGCCATCTTGGATGATGTCCCTTAAAGGGAACCTTCATTGTACAGCTTGGATCGTATGAAGAGAATGCTCCGCGCCGGATGTCTTTAAGATGGACCCGCTCTGCACCGGAAGGATGAAGATAGAAGATGCCTTCTGGATGAAGACTTCTGCCCGTCTGGATGATGACTTCTTGCTGCTTTGATGAAGAATTCTACCGGCTTCGTTGAGAACTTCTTGAGGCTTGGATGAAGACTTTTCTCGGCTGGATGAGGATGGATGTCCGGTATTTAAAAATTGTAAGTGGATCTTCAGGGGTCAGTGTTAGTTTTTTTTTAAGGGTTTATAGGGTGGGTATTATTTTTAGCTTAGGGTTTTGGACAATGTAAAAGAGCTAAATGCCTTTTTTAGGACAATGCCCATCTAAATGCCCTTTTCAGGGCAGTGGGGAGCTTAGGTTTATTTAGATAGAATTTTATTTGGTGGGTTGGTTGTGTGGTTGGTGGGTTTTACTGTTGGGGGGGTTGTTTATATTTTTTTTACAGGTAAAAAAGCTGATTTCTTTGGGACAATACCCCGCAAAAGGCCCTTTTAAGGGCTATTGGCAGTTTAGTTTAGGCTAGGGGCTTTATTATTTTGGGGGGCTTTTTTATTTTGATAGGGCTATTAGATTAGGTGTAATTAGTTAAAATATTTGATAATTTCTTTTTTATTTTGTGTTTTTTTTTGTAATTTAGTTCATTGTATTTAATTTTTGAGTAATATTAGGTTTAACTGTAAGACAGGTTAGGTTTCATTTCACAGGTTAATTTGTATTTATTTTTACTAGGTAGTTAGTAAATAGTTAATAACTATTTACTAACTAATCAACCTAGTTAAAATAAATACAAATTTACCGGTGAAATAAAAATAAAACATAAGCTAGATACAATATAACTATTATATTGTAGCTAGCTTAGTTTTTATTTTACAGGTAAGTATTTATTTAGTTTTAAATAGGAATAATTTAGGTATTAATTTTAATTTTTATTTGGAATTCTTTTAATTAGGTTAATGTTAGTGGGTGTTAGGGTTAGGGTTACGTTAGGGTTAGGGTTAGACTTAGGTTTAATAACTTTAGTATAATGGCGGCGACATTGGGGGCAGCAGATTAAGGGTTGATAAGTGTAGTTAGGTGGCGGCGATTTTGGGGGCAGCAGATTAGGGGTTAATAACAGTAATGTAGGTTGCAGTGATGTTAGGACAGCAGATTAGGGGTTAATAAGTGTATGTAGGTGGCAACAACATTGGGGGCGGCAGATTAGGGGTTAATAATTTTGTTTTAGTGTTTGCGGTGCAGGAGGGTCTGGGTTTAATGGTGAATAGGTAGTTTATGGGTGTTAGTGTACTTTGTAACACTTTAGTTATGAGTTTTATGGTACAACTTTGTAACGTAAAACTCATAACTAATGACTTTCAGGTGGCGGTACAGATCTTGTAGTTATAAGCTGTACCACTTTTTGGCCGGACAGGCAAACTCGTAATACCGGCGCTATGAAAAAGGACTTTTTGAAAAGGGCGGTAGTTATGTTGCGTGACGGCCAAAAAGGTGTGCGGTACACCTATATCTACAACACCTGTAATACCAGCGGTAGTGAAAAAGAGATATAACACTGCTTTTTCACTCGTAACGCAAAACTCGTAATCTAGCTGTAAGTGTTCACAGAGATTTATGGATCTGATTATTGAGTACAAGAAAAATCAGAGAATTGTGCTGGTACAGCAGATGCAATCAGTACAACAGGACTTAAAGTCTTTTCAATTAGATCCTGATTTTAAATATAAAATTAAAATGTCTTCTTTTCAGAAAGAATTGAAGGATTTTAAACTACAAAAGATCAATAGAGATAAGATGGATTACGACTCTGATAATGTGTATAGATGGTCGCACAATACTTTTAATAAATCTGAAGGTGTGAGACGTCTTAGGTTTAAGAGATCTAAGAGGAACAGACAAGTGGCATTTAGTGACACTGAGTATGATTATGAGACATCAGATAGTGATACTGCAGTGGCAGTGGAATCTTCCACTGATACTATGTTTGTTATGCATACTCCATTTTTCTCTGACTCTAACCAGTATCAAGGCTATGATTACGGCAAACAGCCGAAATGCGTAAGCCCGTGTGCTGCGCTCTTTCTCCAATTAGGTGGCAAGGCTGTCACATATTATATAGAAAAACAAAATGCACATAAATAGGAAAAAGGTTTACCCCAGAATAAAATAAGAAAGGAGCCACTCGTGGACTCCATAATATATGCAAATAAAATAAGGGGTTAATAGTAAGGGGCGAGGTATAGGAAAGGTTACTTTTTGACACTATGTGTTTTATATTATATAAAGGCCACATACGAACTAAAAACTTACTATTAGGCACCTCAACTATTGATAAATCATGGATTTATGGATATATGTAACTTATACAACATATATATAAACAAAACTTTACAAAATACAACCAGTGTAAAGGAACACACAATGTAAATAGACTTTACAGATACACGTGCCAAGTGTCAGTGATTTTACATGGAAAGCAGTAGTATTTGTGTAATTAAGTATAAAACTAGGCTGGTACAGTATAAAAGGTTTGGAAATATGGACAATTATGAATCACAATTAGAGTGGACCTGAGTTTCTGGAGAGTATAATGAAACACAGTGGTCCACTGGTGGGACATGGGAGAAAAAGGTCGCTCATGTACACCTGAAAACTAAAATCTTGCCTAGAAGAAATTCAGTGCAATAAATGGTCACTTTCGGGCCTTAACATCCAATATCGTGTGATATATAGAACATACCTTCACATTATATAGTTAGAACCACATTAATAGCTTTATTTGAAATAGCATGGAGTAGACCCTAATTCTGTGCTATGGTTCAGTATAAGGACTGTGGGGTTGGACATGGCAAGTATGTTAACATATACCATCCAAAGTGCTCATAGGAGAGCTGGTACTAAGACACATGAGTCAGGAAACCTTATGAACTTGTTAAGCGAATCATTTCCATAAAAGCTCCATGTCTCTCTTACTTACTTGCATAGTTAGAAGGTATATATATGTACACTAATTGATGATGCATGGGGTTATGTGGTCAGTACTCGGCAGTACCTGGGTATTTATGAATTAATTTGTCCCCCAAATATTCACTCCTTTGTCTTAAAGAACTACACATGTTGCAAATACAAATGCCCTGAGAAGCTACACTCTGGCCTCTATTTATCAAGATCTGTCGGACCTGATCCGCCAGTGCGGATAAGGTCCAACAGACCTCGCTGAATACGGCGAGCAATACGCTCACCGTATTCATCATTGCACCAGCAGCTCACAAGAGCTGCTGGTGCAATGCAGCCCCCTGCAGACTCGCAGACTCGCGGCCAATCGTACTCGATCGGGTTGATTTCCGGCGATGTCTGTCCGCCTGCTCAGAGCAGGCGGAAAGGTTATGGAGCGGTCTTTGTGACCGCTGCTTCATAACTGCTGTTTCTGGCGAGTCTGAAAACTCGACAGAAACACGGGGCATCAAGCTTGATAAATATGCCCCTCTGTATCCATTGTATTGGTAATAGCAGTCAAATGGTCATAATTAGTGCAGAAAAAACACAAGTCCTAGGCAAACAATACACTTGGCACCATTTTATCACAAGTGGAAAACAGAAACAGGAACAAAAAAGATTTTACACTGGGTTGAAGCAAAGAGAGAAAGACGCAGGGTGAAAGTTTTATTGTCCTGAAGTCTGTACAAACCTGGGGAGATAAAAGAGGGCAGTGTAAGCAAAGTTACTATTTAGAGCTGCATAATCTGTTGGCGCTCTACAAATAATCAATAATAATAATAATAACAAGCATCTGAATGAATAATATATTCTATTAGCTGTACTTTGTATATGATTATTGTCTATATATTACATACTTTGTGTATAACTCAATACACTGATAAACTACACACTTGCTGCAACTACTATTATATGTGACAGACCACATAGCTGCTGTTGGTTCCTCACTTTTTGCTATTCCTAAAATAATATGCACAAAATTTCTTTTAGGTACTTAAAACACAATGCAGAGGATCAAAAAGAAATGACCTTATGCAAGAGAGAGAGAGAGAGAGAGAGAGAGAGAGAGAGAGAGAGAGAATATTCTAAGGGATCTGTCACTATGTCAAGTGAGCTAGACAGAATATTCCAAGCTCCCAACATAGCTGCATCAATAAGATACATTTACTGTACACGCCAGGGTTAAGCAACACCCAGCATCTCCGACCATATTGGCAATGTATAGTAAAGGGATCCCTTGAATATAACTGCTGTGTATAACTGCTAATCCTAATACCCCTAAACTAAAGTGACCCCATTAACACAAACTAAATTTAAACTAATAAACATCAAAACCGCCACTACCCACCACAACAAATAACTATTAACCCCTATGCTACCACATACTCCCACAAGTCTTAACTATTAACCCCTACATTGCCACATACCCACCACACCTATCTATTAACCTCTAATCCACAACATACCCACAACATCTATTTATCTGTTAACCCCAATGCTGCCACATACCCATCACAAGTTATATTAACCACTATGCCAACACATACCCACTTCAAGTCCTAACTATTAACCCCTATGTCACCACATACCCACAATATCTATCTATTAACCCTTATGCCAACACATACCCACCGCATCTATTTTTCTTTTAACCCTATGCAGCTACATATCCACTGCATCTATCTATTAACCCCTATGCCACCACATACCCACCGCAAGTCCTAACTAATAATCCTTATGCTACCACATAACCACCAAATCCTAACATGTAAGCCCCTATGCTGCCATAAACCCCAAATTCAAACAAACCTAACCCCCCTCTAAACTGAACCCCCTAAGTTAAAAATATTTTTTAAAATCTAAGTAAAAAATGTACAATGAAATAAAAACTAAACCAAAAAAAACCCCTAAAGATATATATATCCCTACTCTACCTAACACCTACCCCCCTAAACTACACCACATAAGTTACAAATATTTAAAAAAAAAAATTACAAAAAAACTTGAACCAAACAAAATCCAAATAAAATCTAACCCTACTGTACCTAACACCTAACCCCCTGTAAACTAGCCCCACTAAGTTCCCTAAAAAAAAGAAGAAAAGAGGGAGTAACACAAAATAAAGAAAAACATTATACCTAACAGTAAACTACATGCCCCATAAAATAACCCCCCCAAAAAAATAACCCCCCAAACCCTAACTCAAATTAGAATAGCCCTTAAAAGGGCCTTTTGTAAGTCACTGCCCTAAAGTGATGCATAAAAAATAACACATTTACGAACCCCCCACCTACATTAAAGTAACCCTCCACTCCCCATAATAAAATTTGTTATTTTAAAATCCTAGACTGATATGTAAGGGCCTAGTTATCAAGCCGTCAACCTCAAATACGCTGGAATTCCGCAGCGTATTTGTGGCGAGGCTGATTCGCCTTAGTTATCAAAGGCTAGAGACCGGCAAAAGTAGAATTTTGTGACGTAAGCTTCGATTCGCCGGACTCAGTCCGACACAGATCGATTCTTACGTCACTCCAGATGTTCCGCACACAAGTGCGGCACAATCTGACTACTTTTGCTAGTTATCAAAAAACTAGCAGGTTCGCTCGGCACTTTTCCGGCCCAACATACCTGGTTTTCAATCCGCCGCCCTGGAGGCGGCTGATCCCATAGCAATCAATGGGAGTCTGACCATAGCGAAAGTACAAGTTCGCTGCTGCCAGACATCCCATTGATTTCTATGGGAGCTGTCTACACCTAACATCCTAACATGTACACCGAGTCTAAACACCCCTAAGCTGTCCCCCCCTACACCACCGCAACTAAATAAAGTTATTACTCCCTAAACCGCCGCTCCCGGAGCCCACGGCAAACTACTCTATACATATTAACCCCTAAACCGCCGCTCCCTGACCCCGCCGCAACTATAATAAATGTATTAACCCCTAAACCGCCGCTCCCGGACACCGCCGCAACCTACATTATACCTAGTAACCCTATACTGCCCCCCCCAATACCGCCGCCCTCTATAATAAAGTTATTAACCCCTATCCTGCTGATACATCGCCGCAACTAAATAAATAGTTTAACCCCTAAACCGCCGCTCCCGGACCCTGCCGCAACCTATATTAAATTTATTAACCCCTAATCTGCCCCCCCTACACCGTCGCCACCTATAATACATTATTAACCCCTATCCTGCCCCCCACTACACCGCCGCCACTGTAATAAATGTATTAACCCCTAAACCTAAGTCTAACACTAACCCTAACACCCCCCTAACTTAAATATTAATTAAATAAATCTAAATAATATTTCTATTATTAACTAAATTAATCCTATTTAAAACTAAATACTTACCTTTAAAATAAACCCTAATATAGCTACAATATAAATAATAATTATATTGTAGCTATCTTAGGATTTATTTTTATTTTACAGGTAACTTTCAATTTATTTTAAATAGGTACAATAGCTATTAAATAGTTATTAACTATTTAATAGCTACCTAGCTAAAATAAAGAGAAATTTACCTGTAAAATAAAAACTAACCTAAGTTACAATTACACCTAACACTACACTATACTTAAATACATTTTTCCTATTTAAAACTAAATACTTACCTGTAAAATAAACCCTAAGATAGCTACAATGTAATTAATAATTACATTGTAGCTATTTTAGGAATTATATTTATTTTACAGGTAACTTTGTATTTATTTTAGCTAGTTAGAATAGTTATTAAATAGTTATTAACTATTTAATAACTACCTAGCTAAAAGAAATGCAAAATTACCTGTAAAATAAATCCTAACCTAAGTTACAATTAAACCTAATACTACACTATCATTAAATTAATTAAATAAATTAACTACAAATAACCACAATTAAATACAATTACATAAACTAACTAAAGTACAAAAAATAAAAAAAGCTAAGTTACAAAAAAAAAAATAGGTTACAAACATTTAAAAAATATTACAACAATTTTAAGCTAATTACACCTACTCTAAGCCCCCTAATAAAATAACAAAGCCCCCCAAAATAAAAAAATTCCCTACCCTATTCTACATTAAAAAAGTTCAAAGCTCTTTTACCTTACCAGCCCTTAAAAGGGCCTTTTGTGGGGCATGCCCCAAAGAAAACTGCTCTTTTGACTGTAAAAGAAAAATACAACCCTCCCCAACATTAAAACCCACCACCCACATACCCCTAATCTAAAAACCCCCCTTAAAATAACCTAACACTAATCCCCTGAAGATCATCCTACCTTGAGTCGTCTTCACTCAGCTGAGCAGCGATCGAACCAAAGAGGAGATCCGGAGCGGCAGAAGTGATCCTCCAAGGGGCGCTGAAGAAATCTTCCATCCGATGAAGTGATCCTCCAGTCAGCGCTGAAGAAGTCTTCCATCCAGGCGATGTTATCTTCCAAGCAGCGCTGAAGAAGTCTTCTATCCGGGCGATGTCATCTTCCAAGCGGGGTCTTCAATCTTCATCCCGCCGACACGGAACATCCTTCTTTCCCGACGGACTACCGACGAATGAAGGCTCCTTTAAGGGACATCATCCAAGATGGCGTCCCTTCAATTCCGATTGGCTGATAGGATTCTATCAGCCAATCGGAATTAAGGTAGGAAAAATCTGATCGGATCAGCCAATAGAATGCCAGCTCAATCTGATTGGCTGATTGGATCAGCCAATCGGATTGAACTTCAATCTGATTGGCTGATTCAATCAGCCAATCAGATTTTTCCTACCTTAATTCTGATTGGCTGATAGAATCCTATCAGCCAATCGGAATTGAAGGGACGCCATCTTGGATGACGTCCATTAAAGGAGCCTTCATTCATTGGTAGTCCGTCGGGAAAGAAGGATGTTCTGCGTCGGCGGAATGAAGATTGAAGATTGAAGACCCCGCTTGGAAGATGACATCGCCCGGATAGAAGACTTCTTCAGCGCCGCTTGGAAGATGACATCGCCCGGATGGAAGACTTCTTCAGCGCCGACTGGAGGATCACTTCATCGGATGGAAGATTTCTTCAGAGCCCCTTGGAGGATAACTTCTGCCGCTCCGGATCTCCTCTTCGATTCCATCACTGCTCGGCTGAGTGAAGTTGACTCAAGGTAGGATGATCTTCAGGGGATTAGTGTTAGGTTATTTTAAGGGGGGTTTGGGTTAGATTAGGGGTATGTGGGTGGTGGGTTTTAATGTTGGGGGGGGTTGTTTTTTTCTTTTACAGGCAAAAGAGCTGAATTCTTTGGGGCATGCCCCAGGAAAGGCCCTTTTAAGGGCTGGTAAGGTTAAAGAGCTTTGAACTTTTTAAATTTAGAATAGGGTAGGGCATTTTTTTATTTTGGGGGGCTTTGTTATTTTATTAGGGGGCTTAGATTAGGTGTAAGTAGCTTAAAATTGTTGTAATATTTTTAAAATGTTTGTAACTTATTTTTTTATTTTTTGTAACTTAGCTTTTTTTATTTTTTGTAACTTAGCTTTTTTTATTGTTTTTACTTTAGTTAGTTTATGTAATTGTATTTAATTGTAGTTATTTGTAGTTAATTTATTTAATTAATTTAATATAGTGTAGTGTTAGGTTTAATTGTAACTTAGGTTAGGATTTATTTTACAGGTAATTTTGTATTTCTTTTAGCTAGGTAGTTATTAAATAGTTAATAACTATTTAATAACTATTCTAACTAGCTAAAATAAATACAAAGTTACCTGTAAAATAAATATAAATCCTAAGATAGCTGCAATGTAATTATTAATTTTATTGTAGCTATCTTAGGGTTTATTTTACAGGTAAGAATTTAGTTTTATATAGGAATAATTTATTTAAGGATAGTGTAGTGTTAGGTGTAATTGTAACTTAGGTTAGTTTTTATTTTACAGGTTAATTTCTCTTTATTTTAGCTAGGTAAGCTATTAAATAGTTAATAACTATGTAATAGCTATTGTACCTAGTTAAAATAAATTGAAATTTGCCTGTAAAATAAAAATAAATCCTAAGATAGCTACAATATAATTATTATTTATATTGTAGCTATAGTAGGGTTTATTTTAAAGGTAAGTATTTAGTTTTAAATAGGATTAATTTAGTTAATAATAGAAATATTATTTAGATTTATCTAATTAATATTTAAGTTAGGGGGGTGTTAGGGTTAGTGTTAGACTTAGGTTTAGGGGTTAATAATTTTATTACAGTGGCGGCGGTGTAGTGGGGGGCAGGATAGGGGTTAATAAATGTATTATAGGTGGCGACGGTGTAGGGGGGGCAGGATAGGGGTTAATAAATTTAATATTGGTTGCGGCGGGGTCCGGGAACGGCAGTTTAGGGGTTAATACATATATTATAGTTGCGGCGGGGTCAGGGAGCGGCGGTTTAGGGGTTAAACTATTTATTTAGTTGTGGTGAGGTGCGGGATCAGCAGGATAGGGGTTAATAACTTTATTATAGAGGGCGACGGTATGGGGGGGGGCAGGATAGGGGTTAATAGGTATAATGTAGGTTGCGGCGGTGTCCGGGAGCGGCGGTTTAGGGGTTAATACATTTATAAGAGTTGCGGCGGGGTCTAGGAGCGGCGGTTTAGGGGTTACTAACTTTATTTAGTTGCGGGGGGCTCCGGTATAGGGGGTAGAACAGTGTAGTTTAGTGTGGGTGCTTAGTGACAGGCTAGCAAGAAAGCTGTAAAAAAGCCGAAGAGCAGCGAGATCGGATGAGTGATAACTCTTACAGTCCGCTGCTCATCGCCCCGTACTTGGTGCGTGGCTTTTTGACAGCTTTTTTGATAACTTAGGCAAATTTTTGCAGGTCCGCGGCGGCGATGTGAGGCGAGCTTAGGTGGGTGTATTGGGCCGGCGAAGGCAGGAAAAGTAGACGCGTTGATAACTACCCCCCATAGGTTACCATTTACTTCTGATTGGCTGATTTCAAATCAGTCAATCCCTATTGGCTGATTTGAATCAACCAGTAGCAAGAACTTTTTAAAATTTAAATTCTAATCATCCACTAGAAAAGGATAATTAGAATTTGAATCTAAAAAGGTTCTGTCTATTAGCTGATTCAATTCAGGCAATAGAGCTTGACATATTTGAAATCAGCCAATCAGAAGTAAGTCGTACCCCTATATATTGGGGTTCCCCATTTCTGGGTTTTCCTGTGTAGTGGAGATCACATGAAGAGCAGGGCTCCCCGAAGAGAGCTGAATAAAAGAAGATGCGGAGCAGAGGCGGCGGAAGAGGCCACAGAAGTCATCCTCTGCCACCATGAAAATAAGCCCCCGGCACCTGGAGCCTTGATGAATATGGGCCCAATGTTGGATCAAGAGGAGCCAGAAGCTCCATCACCTGTGAGTAAAACTTTTGGAGTTAGATAGGGATTTTTTTGGAGAGGTAGATTTTTATTTTTAAGAATAGCCTTTGTTATTTTTACTTTATTTCTTAGACTAGGTTTTTAAAATAAGATTTTTTTTTATTTTGGGGGGTTACTTTAATGTAAGTGGGGGGTTTGTACATTTTTTATTTTTTATGCAAAAGAGCTTTGATCACTTTAGGGCAATGCCCTACAAAACGCCCTTTTAAGGGCTATTGTAATTCTTTTTTAGAGTTTGGGTTTAGGGTTTTTGTTATTTTGGGGTGATTTAATGTTATGTGTCATATAGTTTAGTTTTAGGTATAATTATTTTTTATTTTCAATAATGTATTTTTGATTAGGTGATTATTGATGGTTACCATTTATTAGGCCTTAATTGCCCAACCACCCCACATACAGTATCTGTATGGGGGTTTATTAGGTGATTAGGTTAGGGATTAATAGTGCATTTTTCCATAATTATTTAAATATTATGCATTGTTATGTATGATGCATATTCTTTCAATTATTTTATATACATTAATATGCATGTATGTTTTCTCTTGTGTTTTTTATTTTAACTATATATATATATATATATATATATATATATATATATATATATATATAAAAGATAAATAGGAAATATCTGCGCTCAGGGATTTAGTTTTAGTACTTGAGAAGGAAGCCCAAACCAAAAAGTATACGGTAAGTTATAGCAATAAACCACTACATAAATGTGATATAGTAGAGACACTGAGCTGTTTCAGCTCCAGGTACAGTGTGTATATAATATTTGTTATTATATATATGTCTTATATAAGTAAATAATTGTAATAATTACAATAGTTGGCTTTCCAAGCAAGTAAGCAGAAAACTGAGTATATAACTGGCTGTCCACAATAATGTTCAATTATTTCAATATGTGACAGTTCCCAAAAATGCCTGCACTCTCGGCTGCTTCGTCCAAAGTGGGATTATCCTCTTCAAAGAAAAAGATCCTCCCCTATTGGTTACTGAAAGAGATAGAGGGTGGACAAGCGCACAAGAAGGCACTCCTAGTGCAGATCGTTAAGGTGCATTAAATCACTATGTAAGACTGTACAAATTGCACACTCACGTGGTATAACCTCAATTCGTATGAGGTATCAATAGGGCACAGGTGTTAAAGTTGGTCACCGGTCCTTGTTGTAGCTGCTCCAAACTTGTATCCTCCTATTGGAAATCCCTCAGATAGATATGGCTGTCACCATAGCAACCACTGCAACTCCGGAAGTTACTCCAGCTCTGTCCTAAAGTTACCGCTGGTATCTGAGGGATTTCCAATAGGAGGATACAAGTTTGGAGCAGCAGCTACAAGGACCGGTGACCAACTTTAACACCTGTGCCCTATTGATACCTCATACGAATGAATTGAGGTTATACCACGTGGGTGTGCAATTTGTACAGTCTTACATAGTGATTTAATTCACCTTAACGATCTGCACTAGGAGTGCCTTCTTGTGCGCTTGTCCACCCTCTATCTCTTTATATATATATATATATATATATATATATATATATATATATATATGTATATATATGTATATATATATATATTTTTTTTTTTAATTTATTTATTTATATTCATGTTACAAAGTAATTAGTGTTACAGTTGTTTTATTGCATAACAGGCATGCAGTTATGTGATACTGTAATTATAATGCAACTGTCTTTTATAACATAAATATCTATTTTAAAAATATATTTTTATTTAAAATAAATGCATCAAGCAAAAATATCTACATTTTAATTTATATAAACAATACTTAAATTAATATACATGGTCATGCATTTTATTTTAAAGATTGTAGATATAATGTAGTCAGGCCTTGCAATGATATTCAGTTATGCATGTAGATTGCATTATGGTTTAAGTATTGCATATAAATTCAAATTTGTTTCTGTAAGCTTGTTGTGTTTATTAGCGATAACATAGATATACATATATATATATATATATATATATATATATATATATGTATATATATTTATGTTTTACTAGTCGTTCGCATTAAATTAAATATTTACATCACAGGCATGTATAGCTAAAATATTAATTATACCGTCTTTAATTAGAATTAATAAAACACAACAAGCAACATGAATTTCATTTTATTGTATATGCAAATATTTAAACATTATGTATTGTACATAACAATGCATCATTTAAATATTGAATATTAATGTTTTGGGCTTAGCTTCTACAGTTAGATTTAGTTTATTGCAGATTAGGTAGGGGTCAATATTTAAATAATATGCACAGTCATGTACAATGTATTTTGTTTAAAGTTTGTAAATATCTTTAAATGGATTCAATGTTTGCTCAATATTATTTTAAACATAAACATATATTTTTACATATATATATTTATGTTTGAAATAATAGCAAGCAACCATTAAATCCCTTTTAAGAAATCACCAATACTTTAAATAATCTACATTGTATAATGCATATTTTGTCATGTAGATTTAGTAAATGCCTGAGGACTGGCAAAACCTTCACGGCCTATACAACCTCCTGGAACTCAGTACCAGACTATAATTGAACCCTTGGGAGCCTGCGGCTGCCAACCGCCAGAGAACCAGCAAATCCTCGATGAGAATTGAGCCCTGGTCTGCCGACTTCCAGCGATCTGGGGCCCAATTCCAGTCCGGCACTAAGTTCCGGGAAGCCGAATAGGCCAATTATGTTTTGCCTGTCCATCGACAGTCAGCAGTCGACAGTAAATTAAGCAAATTTTATAATAGAAATACATTGGAAAGTTGTTTAAAATTGTATTTTCTTTCTGAATCATGAAAGAGAAATGTTGTGTTTCATGTCCCTTTAAATTCTGCAGTATGAACTTATATTTCTCAGAACTCGATAATTATGTTTTCATGGTTAATTAACGTGAGGAAAAATAAATAATGAAACTATATTGCAAAGTGGTTTTACAATTCATAATTAAATATTTTCTATTACAATAAAGTGTTTACTGCCCCTTAAGAACAATTACAGTGAAGATGTGTTGGCAAAAAAATATATTTTTCTGTTTATACTTCCTTGTGTCCTTGTATCTCACTGTTGTTTAAAGGGACACTGAACCCAATTTGTTTCTTTTGTGATTCAGATAGAGCATGCAATTTTAAGCAAATTTCTAATTTACTCCTATTATCAATTTTTTTTTTCATTCTCTTGGTATCTTTATTTGAAATGCAAGAATGTAAGTTTAGATGCTGGCCCATTTTTGGTGAACAACCTGGGTTGTTCTTGATGATTGGTGGATACATTCATCCACCAATAAAAAAGCGCTGTCCAGAGTCCTGAACCAAAAAACAGCTTAGATGCCTTCTTTTTCAAATAAAGATGGCAAGAGAACAAAGAAAAATTGATAATAGGAGTAAATTAGAAAGTTGCTTAAAATTGCATGCTCTATCTGAATCACAAAAGACAAAAATTGGGGTTCAGTGTCCCTTTAAGCTCTCGGAGCTGTTACATTTAATAATTTACAAATTAGGATGCTTTGCACTTTTGTGATTACTATGTGGATGCTATGGGGCTGATTTATCAAATGTCAAGTGATATGATTTGCTGTAGCAAATCATGTCCGCCCGACATTGCTAAATGCCAACAGCATACGCTGTCGGCATTCATCATTGCACAATCATTTCTGGCGAAAGGCTTGTGCAATGCCGCCCCTGCACATTCACGGCCAGTCGGCCGCTAGCCGGGGGTGCCAATCATCTCGATCGTATCTGATCTGGATGATTGCTGTGCGCCGCCTCAGAGGGGGCAGACGAGTTAAAGAGCAGCGGTCCTGTTCCCAAGTCGGAAGGCTCACACGGAATAAGCAGCAACCGTTGCTTAATAAATGAGCCCCTATGACTGAGAGGTTATTATTATGTATGTTATTGCTTAGTGACAATACATATATAGATATATTCATTTTGTTTGTCTGAAGACAGGGGGGGAAAAGCCTAAAACGCCACAATTACTTTACAATAAATGAATTATCTGCAGAGCAGCAATGTAGTACTGAGAACTAGCTGAACACATCTTCTGAGCCAATGGCAAGAAACAAACGTGCTTAGCCACCAATCAGCAGCAAGCTCCCAGTAGTGTAGTATATGTACATGTTCTTTTTAACAAAGGATGACAAAATAACAAAATAAAATTGAAAATAAAAGTGAATTTAAAAAGAAGTGTTGAAAACTAAATGCTCTATCTGAATAATGCAAGTTTAATTTTAACTTCCCATTGCCCCATTAATTGTTCCTGATTCAATGGGGCCTAGTTATCAAGCCGTCAACCTCAAATACGCTGGAATTCCGCAGCGTATTTGTGGCGAGGCTGATTCGCCTTAGTTATCAAAGGCTAGAGACTGGCAAAAGTAGAATTTTGTGACTTAAGCTTCGATCCGCCGGACTCAGTCCGACACAGATCGATTCTTACGTCACTCCAGATGTTGCGGCACAATCTGACTACTTTTGCTAGTTATCAAAAAACGTTTTGTTTATCAGGTACGCTCGGCACTTTTACGGCCCAGCGTACCTGGTTTTCAATCCGCCGCCCTGGAGGCGGCAGATCCCATAGGAATCAATGGGAGTCTGACCATAGCGAAAGTACAAGTTCGCTGCTGCCAGACATCCCATTCATTCCTATGGGAGCTGTCTGCACCTAACACCCTAACATGTACCCCAAGTCTAAACACCCCTAATCTGTCCCCCCTACACCGCCGCAACTAAATAAAGTTATTACCCCCTAAACCATCGCTCCCGGAGCCCACCGCCACTATTATAAATATGTTAACCCCTAAACCGCCGCTCCCGGAGCCCACCGCCACTATAATAAATATGTTAACCCCTAAACCGCCGCTCCCGGAGCCCACCGCAAGCTACTCTATACATATTAACCCCTAAACCGCCGCTCCCTGACCCCGCCGCAACTATAATAAATGTATTAACCCCTAAACCGCCGCTCCCGGACCCTGCCGCAAACTATATTAAATTTATTAACCCCTAATCTGCTCCCCCTACACCGTCGCCACCTATAATACATTTATTAACCCCTATCCTGCTGATCCCGCACCTCGCCGCAACTAAATAAATAGTTTAACCCCTAAACCGCTGCTCCCTGACCCCGCCGCAACCTATATTAAATTTTTTAACCCCTATCCTGCCCCCCCTACACCGCCGCCACTGTAATAAAATTATTAACCCCTAAACCTAAGTCTAACACTAACCCTAACACCCCCCTAACTTAAATATTAATTAAATAAATCTAAATAATATTTCTATTATGAACTAAATGAATCCTATTTAAAACTAAATACTTACCTATTAAATAAACCCTAATATAGCTACAATATAAATAATAATTATATTGTAGCTATGTTAGCATTTATTTTTATTTTACAGGCAAATTTCAATTTATTTTAACTAGGTACAATAGCTATTAAATAGTTATTAACTATTTAATAGCTTACCTAGCTAAAATAAAGAGAAATTTACCTGTAAAATAAAAACTAACCTAAGTTACATTTACACCTAACACTACACTATACATTAATAAATTATTCCTATTTAAAACTAAATACTTACCTGTAAAATAAGATAGCTACAATAAAATTAATAATTACATTTTAGCTATTTTAGGGTTTATATTTATTTTACAGGTAACTTTGTATTTATTTTAGCTAGTTAGAATAGTTATTAACTATTTAATAACTACCTAGCTAAAAGAAATACATGCCCGAAATAATTCAGCTCTTTTGCCTGTAAAAGAAAAATACAACCCCCCCAACATTAAAACCCACCACCCACATACCCCTAATCTAACCGAAACCCCCCTTAGAATAACCTAACACTAAGCCCCTGAAGATCATCCTACCTTTAGTCGTCTTCACTCAGCCGAGCCACCGATGGAACTGAAGAGGAGATTCGGAGCGGCAGAAGTGATCCTCCAAGGGGCGCTGAAGAAATCTTCCATCCGATGAAGTGATCCTCCAGGCGGCGCTGAAGAAGACTTCTATCCGGGCGATGTCATCTTCCAAGCGGGGTCTTCAATCTTCATCCCGCCAACGCAGAACATCCTTCTTTCCAGACAGACTACCGACGAATGAAGGCTCCTTTAAGGGACATCATCCAAGATGGCGTCCCTTCAATTCCGATTGGCTGATAGGATTCTATCAGCCAATCGGAATTAAGGTAGGAAAAATCTGATTGGCTGATTGGATCAGCCAATCGGATTGAACTTCAATCTGATTGGCTGATTCAATCAGCCAATCAGATTTTTCCTACCTTAATTCTGATTGGCTGATAGAATCCTATCAGCCAATCGGAATTGAAGGGACGCCATCTTGGATGACGTCCCTTAAAGGAGCCTTCATTCGTCGGTAGTCCGTCGGGAAAGAAGGATGTTCCGCATCGGCGGGATGAAGATTGAAGATTGAAGACCCCGCTTGGAAGATGACATCGCCCGGATAGAAGAATTCTTCAGCGGCGCTTGGAAGATGACATTGCCCGGATAGAAGACTTCTTCAGCGCCGCTTGGAGGATCACTTCATCGGATGGAAGATTTCTTCAGCGCCCCTTTGAGGATCACTTCTGCCGCTCTGGATCTCCTCTTCAGTTCCATCGGTGGCTCGGCTGAGTGAAGACGACTAAAGGTAGGATGATCTTCAGGGGATTAGTGTTAGGTTATTTTAAGGGGGGTTTGGGTTAGATTAGGGGTATGTGGGTGGTGGGTTTTAATGTTGGGGGGGGTTGTATTTTTCTTTTACAGGAAAAAGAGCTGAATTCTTTGGGGCATGCCCCACAAAAGGCCCTTTTAAGGGCTGGTAAGGTAAAAGAGCTTTGAACTTTTTTAATGTAGAATAGGGTAGGGAATTTTTTTATTTTGGGGGACTTTGTTATTTTATTAGGGGGCTTAGATTAGGTGTAATTAGCTTAAAATTGTTGTAATATTTTTTAAATGTTTGTAACCTATTTTTTTATTTTTTGTAACTTAGCTTTTTTTTATTTTTTGTACTTTAGTTAGTTTATGTAATTGTATTTAATTGTAGTTATTTGTATTTAATTTATTTAATGATAGTGTAGTGTTAAGTTTAATTGTAACTTAGGTTAGTTTTTATTTTACAGGTACTTTTGTATTTCTTTTAGCTAGGTAGTTATTAAATAGTTAATAACTATTTAATAACTATTCTAACTAGCTAAAATAAATACAAAGTTGCCTGTAAAATAAATATAAATCCTATGATAGCTACAATGTAATTATTAATTATATTGTAGCTATCTTAGGGTTTATTTTACAGGTAAGTATTTAGTTTCAAATAGGAATAATTTATTAAAGTATAGTGTAGTGTTAGGTGTAATTGAAACTTAGGTTAGTTTTTATTTTACAGGTAAATTTCTCTTTATTTTAGCTAGGTAAGCTATTAAATAGTTAATAACTATTTAATAGCTAGTGTACCTAGTTAAAATAAATTGAAATTTACCTGTAAAATAAAAATAAATCCTAACATAGCTACAATATAATTATTATTTATATTGTAGCTATATTAGGGTTTATTTAATAGGTAAGTATTTAGTTTTAAATAGGATTCATTTAGTTCATAATAGAAATATTATTTAGATTTATTTAATTAATATTTAAGTTAGGGGGTGTTAGGGTTAGTGTTAGACTGTTAGTGTTTAGGGGTTAATAATTTTATTACAGTGGCGGCGGTGTAGTGGGGGGCAGGATAGGGGTTAATAAATGTATTATAGGTGGCGACGGTGTAGGGGGGGCAGGATAGGGGTTAATATATTTAATATAGGTTGCGGCGGGGTCAGGGAGCGGCGGTTTAGGGGTTAAACTATTTATTTAGTTGCGGCGAGGTGCGGGATCAGCAGGATAGGGGTTAATAACTTTATTATAGAGGGCGACGGTATAGGAGGGGCAGGATAGGGGTTACTAGGTATAATGTAGGTTGCTGCGGTGTCCGGGAGCGGCGGTTTAGGGGTTAATAACTTTATTGAGTTGCGGGGGGCTCCGGGGGCGCCGGTATAGGGGGTAGAACAGTGTAGTTTAGTGTGGGTGCTTAGTGACAGGCTAGCAAGAAAGCTGTAAAAAAGCCGAAGAGCAGCAAGATCGGATGTTTAGTGACAGGCTAGCAAGAAAGCTGTAAAAAAGCCGAAGAGTAGCGAGATCGGATGAGGGGCAGGATAGGGGTTACTAGGTATAATGTAGGTTGCTGCGGTGTCCGGGAGCGGCGGTTTAGGGGTTAATAACTTTATTGAGTTGCGGGGGGCTCCGGGGGCGCCGGTATAGGGGGTAGAACAGTGTAGTTTAGTGTGGGTGCTTAGTGACAGGCTAGCAAGAAAGCTGTAAAAAAGCCAAAGAGCAGCGAGATCGGATGAGTGATAACTCTCACAATCCGCTGCTCATCGCCCCGTACTTGGTGCGTGGCTTTTTGACAGCTTTTTTGATAACTTTGGCGAATTTTTGCAGGTCCGCGGCGGCGATGTGAGGCTAGCTTAGGCGGGCATATTGGGCCGGCGAAGACAGGTAAAATAGACACGTTGATAACTACCCCGTAGACTTAAAAAAGCAAAAACATTTAGGACTAGATTACAAGTGGAGCGCTAAATATCGCTTGTGTGCAAGCAATATTTGCTCTCCACTTTGTAATACCAGTGCACCATAATGTGCGCTGGTATTACAAGTTAATCGCAATATACACTGCTCAAAAAAATAAAGGGAACACTTAAACAACACAATGTATCTCCAAGTCAATCACACTTCTGTGAAATCAAACTGTCCACTTAGGAAGCAACACTGAGTGACAATCAATTTCACATGCTGTTGTGCAAATGGGATAGACAACAGGTGGAAATTATAGGCAATTAGCAAGGACACCCCCAATAAAGGAGTGGTTCTGCAGGTGGTGACCACAGACCACTTCTCAGTTCCTATGCTTTCTGGCTGATGTTATGGTCACTTTTGAATGCTGGTGGTGCTTGCACTCTAGTGGTAGCATGAGACGGAGTCTACAACCCACACAAGTGGCTCAGGTAGTGCAACTCATCCAGGATGGCACATCAGTGTGAGCTGTGGCAAGAAGGATTGCTGTGTCTGTCAGCGTAGTGTCCAGAGCATGGAGGCGCTACCAGGAGACAGGCCAGTACATCAGGAGACGTGGAGGAGGCCGTAGGAGGGCAACAACACAGCAGCAGGACCGCTACCTCCACCTTTGTGCAAGGAGGAACAGGAGGAGCACTGCCAGAGCCCTGCAAAATGACCTCCAGCAGGCCACAAATGTGCATGTGTCTGCTCAAACGGTCAGAAACAGACTCCATGAGGGTGGTATGAGGACCCAACGTCAACAGGTGGGGGTTGTGCTTACAGTCCAACACCGTGCAGGACGTTTGACATTTGCCAGAGAACACCAAGATTGGCAAATTCGCCACTGGCGCCCTGTACTCTTCACAGATGAAAGCAGGGGCACACTGAGCACATTTGACAGACGTGACAGTCTGGAGACGCCGTGGAGAACGTTCTGCTGCCTGCAACATCCTCCAGCATGGCCAGTTTGGCAGTGGGTCAGTAATGGTGTGGGGTGGCATTTCTTTGAGGGGCCGAACAGCCCTCCATGTGCTCGCCAGAGGTAGCCTGACTGCCATTAGGTATCAAGATGAGATCCTCAGACCCCTTGTGAGACCATATGCTGGTGCGGTTGGCCCTGGGTTCCTCCTAATGCAAGACAATGCTAGACCTCATGTGGCTGGAGTGTGTCAGCTGTTCCTGCAAGATGAAGGCATTGATGCTATGGACTGGCCCTCCCGTTCCCCAGACCTGAATCCAATTGAGCACATCTGGGACATCATGTCTCGCTCCATCCACCAACTTCACTTTGCACCACAGACTGTCCAGGAGTTGGTGGATGCTTTAGTCCAGGTCTGGGAGGAGATCCCTCAGGAGACCATCCGCCACCTCATCAGGAGCATGCACAGGCGTTGTAGGGAGGTCATACAGGCACGTGGAGGCCACACACACTACTGAGCCTCATTTTGACTTGTTTTAAGGACATTACATCAAAGTTGGATCTGCCTGTAGTGTGTTTTTCCACTTTAATTTTGAGTGTGACTCCAAATCCAGACCTCCATGGGTTGAAAATTTTGATTTCCATTTTTTAATTTTTGTGTGATTTTGTTGTCAGCACATTCAACTATGTAAAGTTAATTAGAATATTTTATTCATTCAGATCTAGGATGTGTTATTTTAGTGTTCCCTTTATTTTTTTGAGCAGTGTATATATATATATAGAAACTTCAAGGAAAGAAGAGGCACTCACAGGACTTAGCCCAAATTGTATTAATTGTTTATCAATTCAGTCAGTCAACGTTTCGGTCCTCACAGGGACCTTTGTCAACACTGTTTCTCAATATGAGTGTGTATGCTATGTTCAGCGGTGAACATAGCATACACTCTCGCATTGAGAAACAGTCTTGACAAAGGTCCCTGTGAGGACTGAAACGTTGACTGACTGAATTGATGAACAATTAATAAAATTTGGGCTAAGTCCTGTGAGTGCCTCTTCTTTCCTTGAAGTTTCTACCTATCTACCATAGAGTGCACCCAGGCAATACACACTTACAGTGATATATAAGCATATGCATACATATTTACATTGCGGTCTATGGGAACACATAGTTTCCTTAGCCCACAATGTAAAGGCACTTTTTCTCTTTCACCCCACTCCCACCAACTTTAAAGCCCTAAAACTGACTAGTGCAGTTTTTTTGTATTAAAATCAAAATGCTAGATTTTTTTAAAATAAAAAATTATAATGCCCTCTATTTTGGGGGCATTTGGGGCACTTTTAGAAAATTTACTAGAGATCTGATCTTTGGTTAATTTTTGGAGCGTTAATTGCTACAGCGAGGTCGCGGTAGCAATAAATAGCCACTTTTAATGGCTGGTTAATGTTCATGCTCCTGCAAAATGGCAAATTTGACCATTTGCAGGGGTGCGATAATTTAGCGCTCCGCTTGTAATCGAACCCTTAGTTTCTGGTGTGCTATTATCGTATGTATTTACTGAATGTAAAATCCAGATTGTATAATATTTTTAGTGATGTAATAGAGAGCATCAGTGAACTGTGTTATTTAGAGATATTGAAATACTTGTTTATTTTATCAGTGATTTCCACCTACTCGAAGACCTTGTATAGTTGTGTACTCCTCCGCACATATATTTCTTATTTGTACATATTGGTAAAGGTTTACCTTCTGGTAATAATAATTATTAATAAACATACGTTACGCCTTGCATTGAGATGTCTTAATATTTTGTTTCCCTTAACAAACTAAATTTCATTTTGTGAAAGCACCCAAACACCATATGTGATATGTTTCAGCAGAAATGTAATTAATATGTTTGTACTTAATATAACTACACATAGATATACAACAATACCCACTGTACCCACAACACCCAAATCAGTAGTGCGATATTTAAAAAAAAAAAAAAGTTTGCAAAACACAAGACGTTCTGTCTGTGTGCACATCAACTTTATTTTTTTGATGTTTGAAAAACATAAAGTATAACAAATGTCAATAAATATTAAAACCAGATCATTAAAAATAGTGTAGACTTTGCAGAAAAATAAAATGCTTGTACTCCTTCTTAAAGTGATAGTCAACTCTAGGGTCCACAAATGCTACAATTGACTATTGAAACAAATAAAGGAGACTTTCATTCATGAAGTATAATGCAGAAAGCTCCTTTATTTGTTTCAAGTGATCGCCAATCTGAGCTGCTACAGTAGCCCACCGCAGATTGCTGTTTTGCTTGAGAGGTGACAATAGCCTCTTAGCCAATAGCCGTTACCTGGGAGATGAATTTACCGCACGGCTATTTGCTAAGAGGTGAAAACGTCATCTCTCAGCAAAACAGTGATCTGCCGCTGTAGCAGCTCAGAAGCTCAGATAAGCGATCACTTGAAACAAATGAAGGAGCTTTCTGCATGAAGTATTTTATACTTTATGAATGAGTCTCCTTTATTTGTTTCAAAAGTCAACCCTAGCGTTTGTGAAACGCTAGGGTTGACTTTCCCTTTAAAGGGACAGTCTACCATAGACTAGTTATTGTTTAAAAAGATAGATAATCCCTTTATTACCCATTTCCTAGTTTTGAACAACCAACACTGTTATATTAATACACTTTTAACCTCTGTGATTATCTTGTATCTCGGAACCTTCTTCCAGCCCCCTGATCACATGACTGTGACTGTTTATTATCTACTAGTCCTAAAGCCCGTTGACACGGGCCGTGTTGTGTGTTGTTGTGTGATATTCTCTCTCTCTCTCTCTCTCTCTCTCTCTCTCTCTCTCTCTCTCTCCCCTTCCTTGCCGGGCTGCGTTCTTTCACCCCCTGCGCGTGCGAGCATCTCTGCTGCCGGGTCCTCGCGCTGCGTTCTTTCACCCCCTGCGCATGCGATCATCTCTGCTGCCGGGTCCTCGCGCGCGTGCGATCATCTCTGCTGCCGGGTCCTCGCGCTGCGTTCTTTCACCCCCTGCGCGTGCGATCAGCTGCAAGAGTTTGTCTGAACTGCGCATGACGGCTTCAGACAAACTCTTGTCTTTTATAATATAGGATTGTCTTGCATTTAGCATTGTGTTGTGCTAAATCTTAAATAACCCCCTGTGCCTGAACACAGTGTTATCTATATGGCCCACGTGTACTTTCTGTCTCTTTGTGTTGAAAAAGCCTGTGATAAGAGGCAGCCCTCAAAGGCTTAGAAATTAGCATATGAGCCTACCTATGTTTAGTTTAAACTAAGAATACCAAGAGAAAAAAGCAAATTTGATGATAAAGTTGATTAAAATTAAAAGATCAGTGAATTAACCTCTATTATCTAATTTCCCCAATTAGGCCTGATTGGCCACTCATGGACTCAAAGGTATAAATAATATAAAATGAAGAGAAGGGTCACTTTTGGACCAAGGGTATAATAAGAATTCAACTATCCACAATATATCACTAAAAAAACAATATAACAATATATCACTAACAAAACAATATAACAATATATCACTAACAAAACAATATAACAATATATCACTAACAAAACAATATAACAATATATCACTAACAAAACAATATAACAATATATGACTAACAAAACAATATAACAATATATCACTAACAAAACAATATAACAATATATCACTAACAAAACAATATAACAATATATCACTAACAAAACAATATAACAATATATGACTAACAAAACAATATAACAATATATCACTAAAAAAACAATATAACAATATATCACTAGCAAAACAATATAACAATATATGACTAACAAAACAATATAACAATATATCACTAACAAAACAATATAACAATATATGACTAACAAAACAATATAACAATATATCACTAACAAAACAATATAACAATATATCACTAACAAAAACAATATAACAATATATCACTAACAAAACAATATAACAATATATCACTAACAAAACAATATAACAATATATCACTAACAAAACAATATAACAATATATCACTAACAAAACAATATAACAATATATCACTAACAAAACAATATAACAATATATCACTAACAAAACAAAATAACAATATATCACTAACAAAACAATATAACAATATATCACTAACAAAAAGAATTAAGGATTAAGCAGTATAATATGGCATTCCTAGAAAGGGCATAAAACACATGCGCTTAACACTTAAAGGGACACTCTACTCCATAATTTTTATTGTTTAAAAAATAGATAATCCCTTTATTACCCATTCAGCAGTTTTACATAACCAACACAGTTATATTAATATACGTTTTACCTCTGTGATTACCTTGTATCTAAGCCTCTGCAGACTGCCCCCTTATTTCAGTTATTTTGACAGACTTGCATAGTAGCCAATTAGTGCTGACTCTTGGGTATATCTACAGGAGGGAGCACAATGTTTTCTATATGGCACAAATGAACTAGCAATGTCTAGCTAGGAAAAACTGTCAAAATGTACTGAGATAAGAGGCGGCCTTCAATGGCTTAGGTTTAGCTTTCAACAAATAATAACAAGGGAATAAAGCAAATTTGATTATAAAAGTAAAAAGTTTTTTAAAATTGCGTGCCCTATCTGAATCATGATTATCTTTGTCTAGACTGTCCCTTTAATGAAGTAACAAAGCTTATTATCTAATGGAGGGGGATAAGCTCAGGAGCCAATTTATCATGTCCATATGCACCTGTTTCTGCGCAAGCCTTCAGGCTCGCCGGAAACAGGAGTTAAGAAGCAGCAGTCTTAAGACCGCTGCTGCTTAATGAGTCCGCCACCTCTGAGGCGGCGGAGAGCAATCCTCCCAATTGGATACGATAGGGGTGATTGACACACCCTGCTAGCGGCCAATTGGCCACAAATGTGCAGGGGGCAGCATTGCACAAGAATTTCACGTATGCTGTAGGCATTTATCGATGTGTGGCGGACATGATACACTACATTGGATTATGTCCGCTCCCACATTGTTAAATCGGCCCCTTAGTGTTCAGCAGAAATGTAATCTAGGTCCTCCTTAATATAAAATAGGGATCACAAGTAAGATAGGAAGTTTGTTTTTAAGACCTATAGTAGAATAGAAGGAAACGTTGTACAAAGCAATGGATGTGGTGATTCTATTATAGAGCATCTGTAAATAATATTTGACCTAAAACTATAAAAAAAATTATCATCACATTTTGGGCTATTTCTGCTTAGCGCCTTGAAAAGAAAGAAACAGAAATAAAAGCATAGCCCAAATATTACGCAAAGTGGTTACTGTACAAAAGTGCCCATTTCTAAATCACAATTAAAGAGCAATATTGGGGAGCGCTTTACATTTAAATTGAACACAAAGGACCAGATTAGCCAAGCGCTAACAGTTACTCGAAAGCAATAAGGAGTTTATCGCAGGTGTTTGAGCGAGTAAGGCTTTTATATTTAACGCTAAATATACTTTCTTATCCTCAATAAAATGAATGGGATATCTTACTTGCTAAATGTTTGCAGCAATTGAGCATACTTAACTACATACAAAGGCTGCAGTCACTGACAAGATCAAAAATGTTTATTCTCAAATTTGCAATAGCGAAAGTGAGGGAATGTAAGTAACTCATTACTAGACTGCAACCTGTAAACATGCATGACAGTATTAAAAGTTAACATTACAGAAAAAATAATAATATATATATATTGTATCTCAGAGGTTAACAAAAGTTGGGGGTGAGTTTCCTGAATAGCAGTTGAGAAATACTGACTAACATGGAATAAAGTACTCACATAAGCGATATCGTAAAGATAGGCAAAATAGGATCCCCGGCTTAACCCAATATAGAAATTCAAAGGATGAGAATTTTAACTCCTAGGGTAAAATAAGATTAATATGAGAAGAATGTGTTGTAAATATCACTAGCACCACTATAACATTGAACGCTTATAAACAGTACTAAACTCAGAGCTTCTAAGTAAGTTTTTAAAAGGTTTTATTCTGGATTTTTTTTTCTTTGTAGTAGTATCAATGCAGTTATATGAAAATTTGTGTTTACTGTCCCTTTAAATAAAAGCAGTCTGAGGGGCCTATTTATGAAAGGCCTATCGGACATGATCCGACATTGCGGATCATGTCCGTCAGACCTCGCTGAATGCGGAGAGCAATATGCTCTCCGCATTCAGCATTGCACCAGCAACTCTTGTGAACTGCTGGTGCAACGCCGCCCCCTGCAGATTTGTGGCCAATCGGCCGCTCGCAGGGGGTGTCAATCACCCCGATCGTATTCGATTGGGTTGAATTGCGCCGATCTCTGTCCACCTCCTCAGAGCAGGCGGAGCTTGATAAATATGACCCTAGGTCTCTGAAAGTGATAATGTAGCAGTGCAGACACATCCTGGTCACACGTAAAGCCATGCAGTGCTGATACCCTGTTTTAGAAACACAATTGTGTAGAAGATGAGTACAATTTACAGGTGAAGGAAACGGCAGTATTTGCTCCGTACTAACGCCATTTACAGGGGGCAGGGGGTTTGAGGCTTATCCGCTCGCAGTCACCCCAGGCCCCAAATGTCCAGATCAACATCAAGTGGTTTCAAAATGAAATAATTCAATGCAGCTAGATGCACCTAGGCAAATGCTGTTATTTTCAATGATGGATGTCCAGGGAAATAACCAATATTCAGTGGATTGTCAGCTTTCTACTTCTCTTCTGTTAACATTGTTGCCGAGCCAGGACAGCTGAATGGACACCCCCCCCCCCCCCCAGCCTTAAACTTTTCTTTTATAAAGCTTTTTATAATTTCTAAAAAAATAAACATAAAATACAAATGCATTTTTGTAAAGATTAAGCAAATACCACACAGAACAAGGACCTAGATTCATTAACATGTATAAGGATGTCGATGGGTCTCCTTTAAAAAGACCAATCCTGTTAAAAATTCACAGAGGATCAATTGACCTATGTTTTCCTTTTGCCTTTTGTTAGTGAGCTGTCCTGCCATTTGCAGCTATAGTAGTAAAGTGCAAGTGACAGGGAGATAGAACTAAATCTGCAACACTTAGTAAATCTAAGCAATAGTAAAATATCTGCATGTCTGTAAAAGTGGGGTCTAGATCTGTCACATACACACAATATACAGAATTCACAAAGACTTACAGCCCTGTGTCGCTAATTCAAAGCTAAAGGTCTTGTTTACTTCTTCATTTTACTTTTATTGCTGTGTAAAGGCATAATACATTTTCCTCGGCTCCAAGCAGGTTAAATATCACGGCATACATTTGATGAAAGTATGAAACATATGTAGCAAAGTACTTTTAAAATAATTTAGAAAATTCCGAATTTTCAATATGCTGCCTGCTCCTTGCCAAACCGTTTTTTTTCAGTTTTTTTGTCTAGTAGCCGGCAAAGTCAATAGGAAGTTATGCCGCATGGCTCATCGCACATAATGGGGCGGAAGGAGCTTTTTAAAACAGTAGGAACTCTAAGTATTCTTTTTTTTGATAAAGATAGAAAAATTACGGCCAGATTACGAGTTTTGCGTTAGGAGCTGTGCGGTGCCTAACGAGTAGTTTCTTTCATGTAATTAACAAGAGTCCATGAGCTAGTGACGTATGGGATATACATTCCTACCAGGAGGGGCAAAGTTTCCAAACCTTAAAATGCCTATAAATACACCCCTCACCACACCCACAAATCAGTTTTACAAACTTAGCCTCCGATGGAGGTGGTGAAGTAAGTTTGTGCTAGATTCTACGTTGATATGCGCTCCGCAGCAAGTTGGAGCCCGGTTTTCCTCTCAGCGTGCAGTGAATGTCAGAGGATGTGAAGAGAGTATTGCCTATTGAATGCAGTGATCTCCTTCTACGGGGTCTATTTCATAAGGTTCTCTGTTATCGGTCGTAGAGATTCATCTCTTACCTCCCTTTTCAGATCGACGATATACTCTTATATTTACCATTTCCTCTACTGATTCTCGTTTCAGTACTGGTTTGGCTTTCTACAAAACATGTAGATGAGTGTCCTGGGGGTAAGTAAGTCTTATTTTCTGTGACACTCCTAAGCTATGGTTGGGCACTTTATTTATAAAGTTCTAAATATATGTATTCAAACATTTATTTGCCTTGACTCAGAATGTTCAACTTTCCTTATTTTCAGACAGTCAGTTTCATATTTGGGATTATGCATTGAATTTTCATATTTTTCTTACCTCAAAAATTTGACTTTTTTCCCCTGTGGGCTGTTAGGCTCGCGGGGGCTGAAAATGCTTCATTTTATTGCGTCATTCTTGGCGGCGGGACTTTTTTGGCGCAAAAATTCTTTTCCGTTTCCGGCGTCATACGTGTCGCCGGAAGTTGCGTCATTTTTTGACGTTATTTTGCGCCAAAAATGTCGGCGTTCCGGATGTGGGCGTCATTTTTGGCGCCAAAAGCATTTAGGCGCCAAAATAAAGTGGGGCGTCTTATTTGGCGCTAAAAAAATATGGGCGTCGCTTTTGTCCTCCACATTATTTCAGTCTCATTTTTCATTTGCTTCTGGTTGCTAGAAGCTTGATATTTGGCATTCTTTCCCATTCCTGAAACTGTCTTATAAGGAATTTGATCTATTTTGCTTATATGTTGTTTTTTTCTCTTACATATTGCAAGATGTCTCACGTTGCATCTGAGCCAGAAGATACTACAGGAAAATCACTGCCTGCTGGATCTACCAAGCTAAGTGTATCTGCTGTAAAACTTTTGGTAGCTATTCCTCCAGCTGTTGGTTTGTAATAATTGTCATGACAAACTTGTTAAAGCAGATAATATTTCCTTTAGTAATGTACCATTGCCTGTTGCAGTTCCCTCAACATCTAAGGTGCAGAATGTTCCTGATAACCATAGAGATTTGTTTTCTGACATCCATAAAGGAAGGCTTTGTCTGTTATTTCTCCTTCTAGTAAACGTTAAAAAGTCTTTTAAATCTTCTCTCTCTAAAGATGAATTTTTAAATGAACCCATCATTCTGATTCTTTGGACTCTTCTGGTTCAGAGGATTCTATCTCAGAGATTGATGCTGATAAATCTTCATATTTATTTAAGATGGAATTTAATTCGCTCTTTACTTAAAGAAGTACTAATTGCTTTAGAAATAGAGGATTCTAGTCCTCTTGATACTAAATTCTATACGTTTGGATATAGGTTTTTTAAAGCTCCTGCGGTTATTCCAGAAGTTTTTTCCTGTTCCTAATGCTATTTCTGCAGTAATTTCCAAAGAATGGGATAAATTGGGAATGTGGGGGGGAGGGGGGGGGTGGGGGGGGGGGGGGGGGGGGGGGGGGGGGGGGGGGGGGGGGGGGGGGGGGGGGGGGGGGGGGGGGGGGGGGGGGTTGGTGGTAGAAGGAGTTTAGGGGGTTATTGGTGTAAGGGAAGAGTATGGGTTTGGGGGGGTATTTTGAAAGTTTGGGGTGGGATTGGGAGTAAAGGAGTTTAGTAGTAATGGAAGTAGATGTGGGGTATGAGGTTGGTGAAGGTGTGTGTTTTTTGGTTGAAGGGAGTTTTTTTATCTGTGTTCAGGTAATCTTCTTAGACCTGCTATATCATTGGCTGATGTTTGCTGCAGCTTCAACTTTTTGGTTGGAAACTCTAGCGCAACAAGTAACAAATCGTGATTCTCATGATATTATTATTCTTCTCCAGCATGCTAATAATTTTATCTGTGATGGCCATTTTTGATATTATTAGAGTTGATGTTAGGTTTATGTCTCTGGCTATCTTAGCCAGAAGAGCTTTATGGCTTAAGACTTGGAATGCTGATATGGCTTCTAAATCAACTTTACTTTCCATTTCTTTCCAGGGAAACAATTTATTTGGTTCTCAGTTGGATTCTATTATTTCAACTGTTACTGGTGGGAAAGAACTGTTTTACCACAGGATAAAAATCTAAAGGTAAAAACAGGGCCTAAACAATCGTTTTCGTCCTTTCGTTTCAACAAAGAACAAAAGCCTGATCCTTCGACCTCAGGAGCATTTCAGTTTGGAAACCATCTCCAGTCTGGAATAAATCCAAGCCTGCTAGAAAGGCAAAGCCTGCTTCTAAGTTCACATGAAGGTACGGCCCCATTCAGTTCAGCTGGTAGGGGGCAGGTTACGTTTTTTCAAAGAAATTTGGATCAATTCTGTTCACAATCTTTGGATTCAAACATTGTTTCAGAAGGGTACAGAATTGGTTTCAAGATGAACCTCCTGCAAAGAGATTTTTTCTTTCCCGTGGTCCCAGTAAATCCAGTGAAAGCTCAAGCATTTCTGAATTGTGTTTTCAATCTAGAGTTGCTGGAGTAATTATGCCAGTTCCAGTTCCGGAACAGGGGATGGGGTTTTATTCAAATCTCTTCATTGTACCAAAGAAGGAGAATTCCTTCAGACCAGTTCTGGATCTAAAATTATTGAATCGTAATGTAAGGATACCAACGTTCAAGATGGTAACTGTAAGGACTATATTGCCTTTTTGTTCAGCAAGGGAATGATATGTCCACAATAGATTTACAGGATGCATATCTGCATATTCCGATTCATCCAGATCATTATCAGTTCCCTGAGATTCTCTTTTCTAGACAAGCATTACCAATTTGTGGCGCTAGCCGTTTGGCCTTGCTACAGCTCCAAGAATTTTCACTAAAATTCTCGGTGCCCTTCTGTCTGTAATCAGAGAACAGGGTATTGTGGTATTTCCTTATTTGGACGATATCTTGGTACTTGCTCAGTCTTTACATTTAGCAGAGTCTCATACGAATCGACTTGTGTTGTTTCTTCAAGATCATGGTTGGAAGATCAATTTACCAAAAAGTTCTTTGATTCCTCAAACAAGGGTAACCTTTCTGGGGTTCCAGATAGATTCAGTGTCCATGACTCTGTCTTTAACAGACAAGAGACGTCCTAAAATTGATTACAGCTTGTCGAAACCTTCAGTCTCAATCATTCCCTTTCGTAGCCTTATGCATGGAAATTCTAGGTCTTATGACTGCTGCATCGGACGCGATCACCTTTGTCTCGTTTTCACATGCGACCTCTTCAGCTCTGTATGCTGAACCAATGGTGCAGGGATTACACAAGATATATCAATTAATATCTTTAAAACCGATTGTTCGACACTCTCTAACGTGTGGACAGATCACCATCGTTAATTCAGGGGGCTTCTTTGTTCTTCCGACCTGGACTGTAATTTCAACAGATGCAAGTCTCACAGGTTGGGGAGCTGGTGGGGGATCTCTGACGCACAAGGAGTTTGGGGGAATCTCAGGAGGTGAGATTACCGATCAATATTTTGGAACTCCGTGCAATTTTCAGAGCTCTTCAGTTTTGGCCTCTTCTGAAGAGAGAATCGTTCATTTTGTTTCAGACAGACAATGTCACAGACTGGGGCATACATCAATCATCAAGGAGGGACTCACAGTCCTCTGGCTATGAAAGAAGTATCTCGATTTTGGTTTGGGGCGAATCCAGCTCCTGTCTAATCTCTGCGGTTCATATCCCAGGTGTAGACAATTGGGAAGCGGATTATCTCAGTCGCCAAACGTTGCATCCGGGCGAATGGTCGCTTCACCCAGAGTATTTTTCAGATTGTTTCAAATGTGGGGGCTTCCCAGAGATAGATCTGATGGCCTCTCATCTAAACAAGAAACTTCCCAGGTATCTGTCCAGATCCCGGGATCCTCAGGCGGAGGGCAGTGGATGCATTATCACTTCCTTGGAAGTATCATCCTGCCTATATCTTTCCGCCTCTAGTTCTTCTTCCAAGAGTAATCTCCAAGATTCTGAGGGAATGCTCGTTTGTTCTGCTAATAGCTCCGGCATGGCCTCATCAGGTTTTGGTATGCGGATCATGTCCGGATGGCATCTTGCCAACCATGGACTCTTCCGTTAAGACAAGACCTTCTGTCGCAAGGTCCTTTTTCCATCCGGATCTGAAATCCTTAAATTTAAAGGTATGGAGATTGAACGCTTGATTCTTGGTCAAAGGAGGTTTCTCTGACTCCGTGATTAATACTATGTTACAGGCTCGTAAATCTGTATCTCGAGAGATATATTATAGAGTCTGGAAGACTTATATTTCTTGGTGTCTTTCCTCATCAGTTTTCTTGGCATTCTTTTAGAATACCGAGAATTTTACAGTTTCTTCAGGATGTTTAGATAAGGGTTTGTCCGCAAGTTCTTTGAAAGGACAAATCCCGCTCTTTCTGTTCTTTTTCACAGAAAGATTGCTATTCTTCCTGATATTCATTGTTTGTACAAGCTTTGGTTCGTATAAACCTGTCATTAAGTCAATTTCTCCTCCTTGGAGTTGTGAATTTGGTTCTGGTGGAGCTCTTCAAGATCCTCCGGTTTGAACCTATGCTGTCAGGGGTCATTAATTTACTTCTTGTGAAAGTTTTGTTCTTTTGGCCAATCTCTTCTGGCTATGAGAGTGTCTGAATTAGCTGCTCTTTCTTGTAGTCTCCTGTCTGATTTTTTCATCAGGATAAGAGCGGTGTTGCGAACTTCTTTTGAATTTTTACCTAAGGTTGTGAATTCCAACAAACATTAGTAAAAATAGGTGGTTCCTTCATTATGGCCTAATCCTAATAATTCTAAGGAGAAATCGTTGCATTCTTTGGATGTTTGTTAGAGCTTGTGAAATAGTTATGTTGAAGCTACGAAATCTTTCCGTAAGACTTCTAGTCTATTTGTTATCTTTTCCGGTTCTAGAAAAGGCCAGAAAGCTTCTGCCATTTCTTTGGCATCTTGGTTGAAATCTTTAATTCATCTTGCCTATGTTTGAGTCGGTAAAATTCCGCCTCAGAGAATTACAGCTCATTCTACTAGGTCAGTATCTACTTCCTGGGCGTTTAGGAATGAAGCTTCGGTTGACCAGATCTGCAAAGCAGCAACTTGGTCCTCTTTGCATACTTTTACTAAATTCTACCATTTTGATGTATTTTCTTCTTCTGAAGCAGTTTTTGGTAGAAAAGTTCTTCAGGCAGCGATTTCAGTTTGAATCCTCTGCTTATGTTTTTCGTTAAACTTTATTTTGGGTGTGGATTATTTTCAGCAGGAATTGGCTGTCTTTATTTTATCCCTCCCTCTCTAGTGACTCTTGTGTGGAAAGATCCACATCTTGGGTAGTCATTATCCCATACGTCACTAGCTCATGGACTCTTGTTAATTACATGAAAGAAAACATAATTTATGTAAGAACTTACCTGATAAATTCATTTCTTTCATATTAACAAGAGTCCATGAGGCCCACCCTTTTTTTGTGGTGGTTATGATTTTTTTGTATAAAGCACAATTATTCCAATTCCTTATTTTATATGCTTCGCACTTTTTTTCTTATCACCCCACTTCTTGGCTATTCGTTAAACTGATTTGTGGGTGTGGTGAGGGGTGTATTTATAGGCATTTTAAGGTTTGGGAAACTTTGCCCCTCCTGGTAGGAATGTATATCCCATACGTCACTAGCTCATGGACTCTTGTTAATATGAAAGAAATGAATTTATCAGGTAAGTTCTTACATAAATTATGTTTTTCTCTCACTGCTCACTTACCTACTGCGCTGGTATTACGGGTTTTTACAAACCCTGCGTTAAAAGGCAAGAAGTGAGCGTAGAGCAAAATGTTGCTCCATACCGCACTTCAATACCAGCGCTGCTTAATTCAGCTTGTGCACGATTTCCCCATAGACATCAATGGGGAGAGCCGACTGAGAAAAAGTCTAACACCTGCAAAAAAGCAGCGTAAAACTCAGTAACGCAGCCCCATTGATTCCTATGGGGAAATAAAAGTTATGTTTACACCTAACACCCTAACATGAACCCTGAGTCTAAACACCCCTAATCTTACACTTATTAGCCCCTAATCTGCCACCCCAGACATCGCCAACTCCTACATTATACTTATTATACTTAGGGTTAGACTTAGGTTTAGAGGTTAATAAATTTAGAATAATGGCTGCGATGTTGGGGGTGGCAGATTAGGGGTTAATAAGTGTAGGTAGGTTGCAGCGACATTGGGGATGGCAAATTAGGGGTTAATAAATATAATGTAGGTGTTGGCGATGTTGGGGCAGCAGATTAGGGGTTAATAAATATAATGTAGGTTGCAGTGATGATAGGGGCGGCAGATTAGGGGTTAATAAGTATAATGTAGGTGACGGCAATGTTAGGGGCAGCAGATTAGGGGTTAATAATATTTAACTAGTGTTTTCAAGGTGGGAGTGCAGCGGTTTTGGGGTTAATATGTTTATTCTAGTGGCGGCGATGTCCGGAGCGGCAGATTAGGGGTTAAACATTTTATTATAGTGTAGTTGTACAGTTTATAGGTCACATTAAAAGTGGAAAAGGTTCTGAAATAGTGATGTCGCAAACCTAAAAAATTGGGTTCGCAAACGGTGAATGCGAACTTCCACAAAAGTTTGCGAACTGGCGACCCGGGCGAACGACCATAGACTTCAATAGGCAGGCGAATTTTAAAATCCACAGGGACTCTTTCTGGCCACAATAGTGATGGAAAAGTTGTTTCAAGGGCACTAAAACCTGGACTGTGGCATGCCGGAGGGGGATCCATGGCAAAAGTCCCATAGAAAATTACATAGTTGATGCAGAGTCTGGTTTTAATCCATAAAGGGCATAAATCACCTAACATTCCTAAATTGTTTGGAATAACGTGCTTTAAAACATCAGGTATGATGTTGTATCGATTAGGTAGTGTAAGGGTTACGCCCGCTTCACAGTGCGCAGTGTAGGTGATATACCTGCCCTGACCATGCTTTGCAGACCAGGTATCAGTGGTCAGATGGACCCTTGCCCCAACACTGTGTGCCAGACATGCCATTATAGCAGACTTATATGGCTTTGGCGTTGCTTTTTGGTAATTAGAAGGTTGCTAAATGCCACTGCGCACCACACGGGTTTTATGCCCAGCAGTGAAGGGGTTAATTAGGGAGCATGTAGGGAGCTTGTAGAGTTAATTTTAGCTTAAGTGTAGTGTAGTAGACAACCCAAAGTATTGATCTAGGCCCATTTTGGTATATTTCATGCCACCATTTCACCGCCAAATGCGATAAAATGAAAAAAAAACTTTTTTTTCGCAATTTTAGGTTTCTCACTGAAATTATTTACAAACCGCTTGTGCAATTATGGCACAAATGTTTGCAAATGCTTCTCTGGGATCCCCTTTGTTCAGAAATAGCAGACATATATGACTTTGGCGTTGTTTTCTGGTAATTAGAAGGCTGCTAAATGCTGCTGCGCATCACACGTGTATTATGGCTAGCAGTGAAGGGGTTAATTAGGTAGTTTGTAGGGAGTTTGCAGGGTTAATTTTAGCTTTAGTGTAGAGATCAGCCTCCCACCTGACACATCAGACCCCCTGATCCCTCCCAAACAGCTCCCTTCCCTCCCCCACCCCACAATTGTCCCCGCCATCTTAAGTACTGGCAGAAAGTCTGCCAGTACTAAAATAAAAGTTTTTTTAAAAAAAAATAAAAACTTTTTTAGCATATTTACATATGCTGTGGTGTAGCATCCCCCCTTAACCCCTAACCTCCCTGATCCCCCCCCCAAAAACAGCTCTCTAACCCTACCTGCCTTATTGGCGGCCATCTTGGTTACTGGCAGCTGTCTGCTATTATTTCACAGTCAAAAAAGTGTTGTTTTTTTAAAATGTACACTACTGTTACACCAGATATGAGTGGTGGCACTGGGCAAGTGGGCACAGTATACCCTGTGAGCCTGACACACACGCTGGCAGGCAGGCAACTGCAATTAGATTACACAGGAAAAAAAAAAAAAAAAGCAGACTGATGTTCTAGCCCTAAAAAGGGCTTTTTGGGGTGCTGCCCTTACAGCAGAGATCAGATGAGTCCTTCAGGATTGTAGTGGACACTGAATACACTAGCCTAGCTATCGATTTCCCTATTAAATCAGCAGCAGCTACACTGTCCCTCCTCTCACTAAGAATGCAGGCTCCGAATGAATCTAAAATGGATGCTGTCCAGGAGGTGGGAGGGTCTGGGAGGGAGGGTTTGCTGCTGATTGGCTGTAATGTGTCTGCTGACTGTGAGGTACAGGGTCAAAGTTTACTCAATGATGACGAATAGGGGGCGGATCGAACATTGCATATGTTCGCCCGCCGAGGTGAACGTGAACATGCTATGTTCGCCAGGAACTATTCGCCGGCAAACTATTCGTGACATCACTATTCTGAAATGATTTATCTTTGTCTCATTTATTTACATCACAGAAACCTAACAATTTAACAGGGGTGTGGGGGGGATGTGCTATTTTTGGTGTGGGGGGGTTGTGCTAATTTCCATAAGTGAACAGTGTATTGGGTGAAACACAGAGAAGCAAATTAATTTCCAATTTGTCCTGAGAGATGAAAAAAAGGAAAAAATTAATGTAAAAGATATATATATATATATATATATATATATATATATATATATATATATATATATATATATATATATATATATATATATAAAATAATCTATATATGCATTAAACAAAGTAAATATTGCCAGTATAATCTGATACCAAAAATGAAACCTTAAAGAGACATGAAACCCAATTATTTTTTCTTTCATTATTTAGATATAGCATACAATTATATTTTACTTCTGTTATCAATTTTTTTTTTTTTTTATTGAAAAACAGGGACCTAAGCTGAGGAGCGTGCACGTCTCTGGAGCACGTATATGGCAGCAGTTTTGCAAGAATGTTATCCATTTGCAAGAGCATTAGATTTCCTGTCATGTAGTGCACCAAACATCTACCTCTTTAACAAAGAATAGAATACCATGAGAATTAAGCAAATTTGATAACAGAAATAAATTAGACATTTTTTTAAATTGTTCTCCCAAAATACCATGTTGGGGTTTCTTATCCCTTAAAAAAATATAAGTTTCTATACCGATCTAATACTGAGTCTCAGTTTCCTTGTTTTTTAATACGATGTTACAATTAATGTTGTCTTTTAGCAGGGTGTCCTTTATACCCTGGAATATACAAACAGCAAATGCAGTAAAGTGCCGTGTATACTGCTTACAAATGGTTACCCTACTAGTTAGTGTTCCAACTTCTTAACATTTTAAGAACTTTATTGAAGCTCTAATTCATTCAATCAGTGAATCAGATTTTTCCTACCTTAATTCTGATTGGCTTATAGAATCCTATCAACCAATTGGAATTCGATGAACGCCATCTTGGATGACGTCACTTAAAGGAACCTTCATTCGTCGGTAGTCGTCGGTAGAAGAGGATGTTCCACGCCGGAGGTCTTGAAGATGGAGCCGCTCCTCGTCGGATGGATGAAGATAGAAGATGCCGCTTGGATGAAGATGTTTGCCGGTCCAGATGTCCTCTTCTGCCCGGATAGGATGAAGACTTCTGCCGCTCCAGATGTCTTATTTTGGTCCATCGCTGCTCGGCTGAGTGAAGACGACTCAAGGTAGGGAGATCTTCAGGGGGGTAGTGTTAGGTTTATTTAAGGGGGTTTTGGGTTAGAGTAGGGGTATGTGGGTGGTGGGTTGTAATGTTGGGGGGTGGTATTGTGTTTTTTTAAAGGCAAAAGAGCTGATTTCTTTGGGGCATGCCCCGCAAAAAGCCTTTTTAAGGGCTTGTAATGTAATAGAGCTGTTAACTATTTTAATTTAGATTAGGGTAGGATTTTTTTTTATTTTGGGGGGCTTTATTATTTTATTAGGGGGCTTAAAGTAGGTGTAATTAGCTTAAAATTCTTGTAATCTTTTTTATTTTTTGTAATTTAGTGTATGTTTTTTTTGTAATTTAGTTTAGTTTATTTAATTGTAGGTACTTGTAGTTAATTGATTTAATTTATTTATTGATAGTGTAGTGTTAGATTTAATTGTAGCTTAGGTTAGGATTTATTTTACAGGTAATTTTGTAATTATTTTAACTAGGTAGCTATTAAATAGTTAATAACTATTTAATAGCTATTGTACCTAGTTAAAATAAATACAAAGTTGCCTGTAAAATCAATATAAATCCTAAAATAGCTACAATATAATTATTTGTTATATTGTAGCTATATTAGGGTTTATTTTACAGGTAAGTATTTAGTTTTAAATAGGAATACTTTAGTTAATAAGATTTAATTTATTTAGTTAGATTAAAATTATATTTAATTTAGGGGGGTGTTAGGGTTAGGGTTAGACTTAGCTTTAGGGGTTAATACATTTATTAGAGTAGCGGCGAGGTCCGGTCGGCAGATTAGGGGTCAATACTTGTTAGGAAGTTAGGTGTCGCCGATGTTAGGGAGTGCAGATTAGGGGTTAATACTATTTATTATTGGTTTTTGAGGCGGGAGTGAGGCGGTTTAGGAGTTAATACATTTATTAGAGTGGCAGTGAGGTCCGGTCGGCAGATTAGGGGTTAATTAGTGTAGGTAAGGTAGCAGCAACGTTGGGGGGGCAGATTAGGGGTTAATAAATATTATGTAGGTGTCAGCGATGTTAGGGGCAGCAGATTAGGGGTACATAGGGATAATGTAGGTGGCGGCGGTGTGCGGTCGGCAGATTAGGGGTTAAAAAAAATGATTAGAGTGGCGGCGATGTGGGGGGGGCCTCGGTTTAGGGGTACATAGGTAGTTTATGGGTGTTAGTGTACTTTAGAGCACAGTAGTTAAGAGCTTCATAAACCGGCGTTAGCCCAGAAAGCTCTTAACTACTGACTTTTTTCTGCGGCTGGAGTCTTGTCGGTAGAGGGTCTCACTTCAGCCAAGACTCTAAATACCAGCGTTAGGAAGATCCCATTGAAAAGATAGGATACGCAAATGGCGTAAGGTGATCTGCAGTATGGAAAAGTCGCGGCTTGGAAGTGAGCGTTAGACCCTTTCCTGACTGACTCTAAATACCAACGGGCAGTAAAAAGCAGCGTTAGGATCCCTTAACGCTGCTTTTGACGGCTAACGCAGAACTCTAAATCTAGGCGTTAAATTCTAATACAAATCAACGATAGCTAAGGACTGATTTCCACATGATATGGTCCTGGTGTCTCATATGTAATAAAAAAACATCTCCACCTCTTCCTGTGACTTACACATCATCCAACGTATTATGTTTCCCTGGCAACTTATATTAAACAGACATTTATAGTTATTGTATCACAATCTGGACTTGATTAAGGCACTCTGCTGAATAGCACTGACAGTCTGTTGAATCCAACTAGTGAGCCTTTTGTGATTGGACACCATAAGCAGTCCAGATCGTTATGTCATCAGTGGGTGGAGCTTGGCAGCCATTTAAAAGGTGACCAGAAACAATATTAATTGTAAAATAACTTTTTTACCGTCTATTTTAAAAACTTCTGAATTTAGTTGATCAGTGAGAGAATTTATAATGTGTTTTTACAAATATTACTGGGAGTTTTTTGTTGTTGTTGTTTTTATCTTCTTGAAAGTACAGCATATTTATTTATAGAATTTGCACAAGGACATTGGTGAGCTGAGATATGTTAAGTGTAGCTGTTTTATCAACATCCTTTGTAGCTTTTTTTATCTGTAAATGTGTTTATAAGTAATAAAGATACGCAGCTACCTGATAGACAAAGCATACACTCATGAAAATACATTAATGCCATTCAACTTAAAACAAAAAGCAGTTTCTTTTTTATTTTCTCATTACCATACTCAGATGTTAAAAAGTATCGGCCTTTTATGGAAAAATGTCGAGACTCTCTTGCGCTCCATGAACGTGGAAATTCGGTTGACTCCTATTCAGGCCCTCTTTCATATATTTGACAAACGACTACCTAAATGCAATAAACAGCTGGTAATCTATATTCTGGTGGCTACGAAATTATGCATAGCCAGAGCATGGAAAAAAACAGACCCACCCACTATCACAACCGTTTGTGAGGTAGTACAATATCTCGCTAAAATGGAGAAATTCGCATATAACGCTCTGGAGAGAGTGGAGGACTACTGGGCGATCTGGGAAGACTGGATTAAAATTCAATAACTCCAAATGCACAAAAATGTCGGTGCCCAATAGAATGGGCAGAAACTGTTCGAAAGCAAAATCTGCTTCACATAATTATCCCTCCCTCCCCCTTTTTTTTTTTTTTTTTCCCCCTCCCTATCTTTCTCTCCCTCCCCCCCCTCCTTATAAGCTGAATCCTCTACCCCTCTCTCCATCTTCACCCCTATCCCTAATATACACGACCAATCGAGGCATACCTGTTGTTTCAATATAATCTAGAGTTTAAAGATTGTAACCTTGGTCCCTAGTGTTAAATGTTAAATTCATGTGGTTCATTGTTTGAGATTCCTATTGAAATAATTGTTGTGCTATGACTAAAGCTCACACGCATATACAGAGGTTATTGCATATTTGTATTCATTTCATCTATGTATAGAGCATTGATGTGAATTGTGAATCTCCTGTAATGTTATTTGTGGTTTTATTTTCTGTAACACCTTATTATTGTATGCTATTTTGAATCTCAATAAAATATGTTAAATTAAAAAAAAAAAAAAAAAAAAAGGATCGGCCTAGATTCGAAACTACCTATTAACCCCTAAACCGAGGCCCCTCCACATTGCAAACACTAAAATAAATATTTTAACCCCTAATCTGCCGAACCGGACATCATCGCCATTGTAATAGATATATTAACCCCTAAACCACCGCACTCCCGCATCGCAAACACTAGTTAAATATTATTAACCCCTAATCTGCCATCCCTAACATCGCCGCCACCTACCTACATTTATTAACCCCTAATCTGCCGCCCCCAACGTCGCCGGCACTATATTAAATGTATTAACCCCTAAACCTAAGTCTAACCCTAACCCCCCTAACTTAAATATAATTACAATAAATCTAAATAAAATTACAACATTTAACTAAATAATTCATATTTAAAACTAAATACCTATAAGATAAACCCTAAACTAGCTACAATATAACTAATAGTTACATTGTATCTAGTTTAGGATTTATTTTTATTTTACAGGCAACTTTGTATTTATTTTAACTAGGTAGAATAGTTATTAAATAGTTATTAACTATTTAATAACTACCTATTTAAAATAAAGAAAAATTTACCTGTAAAATAAAATCTAACCTAAGTTACACTAACACCTAACACTACACTATAATTAAATAAATTAACTAAATTAAATACAATTAATTACAATTAAATAAAATTATCTAAAGTATGAAAAAAACAAACACTAAATTACAGAAAATAATAAAGAAATTACAACATTTTTAAACTAATTACACCTACTATAATCCCCCTAACAAAATAAAAAAGCCCCCCAAAATAAAAAAAAATACTACCCTACACTAAATTACAAATATCCCTTAAAAGGGCCTTTTGCGGGGCATTGCCCCAAAGTAACCAGCTCTTTTACCTGTAAAAAAAAAGTACAAATACACCCACAACATTAAAACCCACCACCCACACAACCAACCCTACTCTTAAAGGACCAGTCAACACATTAGATTTGCATAACCAACAAATGCAAGATAACAAGACAATGCAATACTTCAAATGAGCAGTAGATTTTTTTATAACAATTTTCAAAGTTATGTATATTTCCACTCCCCTTGTACCATGTGATAGCAATCAGCCAATCACAAATGCATATACGTATAGTCTGTGAATTCTTGCACATGCTCAGTAGGATCTAGTAATATATAAAAGACTGTGCACATTTTTTTTTATGGAAGTAAATTTGAAAGTTGTGTAAAATTACATGCTGTATCTGAATCATGAAAATTTTATTTAACCTGAGTGTCCCTTTAAACCCACCCAATCCCTCCTTAAAAAAAACTAACACTAACCCCCCTGAAGATCACCTTACCGGGAGAAGTCTTCATTCAACCGGGCAGAAGTGGTCCATCCAGACAGCATCTTCTATCTTCATCCATCCGGCACGGAGCGGGTCCATCTTCAAGACATCCGACGCGGAGCATCCTCTTCTTTCCACGGCCGGCGACTGAATGAAGGTTCCTTTAAATGACGTCATCCAAGATGGCGTCCCTTCAATTCCGATTGGCTGATAGAATTCTATCAGCCAATCTGAATTAAGGTAGAAAAAATCCTATTGGCTGATGCAATCAGCCAATAGGATTGAAGTTCAATCCTATTGGCTGATCCAGTCAGCCAATAGGATTGAGCTGGCATTCTATTGGCTGTTCCAATCAGCCCATAGAATGCCAGTTCAATCCTATTGGCTGATTGCATCAGCCAATAGGAATTTTTCTACCTTAATTCCGAATTCTATCAGCCAATCAGAATTGAAGGGACGCCATCTTGGATGACGTCATTTAAAGGAACCTTCATTCAGTCGTCGGTCGTGGAAAGAAGAGGATGCTCCGCATTGGATGTCTTGAAGATGGACCCGCTCCGTGCCGGATGGATGGATGAAGATAGAAGATGCCGTCTGGATGAAGACTTCTGACCGTCTGGAGGACCACTTCTGCCCGGTTGGATGAAGTCTTCTGCCCGTCTGGAGCACTACTTCTGCCCAGTTGGGTGAAGACGTCTCCCGGTAAGGTAATCTTCTTCAAGGGGTTCAAGGGGGTATTTGTATTCATGAACACAAAATGGAATAAATATTATAACACAAAGATTTAATTTTAAAGATTAAGCATTTTGTAAAATGAAAAATAACACTGCTTTTGTAAGTAGTAAGGCAGCGTCATAACCATACAACCAATAGGATTGCATATTGTATTTAAAATTTATAGGGGTGTGTAGTATGGGTCATACAGCTTTGACTTCGGGGATTTGCTGAAACACGTCAGCTGACCCTTATGACACTGCCTAGACACTGGTATGTGTGCTGACGGTGCTATTGTGGATACATTGTTGCTGAACACATTTTAAATGAAACAAATAAACAAGTGTTTTTAATTGAGCTCCCCGGGGTATGTATCTTTCTTCCTCTGAATGTGATTTTGCCTAACATCCGGGTAGAGCTACAACTGAGGAGGCGATATATTTGGATCTCAAGAGAAACGGAGTTCATTGATCTGCAAGGACAGGAGGAAACAAGGAATTGTGCTACCAAGGAGGGGAGGAGCGGCGGTAAGGATATTGAAAGCTGTGTTTCACTAAGGTGACAAACTTTTTGACTGTATTGCAAACTGTACAAAAGACCCTCCCTGTAAACTGGAGCCGGTTTATATAACCGTAACTAACCTGTTTTTTGCCTACAACATTGAAAAGCTGAAGTAACTTGGATCCTCCATATTATAATAATGCTTTATGCAATATATAAAGAGAAACAGTGACTGTGTACCAAATAACATAATAGCTTTACATTAAGGGTTAGAGCTTGTTGTAAACAATTTCATATTAGCCATTTTAAGAAAACAACAATTACGCTTTGAATTTTGTATTTATAAGTACACATTTCTGTGCGATTTTTGCACATCCAGTGCACTAAAATTACGCTTTACGTGGTGCATATTTAATTAGATTCATTCCTGTGTAAGTTAAATACAAATTTTACGTTTTTGTTAAAATACGATTTTTGGTGAAGAACTTTGTTACCATTTTTGATTCACCTTAACAATACAAATTTTCCCTGCTTATTTTTGTGTGATTAGTTCAAGTATATATTTGTTTTGTTTGATGTATAAAATACAAATTTAATTGTGCATTTTTCATATAAAAATGCAGTATATGCCCCTTAGTGAGACACCTTGTTTTCAGGGTAAAAAGTGGATCATTCCACCAGGAATATAGATGGACTGGCAGTATTCTTTAATAATCTCACCAGCCCCAAGAGCTTTCAATCATTGAGCCCTAAGTGCTATTGTATTGTCTTTTTATCATGCATTTGTTGATTATGCCATTATGCTGTATTTATTTACTGGTCCTTTAAACCTGTTTTGTTTGCAAGTGGATATCCACCAATACCCCCTGTTTTGTGTAACTATTTGTTCTCCTTACATTGAAAAAAAAAATCATCCAAACTGTTTAATTGAACATAAGAGAAGCATAATTCTGAGTTGGGCATTGGTTAAAGCACCACACCTAAGCTCAGGTGTTGTCCTGACAGCGTATTGGAGTTGTACATAAAGGAAGCGAGTGGAGATATATATCAAATTAGGGACAATCTGTAATTACATAGTATAAAATATATGTGTAGGGATCCCTCCGATCAGAGTCAGATCAGTACATCAGAAGTAGGTAAACAGCATTTATTTTCATGTTACCTCACTCTTGTTTTCATGACAAATATTTTATTTGTGACTCATTGTTTTGACTAAAGCTCAATTTTTCTAACAGTATACTCCTGCGCGTGATAACATTTAGCATATTACATGGGTTTCACTTTGGATGATAATAAATGCTTGTGGTAGCCATGACATCACTATGTACACTTGGGGTTACTATGACAACATGTAGTTTGCACACAGTTTTCACAGTAGGGTGGGGTCAATTAGCCTTTTTAAGTTTGTGTTTTCCTGTACTTCTGGTTGTTCTCAGGAAGGGGAGACTGTCCCCAAAATGTCACCTTCAATAAGGAATTTCTGAACACTTTATGAATTCCAGTCTGTATTACTTTTCTATACTATTACCTTGTCCAGCACCCTGGTTGTTTATATATTTATATGTTTTATATATAAACTTTGTTTATATATATATATATATATATATATATATATATATATATATATATATATATATATATATATATATATATATATATATATATATATACATGCATACACATTGGAATAAGACACTATTCGCAGAGATAGAGTGGCATATGTTTTTAAATACAAATCATATATTAATCAGCAATAAGGCATTAGGCACCAGAGGGGGATTGGTTTTAAGATCAATAGTGTTTTAAGTAGTACTGAAACACTTTGGTGACCTTTGTCCGTTCTATACAAATCTTGCTAATTCCACAGAGAAAAACCCATCTACAGTTTAATTGAACATTAGAGAAACAAAATGCTGAGTTAGGCATATTTGTTGGAGAGCAAAGAGACGTCCATGAAATTTGTTCTTGGAGGCGATCAATGATGAATTTGGCTAATTGGTATCTGAATGAGGTTACAGTGAGTGTACAAGCACAAATGGAATCTCAGTGGACACAGATGTAATCAGTTAATGTGTTTGTTTCATCTTATTATAAACACAGGGGAATCTCCCGCGAACACCCTTGGGATTATTTAAATCATTGATCAATTAAAAATAGATGGGAGTTTCTAATTTGCCTGTAGTCAGCATTCTATACTGAGCAATGAGCTATCCACCTTAGTAACAATTGTATGGTCTTTAGGTTTGATGAAATAAGGTTTGTAGTAAATATATTTCAGTAAAAAGGAATTTGCACGGCCCCGGAAATGATCTTATAATAGTTTGTAAGGCGGATTTTATTTTCTAGAATAAGAGTCAGAAAGCTGCTGTATGTGTGTTTGTGTGGCACTTGAAGTGATATTAAACAGCAAGGTTGTCACATTAAAGCCCATCTGTCAGGCAATACGGCAGTTAGGATCCACACTATACTTGTTTTCCGAGAGCACAACACTGCTAAACAAACCAAAGGAACAAAAAGGGAGAAATTATCTTAATGGGTTGAAAGAACACCTAAACATTAAACAATAAGGTGTCTGATGTGGGTATAAGAAATACAGAGGAGTGGCAGTGCCTAGGGTCTAATGTGAGGTCAGATGTGGTTATAGGACTTAGAGAGAGTGCCAGTGCCTATGGTCTCATCTAAAGTCAGATGTGGCTATAGGACTTAGAGAGGAGTGGCACTGCCTAGGGTCTCATCTAAGGTCGGATGTGGTTATAGGACTTAGAGAGGAGTGGCACTGCCTAGGGTCTCATCTAAGGTCAGATGTAGTTATAGGACTTAGAGAGGAGTGGCAGTGCCTAGGGTCTCATCTGAGGTTGGATGTGGTTATAGGACTTAGAGAGGAGTGGCAGTGCCTAGGGTCTAATTTGAGGTCTTATGTGGTTAGAGGACTTACAGAGAAGTGCCAGTGCCTAGGGTATCGTCTGAAGTCAGATGTGGGCATAGAACTTACAGATAAGTGCCAGTGCCTAGGGTATCATCTAATGTCAGATGTGGTTATAGGACTTAGAGAGGAGTGACAGTGCCTAGGGTCTCATCTAAGGTCGGATGTGGTTATAGGACTTAGAGAGGAGTAACAATGTTTAGAGTCTAATTTGAGGTCTTATGTGGTTAGAGGACTTACAGAGAAGTGCCAGTGCCTAGGGTATCGTTTGAAGTCAGATGTGGGCATAGAACTTACAGATAAGTGCCAGTGCCTAGGGTATCATCTAATGTCGGATGTGGTTATAGGACTTAGAGAGGAGTGACAGTGCCTAGGGTCTCATCTAAGGTCGGATGTGGTTATAGGACTAAGAGAGGAGTAACAATGTTTAGAGTCTAATTTGAGGTCTTATGTGGTTAGAGGACTTACAGAGAAGTGCCATTGCCTAGGGTCTCATCTGAGGTCAGATGTGGGCATAGAACTTACAGAGGAGTGGCAGTGCCTAGGGTCTCATCTGAGGTCAGATGTGGGCATAGAACTTACAGAGGAGTGGCAGTGCCTAGGGTCTCATCTGAGGTCTTATGTGGTTAGAGGACTTACAGAGAAGTGCAAGTGTAGTAGCTTGTTAGTACAGCAAAAGCAGGAGTGCAGTGCAAGTGAAGACAGGGGTCCTGCCTGGCTCCCATAATTCCAATAGTAGAGACGAATATGTCCACAGCACTGTATTATTCAAATTGCTTTATTTTCTGTAAATTACAGACATAAAATAGCGACGTTTCGAGTGTTGCCACTCTTACTCATGCTAGTTACAATGTATCATTTTGCAACAATTTAAAACCCTCAGTTTGGCGCCAACCACTCTACTAGGTGGATCTGCTGCCATCTACTGACCAATCCGGTAAATAACACTTTAAAAACATTTCAATATTACATGATAAAATGTAACTATGAATTAATAATTTGTTTGCTTACACACAGTATTAACCCTTTAAGGACGCAGCTTTCAGTTTGCTCAATTGTTTTATGACGGAAAAATTCCGTCATATGTCCTTAAGAGGTTCATTTCATATGCTTTCTATCAATTAATGGATACTATATACAATCAATTTATATCTCAGATGGAACAAGTTTATCATATATATAGTCTGTTACATTCCATTTCATATAGGTCCAATTCTCCATGTATCAACAGAGCTATACAATAGAATCTAAACAGAGTATTCTACAGATTAAATATAGTAAATATATGAGGTTCATATTACAGAAATATCGACCAATCAAAGTCTCTATTTAACCCATTAGGCTCCATACTCCCTAATTCAAAAATACAAAACATTTCCTTTTGTTTTAACACTTTTCCCTGTCACTACCATTTCTCTGTGGGCCCACACTATCAATTACTTGCCATTTTAATTGGCTTATCTGGTGGCCACATTTTAGGAAATGATGGGACACTGGTGCATCAGTGTTCTTACACCTTATGTTTGAGCGGTGTTGGCATATCCTATCCCTTATCATACGGGTTGTTTCCCCTATGTAGATCAGGGAACAGGAACATTTTATGAGATAGATTACATATCTTGACTCACAGGTATAGTAATCTCTTATCTCATATTTTTTCCCATTCCTTAGAAATATTTACCTTTAATAATAGAGTTACAACTCATACACCCAAGGCAAGGGAAAGATCCTCTGCTTTTGTTACCTAGAAACATCTGTCTATCTTGTTTCTTTGGACCTACATCTGTATGAGTCAGCTGATCTCTAAGATAAACTTTAGTTTATCATCTGAGTTCCTTTTAGCTACATTTTGTTCCTTGGCCTTTACATTATCTGTGTGTTTGTCAATAATCACCTTAGGATATCCTCTATCTAAGAATTTTTTCTGCATCTCTCTCATTCTTATGTCTTTTGTTGCTGGATTTGTGACTATTCTGTCTACTCTCAACAACTGACTCTTAGGTAGTGAGTCCAGTAGCCCTCTAGGGTGAAAGCTTTTATAATTTAACAATGTATTTCTATCCGTCTCCTTACTATATATATCAAATGTTAGCTTATTTCCCTCCTTAATTACTCTGGTATCTAAAAAAAGTTACTGTCTCCTCACTCCACTCTACTGTGAACTCTAGTCCTTGTACAGCTCCATTTATCTCACTTACAAACTCCAGCAGGGACTCAGCGCTGCCCCACCATATGCCAAACACGTCGTCTATGAACCGCCACCAGGTGGCGCCATACAATCTGCATTTCTCATTCTCATAGACTAATCTCTCCTCTATTTCATTCATAAATAGGTTGGCATATGATGGGGCAACGTTGGTCCACATGGCTGTACCTTTTACCTGAATATACCAGTCATCCTGGAACATGAAGTGGTTCCAATAGAGGATAAGCCTCAACAATTCTTCAATAAAATCAACCTGAAGATCAGAGCATTTTTTATTCACTCTACACACCTTTTTGATAATACCTATCCCTGTCTCGTGCTTAATAGCCGTGTACAGGCTTTTTACATCCATTGTATAAAGTAAAAAAATTTCAGATTCAAAATACAAATCTTTAGCCTTATTCAAAAAATCTCCCGTATCTCTTAAGTATGAGGATATTTGTTTTACCTCTGGCTGTAAAATTTTATCTAAAAATGTTGAAATATTAGTCAACGCTGAATTAACACTTGAGACTATGGGCCTCCCTGGTGGTCTAGCCAGATTCTTATGTACCTTCGGTACAGTGTAGAAGATAGGGTTCTTAGGATCTTTATTAAATAAATATTCCCTCAGTTTTTTATCAATCAATTTACTCTCAAATGCTTTATTGAGTATTACTTCAACTTCCTTTTTTTTTTTCCTAACTGGGTTGTAATTTATTCTTTGGTAAGTCTCCTTATCTTCAAGTTGACTTATTATTTCACTAATATAGGATTAAATGTGCTTTTGTTTCTTAAGGCTAATTCTTTTAATTTCCATTCTGTTTCTACATTCCGTGTTTCAAATTCAATATGTTTGTTGTCATGAAACCATGTTTTTAATTTAATGTTCCTAAAGAATCTTTGTAGGTCTTTATTTAATTCCAAAAAGTTCGTACTAGAATATGGACAAAATGAAAGTCCTTTTTCTAAGAGTCCCAATTCATTATCAGTCAGTTCTTTCCCTGATATATTAAGTATAGTAGTAGGTTAAGGTATTACCCCATCTTTAGGCTCAGTCCTTTTTTCCGTGTGTGAATCCAATGCCAAATTACCATACACAATTACTGATGGTGGTATGGTCTCCCTCTCCTGTTTGATCTCCTCGGTCCTCCTCTGCCCCTGCTTCTTCTTCTTGCAGTGCTTCTTTTCGCCTCTGTGTCGCGTCCTTCGTTGTTAGAGTCTAAAGGGGAGGAGTCTTCTGATTCAGCCTGTGAATTTACCATTTCCCCTTCCGGTAGCGCTCCTCGTTCTTGATTCCTATTGGGTCTTCGGTTTCCCAATTTCTGTAGTTGCCATAGCTGTTGTTTACGTAACCATGGTGATCGCTCCTCCATTTGTACACTCTCCTGGTAAGGTAATCGGCTTCATCTCTTTGAAATTTTTCCCTTTTCCTTTCTTTAATGGTTTTCTCAAGTTCCTCTGTTTTGCTTTCAACTTGACTAATTAAGCTCTCCCAATCTTCCACTGACAGTGTTGCCCCCAACGTTGCCCCATCATATGCCAACCTATTTATGAACGAAATAGAGGAGAGAGTAGTCTATGAGAATGAGAAATTCAGATTGTATGGTGCCACCTGGTGGCGGTTCATAGACAACGTGTTTGGCATATGGTGGGGCAGCGTTGAGTCCCTGCTGGAGTTTGTAAGTGAGATAAATGAAGCTGTACAAGGACTAGAGTTCACAGTAGAGTGGAGTGAGGAGACAGTAACGTTTTTAGATACCAGAGTAATTAAGGAGGGAAATAAGCTAACATTTGATATATATAGTAAGGAGACGGATGGAAAAACATTGTTAAATTATAAAAGCTTTCACCCTAGAGGGCTACTGGACTCACTACCTAAGAGTCAGTTGTTGAGAGTAGACAGAATAGTCACAAATCCAGCAACAAAAGACATAAGAATGAGAGAGATGCAGAAAAAATTCTTAGATAGAGGATATCCTAAGGTGATTATTGACAAACACACAGATAATGTAAAGGCCAAGGAACAAAATGTAGCTAAAAGGAACTCAGATGATAAACTAATCCTGGTTACCCAGTACAGCCCCAATAGTGAAGAAGTAAAGCGTATAGTAAATAGACACTGGCATGTATTGAGTGAGTGTAATAAAGATATGGAGATATTTAAGAATCCACCTTTAATGGCATACAAGAGAGTAAAAAATCTTAGAGATCAGCTGACTACTACAGATGTAGGTCCAAAGAAACAAGATAGACAGATGTTTCTAGGTAACAAAAGCAGAGGATCTTTCCCTTGCCTTGGGTGTATGAGTTGCCACTCTATTATTAAAGGTAAATATTTCCAAGGAATGGGAAAAAATATGAGATAAGAGATTACTATACCTGTGAGTCAAGATATGTAATCTATCTCATAAAATGTTCCTGTTCCCTGATCTACATAGGGGAAACAACCCGTATGATAAGGGATAGGATATGCCAACACCGCTCAAACATAAGGTGTAAGAACACTGATGCACCAGTGTCCCATCATTTCCTAAAATGTGGCCACCAGATAAGCCAATTAAAATGGCAAGTAATTGATAGTGTGGGCCCACAGAGAAATGGTAGTGACAGGGAAAAAGTGTTAAAACAAAAGGAAATGTTTTGTATTTTTGAATTAGGGAGTATGGAGCCTAATGGGTTAAATAGAGACTTTGATTGGTCGATATTTCTGTAATATGAACCTCATATATTTACTATATTTAATCTGTAGAATACTCTGTTTAGATTCTATTGTATAGCTCTGTTGATACATGGAGAATTGGACCTATATGAAATGGAATGTAACAGACTATATATATGATAAACTTGTTCCATCTGAGATATAAATTGATTGTATATAGTATACATTAAGTGATAGAAAGCATATGAAATTAATACTGTGTGTAAGCAAACAAATTATTAATTCATAGTTACATTTTATCATGTAATATTGAAATGTTTTTAAAGTGTTATTTACCGGATTGGTCAGTAGATGGCAGCAGATCCACCTAGTAGAGTGGTTGGCGCCAAAATGAGGGTTTTAAATTGTTGCAAAACGATACATTGTAACTAGCATGAGTAAGAGTGGCAACACTCGAAACGTCGCTATTTTATGTCTGTAATTTACAGAAAATAAAGCAATTTGAATAATGCAGTGCTGTGGACATATTTGTCTCTACTAGAGAAGTGCAAGTGCCTAGGGTCTCATCTGAGGTCAGATGTGGGCATAGAACTTACAGAGGAGTGGCAGTGCCTAGGGTCTCATCTGAGGTCTTATGTGGTTAGAGGACTTACAGAGAAGTGCCAGTGCCTAGGGTCTCATCTGAGGTCAGATGTAGGCATAGAACTTACAGAGGAGTGGCAGTGCCTAGGGTCTCATCTGAGGTCGTATGTGGTTAGAGGACTTACAGAGAAGTGCCAGTGCCTAGGGTCTCATCTGAGGTCAGATGTAGGCATAGAACTTACAGAGGAGTGGCAGTGCCTAGGGTCTCATCTGAGGTCTTATGTGGTTAGAGGACTTACAGAGAAGTGCCAGTGTCTAGGGTCTCATCTGAGGTCAGATGTGGGCATAGCACTTACAGAGGAGTGGCAGTGGTTAGGGTCTCATCTGAGATCTTTTGTGGTTAGAGGACTTACAGAAAAGTGCCAGTGCCTAGGGTCTCATCTGAGGTCAGATGTGGGCATAGCACTTACAGAGGAGTGGCAGTGGTTAGGGTCTCATCTGAGGTCTATTGTGGTTAGTGGACTTACAGAAAAGTGCCAGTGTCTAGCGTATCATCTGAGGTCAGATGTGGGCATAGCACTTACAGAGGAGTGGCAGTGGTTAGGGTCTCATCTGAGGTCTTATGTGGTTAGAGGACTTACAGAAAAGTGCCAGTGTCTAGGGTATCATCTGAGATCTGATGTGGGCATAGGACTTACAGAGAAGTGCCAGTGTCTAGGGTATCATATAAGGTTGGATGTGGTTATAGGACTTAGAGAGGAGTGGCAGTGCCAGGGTCTCATCTGAGGTCTGATGTGAGTATTTGACTTACAAACGGATGATAGGTGAGTGCTAGTTACTAGGGTCTCATTTGAGGTCTGATGTCGATAGGACTGACAGAAGCGTGGCCTCTTAATTTCTTTGTAAGCAGTAAGAATGTATTCATTTTCACACATGGCTTCTCCATCTAAGCTTTATTTTATTTTTAAACAAATAATGAAGTAGTATTTACCTAATTTTAAGACCTGCTAAGGACAAGTTCATCTGAAGTAGTATTTACCTAATTTTAAGACCTGCTAAGGACAAGATGATTATTTTTATGTCCTGACACGTAAAACCATAGTTCCATATTACATTTTTTTCTAATATATATATATATATATACACTGATTATATACACTTGTATTTTTTTTTCTTTTTTCTGCATTATCTCATTAACCAGAGATATCATTTAATACAATAGAATACTCTCTGTCTGCTCTCCTAGTGGGAAACTATAGACTTATATGACCACACAAAGAAACTGTATTATTTATTTACTAACCAGTCTTAGCCCTTGTACAATCTGTATTGGAAAACAAATATAACAGGTGAATTATAAAGGAAACATAGCCTGGGATACTGAAGTTTGAATATGCCTCACATGTAAGTAGCTAATAACTTTTTATAATATAAGTTTAAAAAACATGTATTAAAGTATCACTATAACCTCCAATTAAATAATATTTTTAAATGATATTGTATGTTGTCAATTGGCTTATAAGGCTATAATATGCACTGTGGTAGAAATGTCTAAAGAATTACATTTTTTATCCAAAATATTTTGAGCTTTATTTATCGGCACTGATTCCTCTCCAGCTGCACAAACATTACTATTGGCCATAGAGGCATGTAACCCAAAAATCTAACTAAATAAAACTTGCATATTAAATAATTTAATTAGATATAAATTAATTACTTTATCAATCAATTAATTAATTAATTAATTAAATAATATTGTTTACATTGAAAAGGGTGAAAAGGAAAAATTGCAGCTTTAAGTAATAGTAAATTTATATCAAACACAATGAGGCCTATTTACCAAATGTCTGTCGGACCTAATCCGACAGTGCAGATCAGGTCCGACAGACATCGCTGAATGCGGAGAGCAATACGCTCTCTGTATTCAGCATTGCACCATCAGCTCTTGTGAGCTGCTGGTGCAACGCTGCTCCCTGCAGACTCACGGCCAATTGGCCGCCAGCAGGGAGGTGTCAATCTACCCGATCGTACTCGATCGGGTTGAATTGTGGTGACTCCTGTCCGCCTGCTCAGAGCAGACGGACAGGGTTATGGAGCAGCGGTCTTTAGAATCTCAAAGTTAAAAAAATCTCAGCACTTTTATTTTTGTTGGCATGCCATTTATAGGGATGTGAAAATAAAAATGAATTTATCTGTCATCTATCTAGCCATCTATCTATCTCTATCCCATTTACTAAAGTTTTGATAACATTTGTTATCTTTTTTTTAACAAAGTGTTACGGTACCAACAGGATACCAAGGGTTAACACCAGATGAACAATGTCCTGAATATGGGATCAGCAACTCACAACCCAGCCAGTTTTCTGGTTTAAAACAGAATGACTTTATTAAGGGCCATATGCCCAGTATATATGCAGGTCTAACCCCAGATGGGGGGTTGAAAGAATGTTGTACATTAGATAGAGAGACAACGCCCTTTGACAGGCCACAATAGGATTGCATTACTTAAGCAGATAACAATTTAAACACAAGACACTTGGCTTTTCTTATCACTAGGCGTCTGCTCTCTGGAGGTGATTAAACAATGGGAATGTTTATCACTTAAACGTAATTATAGCCCACAATAGCTGAGGCCAGCAAACCTGTCTTTTAGAAAACAGCTTCTCAAAGCTGCACACGGTCAATTATTTTAGTTCTGACCGAAGGGTCTGTCACATAGCTCCCCCCTTGTGGAACAATCCGGCAGACCTGGCTTGACCCTTTGGCGGGTCAACTTGGGGATGACCGGACTAGGAGGTGGTAGGCATGTCAGTTTGCCGGGACAATCCATCTGTATTCCCGTTATGAGAGAGAATTCCTGTCCATACAAACAAGGGTTCAACTTCCTCAGTGCCCAGACTAGGGCTAAACAGTCCTTCAAAATCCCATCAGCTTCTTTACGAGTTTTCTGTACCTGCTCTTTATAGGTATACACAATCCCTTCATACTGACATAGGGTGCCCTTGAGTTTCTGCACCTCACTATGAGCCAGCGTCAGCTTCTCCTCAAGTGTCGCTAAGTTTGTCTTTAATGTTTCATGTTCCACTCTCAAGCGGGTGTTTTCTGCAGTCTGTCGGTGCAGCTTGTCTAGCAGAGATTCCTGTTCTAAACGTGCTTTTTCCTCTACACTCCTCTTCTCTCCCGCTAGCACTGTTACATGATTATTTAACGTGACCATTTCATCCTCTACGTGACTCTTCTCCTTCATCAGCGCATTGTAACGGGACTTCCATGTATCAATAGCGGATAGAGATTTACTGAGCTCAGCATCCTGGGGCTTAGCAGCAGGTGGGTCAGTCTCTGCTGCACGGATCTGGGCATGGGTAGTCACAGGGTTAACATCAGCGGGACCCATGGGAGCATAGGCAGAAACAAGGGGGGCCAAGTCATTTCCAAGGAGAACATCAGCAGGTAAGTCCTTCTTGACCCCCACATTCACAGGTCTAGCGCCCACTCCCCAATCCAAATGTACCCTGGCAACAGGTAGGCGGAACACAGTGCCCCCTGCTACCCTCACAGCCACAGTGTCTCCAGCGTGCTGTTTATCAGACACCAAGTTCTTTTGAAGCAAGGTCATGGTAGCACCAGTATCCCGTAGACCACTGACCTCCTTCCCATTCACTTTAACCAGTTGCCGGTTATTCCGGTGGGCAGCTTGCACGGGGTCTGCTTCATGTAGGCTGCCCCAGCATTCTTGCGGCTCTACGTAGCGGGCCGCAGGCTGAGGATTATGTGGGATTCCGCCGGCGGGTCTTCTCCAGGACTGTGCTTGGTTCGCTGCATTTAGGGGACACTCTGGTCTTTTGTGCCCTAGTTGCTTACATCCAAAGCACCGAATAGGTTGTGAGTAGCCCCGCGAATTGAACCGGGCTCTCTGAGGGTAGTTCGTGGCCGGAGGCCGTCGGGTATATCGGTGCGCCGGGGGTTGGTAACTGGCAGCTGCTGGGGTGACTGGGGGTCTGTACTCCACTCTAGCAGGGGGCTTAGTGGTAGCAGTGTCCAGTTTGCGGGTATCCGTATACTCATCTGCCAAGCGAGCCGCTTCATGCAGGGTGGAGGGTTTACGGTCCCGAACCCACTCTCGAACTCCTGCGGGTAACTTGTCGAAGCAATGTTCCAACAGGAATAGCTGCAGCACCTCTTCCCCAGATACGGCTTGGCACCCCGCCATCCAGTAAGATGCTGTGCGGTGCACCTTATATGCCCACTCAACGTAGGAATCACCAGCTAATTTAACAGTGTCTCTGAACCGCCTCCGGTATGCCTCCGGGGTAATGGCATATCTTTCCAAGATCACTCTCTTCACTTTAGCGTAATCCTTGCTGTCCTCCCTGGGTACAGCGCGATACGCTTCCGCTGCCCTACCGGCTAGCTTGCCTGCTAGCACCGGTCCCAATACGGACTGCTCCAAATCATGTAACTCGCACAGTCTCTCAAAATCCTGTAAATACCCATCGATCTCATCCTTCTCCTCACAAAACATTTTAAAGGCATGGTATGGGATTTTGGGTCTTACTGGGTTGCTGAGTGCTTCCGAAATAGATTCTGCTCGGGAGGATGCATTCCGCGGACTGTGTGTCATCACGTACTCCTGCACATCTGCCATTACCACGGATAGCATGTCCTGTGGTACAGGTTGGGGTAAAAATTCCAGCCTGGTCCTCATTTCCCTCTGGTATAGGGTCTCCTCCATGGCTGCTGGAGGCGTAGCGCTGCGAGCTCTGTCTCCCTCCATCTTAGTCAGTATTGTAGTAATCCCCCTCTTCCTGAGGTTACTGGCTTGTGTAGTTGCTCTTCTGGGCAATAAGGTTAATTCCGTCGCTTGCCACCAATTGTTACAGTACCAACAGGATACCAAGGGTTAACACCAGATGAACAATGTTCTGAATATGGGATCAACAACTCACAACCCAGCCAGTTTTCCGTTTTAAAACAGAATGACTTTATTAAGGGCCATATGCCCAGTATATATGCAGTTCTAACCCCAGATGGGGGGTTGAAAGAATGTTGTACATTAGATAGAGAGACAACGCCCTTTGACAGGCCACAATAGGATTGCATTACTTAAGCAGATAACAATTTAAACACAAGACACTTGGCTTTTCTTATCACTAGGCGTCTGCTCTCTGGAGGTGATTAAACAATGGGAATGTTTATCACTTAAATGTAATTATAGCCCACAATAGCTGAGGCCAGCAAACCTGTCTTTTAGAAAACAGCTTCTCAAAGCTGCACACGATCAATTCTTTTAGTTCTGACCGAAGGGTCTGTCACACAAAGTTAAGCATTTCACTATACCAGATAATTATGTAAACCTTCATAAATAAAAAATTGGAACTGTCACATATATGTTCTCATGTTAACTAAATATACCTTATTATGGCATGATGCACTTTATAGTTACTGAGACACATTTAAACCTTCACACTGCAACTTCATACCCAGCTGATGTCACTATTTAATTATAAAACACTCATTATTTCAGTGTAGAGTCACTTTTGTTATCGTTTGTATACTGTTGGGTTTCATATATCAGTTTCACAAATGATGTGTCAAAATAGACAACTATATTATAGTGTTTGCATAATTTAATGCAAATACAGTGAAAATGCAGGTATAATTAGCTCCATTAGTTATTATTATAGTCTGTTAATATAATACATATATATATACTTACCAGTATATTCATCCTTATACTCAGCAATATTCAGTAGCGCACATAATTGTATCTGGATGCACATAGTTTTTACTGGCAAAGCTTTATATCCTCGACTGTCAACAAGAGAGAAGCAACACATTGTACAGTTTTTGAGCCCTCTTTAGCATACAGGGGGTTAATCAAAATGCAACCAAAAATTAAAATGCTGTAACAGCAATAACCCATAGTCCTTTTGTTTAATATACAGGTTAATAAATGCACGTGTATCACAAATACACGCAATGTAAAAATAAATTCTGATGGTAGATATCTGTTATTGATGGTCTTATTATATGAATGTTATTTTTGAGAAAATCTGATCCTTATTTTTGTTTGTTTCTGCTACGCTTTTATCATTATCATCTCAGTAATAAGAACGGTGGACTTTTTTGTACACACAAATTTCATCATAGTCTTGTGAACTGTGTTGATATTATTTGAAATTATTCAGTTGTTTTTGGCAGATAAAGATTTTTTAACTTTGACTGGTATTGTCAATATGTTCTCCTGGTGAACACCACCGCAAAATGCTTTTTAATACTCTTGAAGTTTGAAAACAACACACAACTATCTGAATTGCATTTTGTGATTTCTAAAATAAAAAACAAAAGTGCTCTATTAAAGTGAAAGTCAATCCTAGCATTGTACAAATGCTAGGATTGACTTCTGAAACAAATAAAGGGGACTTTAATTCATCCTTTATTTGTTTCAACCGATTGACGTTTAGCCCATGGCTAAATATTTTTTGCTAAGAGGTGACGTTTTCACCTCTTATCCAACAGCCGTGCGGTAAATCTGGCTCCCAAAAAGTTCTGCTTCATGTAGCAAAAAAGATCCTGCAAACAACATCAGGCATTAGAGAGCCTAACCACCGCCGACACGCATTTCACTCCCATTGGCTGATCAACGGGGCTTCGCCAGGGTGCCTTGACGAAGCAGAACTTTTTGGGTGATAATCTTTGTGACACGAACAAGCATCCTTCCTTGAACAACGATAAAGAATCTCTAGTGATAAAACACAATAAGAGAGGTATTGTGTGGCTTTGACACAGAGTCACTATATGTGGAGCTTGCTTTAACTTGCTGGCTGTCGGGACTGTTTAACAACTGCTCAGTCCTCACCTCCCTATATGCTGACTTCTTCTATCTGCTGTAAAGCCTATATTGCTTGACCTCTCTGCTTAAACACTTATCTTTTTGCTTGACGAAGCAATAACAGCATTGAATATTTGAATGCCTAATAAGCAACTTTATATTCGAAACTTGGATGCTTGCTGTGTTTTATACTCCTGCATAGAAATATACGCTAACTGCTACGCTGCTGCTTCTAACATCATCAATTTTTTAAACCTGCATGCATAGATCTCCATGACAACTTACCCAGATGGGCCTGTATTTTACAGGGTCTGATGTAGTAGGGTGTTGCATCTGGGACATCAGACATGCCTATTAGTTTTTATATTAACTTTATGTGATGTTATGTTTTATTGTATTTTGCAATATGTTTTGATTTGAGAACTATTTATTCTCTGCACTTTGCACTTGGAGATATGTGTTCTGCCATGATGACAGGATATGCCTTTTTATAGAACTAATATGTCTAAATAAAACATTTATATATTGTTTAAAAAGAGTGCTGAAGTCCCTTACTTTTTATACCAGGATTACTATATCTCTGGTATCTCTCTTTAGTCTGTTTTAAGGTAATATTTACTTTTGGGTCTGAACCATATATATATATTAATATCTATTAACAACATTTTGTTGAGCTTGTTCTATTGTTTAAAACGAGTATGGTTAGTTTTACATTTCCATTTTTCACACTCCATTGAAGTCTATGGGGGGAATAATCTAACATTGTAGGTTCCACTATTTGTGCGTGTCAGGTTTTTGCTTGTACGCTAACTTTTTCCTTCACAAAAAACCTCCGTCTAGTGAAGTTTACACTTTTAATCTAACCCATAATGAAGTAATTTCAGGGTATTTTAAGATTGTGCGAAACCAATGCCATATTTGAACACTTTTGGGGTACTCACTAATAAATCAAAAAGTGTTTTACTTGGATTAAGAAGTCGTTTAAGATGTTGAATTTGATAAGATAATATTCGCCTAGATTTACAGTTTTGTCGGTAAAGACCCGCGTAGGTAACTCAGCTTTTTTTCCCAACGCACCCTTAAGACAACACTGGTATTGAAAGTTCTCTGAAGGGCTGCGTTAGTCTCCAAAAAGGGTGCGTTGAGCTGAATTTACCGCCACTTCAACCCTCAATACCAGCGTTGCTTACAGTAGCGGTAAGCTGTCAAAATGTGCTCGTGCACGATATCCCCATAGGAAACAATGGGGCAGTTTGGACTGAAAAAAAACCTAACACCTGCAAAAAAACAGCGTTAAGCTCCTAACGCAGCCCCATTGTTTCCTATGGGAAACACTCTCTAAGTCTGCACCTAACACCCTAACATGAACCCCGAGTCTAAACACCCCTAACCTTACACTTATTAACCCCTAATCTGCCTCCCCCACTATCGCTGACCCCTGCATTATATTATTAACCCCTAATCTGCCGCTCCAGACACCGCCGCAACCTACATTATCCCTATGTACCCCTAATCTGCTGCCCCTAACATCGCCGACACCTACATTATATTTATTAACCCCTAATCTGCCCCCCCCCAACGTTGCCGCTACCTAACTGCACTTATTAACCCCTAATCTGCCGACCGGACCTTCACCGCCACTATAATAAATGTATTAACCCCTAAACCGCCGCACTCCCGCCTCGCAAACCCTATAATAAATTGAATTAACCCCTAATCTGCCCTCCCTAACATCGCCGCCACCTAACTTCAAGTATTAACCCCTAATCTGCTGACCGGACCTCGCCGCTACTCTAATAAATGTATTAACCCCTAAAGCTAAGTCTAACCCTAACCCTAACACCCCCCTAACTTAAATATAATTTTAATCTAACGAAATAAATGATCTTATTAACTAAAGTATTCCTATTTAAAGCTAAATACTTACCTGTAAAATAAACCCTAGTATAGCTACAATATAACAAATCATTATATTGTAGCTATTTTAGGATTTATATTTATTTTACAGACAACTTTGTATTTATTTTAACTAGGTACAATAGCTATTAAATAGTTATTTACTATTTAATAGCTACCTAGTTAAAATAATTACAAAATTACCTGTAAAATAAATCCTAACCTAAGTTACAATTAAACCTAACACTACACTATCATTAAATTAATTAACCCCTTAAGGACCAAGGCCTCTTTTCAATTTCTTTCCCTTAAAGACCAGGACTATTTTTACATTTCTGCTGTGTTTATGTTTAGCTGTAATTTTCCTCTTACTCATTTACTGTACCCACACATATTATATACCGTTTTTCTTGCCACTAAATGGACTTTCTAAAAATACCATTATTTTCATCATATCTCATAATTTATTATTAAAAAAATGATAAAATATGAGGAAAAAATGGAAAAAAACACACTTTTTCTAACTTTGACCCCAAAATCTGTTACACATCTACAACCACCAAAAAACCCATGCTAAATAGCTTTTAAATTTTGTCCTGAGTTTAGAAATACCCAATGTTTACATGTTCTTTGCTTTTTTTGCAAGTTATAGGGCCATAAATACAAGTAGCACTTTGCTATTTCCAAACCATTTTTTTTTTTCAAAATTAGCGCTAGTTACATTAGAACACTAATATCTTTCAGGAATCTCTAAATATCCATTGACATGTATATATTTTTTTTTAGTAGACATCCCAAAGTATTGATCTAGGCCAATTTTGGTATATTTCATAACACCATTTCACCGCCATATGCGATCAAATACAAAAAATAGTTCACTTTTTCACAATTTTTTTCACAAACTTTCGGTTTCTCACTGAAATTATTTACAAACAGCTTGTGCAATTATGGCATAAATGGTTGTAAATTTTTCTCTGGGATCCCCTTTGTTCAGAAATAGCAGACATATATGGCTTTGGTGTTGCTTTTTGGTAATTAGAAGGCCGCTAAATGCCACTGTGCACCACACGTGTATTTTGCCCAGCAGTGAAGGGGTTAATCAGGGAGCATGTAGGGAGCTTTTTGGGGTCATTTTAGCTTTAGTGTAGTGTAGTAGACAACCCCAAGTATTGATCTAGGCCCATTTTGGTATATTTCATGCAACCATTTCACCGCCAAATGCGATCAAATTAAAAAAAACTTAAAATTTTTCACAATTTTAGGTTTCTCACTGAAATCATTTACAAACAGCTTGTGCAATTATGGCACAAATGGTTGTAAATAGCTTTAGTGTAGTGTAGTAGACATCCCAAAGTATTGATCTAGGCCAATTTTGGTATATTTTCATGCCACCATTTCACCGCCATATGCGATCAAATACAAAAAATAGTTCACTTTTTCACAATTTTTTTCACAAACTTTCGGTTTCTCACTGAAATTATTTACAAACAGCTTGTGCAATTATGGCATAAATGGTTGTAAATTTTTCTCTGGGATCCCCTTTGTTCAGAAATAGCAGACATATATGGCTTTGGCATTGCTTTTTGGTACTTAGAAGGCCGCTAAATGCCGCTGTGCATCACACGTGTATTATGGCTAGCAGTGAAGGGGTTAATTAGGTAGCTTGTAGGGAGCTTGCAGGGTTAATTTTAGCTTTAGTGTAGAGCTCAGCCTCCCACCTGAAACATCAGACCCCCTGATCCCTCCCAAACAGCTCTCTTCCCTCCCCCACCCCACAATTGTCCCCGCCATCTTTAGTACTGGCAGCAACTCTGTCAGTACTAAAATAAAAGGTATATTTAGGATTTTTTTTTAAAGCATATTTACATATGCTGATGTGTAGACCCCCCCCCCCTTAGCCCCCAACCTGACTGATCCCCCACCAAACAGCTCTCTAACCCTCCCCCTCTGCCTTGATGGGCGCCATCTTGGGTACTGGCAGCCACTGGTACCCAGTTTAGAATAAAATTATTGTTTTTTTAAAAAATGTTCCCATTTTCTGTAGTGTAGCTCCCCCCCACCAAAGACCAACCCCCCACCCCCTCCTAGATACCTTGGATTGTTTGTTTTAAAACAATAAAATACCCCTTTCTCCCACTAATATAAACAAAACTTTTCTGTAGTGCAGCGGTTCCCACCCATTCCCGCCCCGTGCACGTGCCCTCTGCCCCCCCGTGCATGCCCGCGCGCCCCCATCGGTCACGCCCCCGATCCCGCCCCCCTCTACATTACCCGGCCCATCGATGGCCGCCCACCCGCCTCCCAAGTCGGCTCCCACCCCCCAACGATACCGGCCATCGATGTCCGGTGCAGAGAGGGCCACAGAGTGGCTCTCTCTGCATTGGATGGCCCAGGGGTGTTATTGCAGGATGCCTTGATATCGAGGCATCCTGCAATAACCGGAAAGCGGCTGGAAGTGAGCAGGATCGCTTCCAGCCGCTTTAAACCCCTAATGTCGTACAGGGTACGTCGCTGGTCTTTTAAGACCAGGTTGTGTGCGACGTACCCTCTACGACATGTGTCGTTAAGGGGTTAAATAAATTAACTACAATTACATACAATTAAATAAACTAAACTAAATTACAAAAACAAACAAACACTAAATTACAAAAAATAAAAAAAGATTACAAGAATATTAGGCTAATTATACCTACTCTAAGCCCCCTAATAAAATAAAAAAAGCCCCCCAAAATAATAAGGTCCCTACCCTATTCTAAATACAAAAGTAACCAGCTCTTTTACCAGCCCTTAACAGGGCTTTTTGTGGGGCATGCCTCAAATTCATCAGCTCTTCTGCCTGTAAAAAAAAAAAATACAACCCCCCAACATTAAACCCCACCACCCACATACCCCTACTCTAACCCAAACCCCCCTTAAATAAACCTAACACTACCCCCCTGAAGATCTCCCTACCTTGAGTCGTGTTCACCGAGCCGGGCCGAAGTCTTCATCCTATCCGGGCAGAAGAGGACATCCGGACCAACAGACATCTTCATCCAAGCGGCATCTTCTATCTTCATCCATCCGACGAGGATCGGCTCCATCTTCAAGACCTCCGGCACGGAACATCCTCCTTCCCAACGACTACCCGACGAATGAAGGTTCCTTTAAGTGATATCATCCAAGATGCCATCCCTCAAATACCGATTGGCTGATAGGATTTTATCAGGCAATCGAAATTAAGGTAGGAAAAATCTTCAAGTTCAATCCGATTGGCTGATCCAATCAGCCAATCAGATTGAGATCTCATTCTATTGGCTGTTCTGATCAGCCAATAGAATGCGATCTCAATCTGATTGGCTGATCAGAACAGTCTGATCGGATTGAACTTGAATCTGATTGGCTGATTCAATCAGCTAATCAGATTTTTCCTACCTTAATTCCGATTGGCTGATAGAATCCTATCAGCCAATCGGAATTCGAGGGACGCCATCTTGGATGATGTCACTTAAAGGAGCCTTCATTCATCGGGTAGTCGTCGGGGAAGGAGGATGTTCCATGCCGGAGGTCTTGAAGATGGAGCCGCTCCTCGTCGGATGGATGAAGATAGAAGATGCCGCTTGGATGAAGATGTCTGCCGGTCCGGATGTCCTCTTCTGACCGGATAGGATGAAGACTTCTGCTGGTCTGGATGTCCTCTTCTGCCCCATCGGATGAAGACTTCGGCCCGGCTGGGTAAACACGACTCAAGGTAGGGAGATCTTCAGCGGGTTAGTGTTAAGTTTTTTTAAGAGGGGTTTGGGTTAGAGTAGGGGTATGTCGGTGGTGGGTTTTAATGTTGGGGGGGTTGTATTTTTTTTACAGGCGAAAGAGCTGATGACTTTAGGGCATGCCCCGCAAAAAGCCCTTTTAAGGGCTGGTAAAAGAGCTGGTTACTTTTTAATTTAGAATAGGGTAGGGACCTTTATTATTTTGGGGGGCTTTTTTTGTTTTATTAGGGGGCTTAGAGTAGGTGTAAATAGCCTAATATTCTTGTAATCTTTCTTTATTTTTTGTAATTTAGTGTTTGTTTGTTTTTGTAATTTAGTTTAGTTTATTTAATTGTATGTAATTGTAGTTAATTTATTTAATTAATTTATTGATAGTATAGTGTTAGGTTTAATTGTAACTCAGGTAAGGATTTATTTTACAGGTAATTTTGTAATTATTTTAACTATTTAATAGCCATTGTACCTAGTTAAAATAAATACAAAGTTGCCTGTAAAATAAATATAAATCCTAAAATAGCTACAATAAAATTATTTGTTATATTGTAGCTATATTAGGGTTTATTTTACAGGTAAGTTTTTAGCTTTAAATAGGAATACTTTAGTTAATAAGATTTCATTTATTTTGTTAGATTAAAATTATATTTAAGTTAGGGGGGTGTTAGGGTTGGGGTTAGACTTAGCGATGTTAGGGAGGGCAGATTAGGGGTTAATACTATTTATTATAGGGTTTGCTAGGCGGGAGTGCGGCGGTTTAGGGGTTAATACATTTATTATAGTGGCGGCGAGGTCCGGTCGGCAGATTAGGGGTTAATAAGTGTAGGTAAGGTAGCGGCGACTTTGGGGGGGGGAGATTAGGGTTTAATAAATATAATATAGGGGTCGGCAGTGTAAGGGGCAGCAGATTAGGGGTTCATAGGGATAATGTAGGTTGCGGCGATGTGCGGTCAGCAGAATAGGGGTTAAAAAAATGTATTATAGTGGCGGGGATGTGGGGGACCTCGGTTTAGGGGTACATAGGTAGTTTATGGGTGTTAGTGTACTTTAGAGCACAGTAGTTAAGAGCTTTATAAATCGGCGTTAGCCCATAAAGCTCTTAACTACTGACTTTTTTTGGCGTTAGGAGTCTTGTCGGTAGAGGCTCTACTGCTCACTTCAGCCAAAACTCCAAATACCAGCGTTAGGAAGATCCCATTGAAAAGATAGGATACGCAATTGGCGTAAAGGGATCTGCGGTATGGAAAAGTTGCGGCTTGAAAGTGAGCATTAGACCCTTTCCTGCCTGACTCTAAATACCAGCGGGCGGCCAAAAGCAGCGTTATGAGCCCTTAACGCTGCTTTCGACGGCTAACGCAGAACTCTAAATCTAGGCGATTGTCTTTGTAAATGTGTCTTTAAGTATTAGAATTCGGACTATTAGTAAGGGCCGTTTTTAATCAAATCACTAATAAATAAAATGCTGCCAATAAATAATGAATATGGCTGATTGTGAAAATTTGGCAGACACAAATATTAAATTGGTGACTTGGCCCAGGAGAATCACTGGTGTTCACGGGTGGGATCACTGGTGTTCTATGGGCAGATACAGCATTTGTAGGGGCAGTTTTACCTTCACCCTCAGCTAAACAAGTGTATTCACAGTATGGATTAAAAAATGGTAATGATTTTCCATGCTGGCTGAAACTTGTAGGCAATGATCTCATTCCTCTATGTCTATGGATAATAAAACTGTAAAGTTATTTAGACCATACACCATTTAATCCCAAAGCACACCTCTCTAATTATTTGATATAAATATATAAAAAATTATATATATACTGTATATATGTATATATGTGTGTGTGTGTGTGTGTATACAGTGCGTAGATATATATCAGAATTGGAAGATCCAAGCACTCGCTGTTAGTTTAGTTGCCTGGGTGCTCTCATAAAGGCGAAGAGATAGATGCAGTACTTTTTGTACTTTAATGTTTCATTCAAGACTTGAACTAAACATTAAAGTACAAAACGAAATTAATTGGTCTTGACAAAACCCTTGTGTGGACTGAAAACGCTGACCTGACTTGGATATGAAAACGGATTAAAATAAAAAGTTGAATTTTCTATCAATATAAAGCCCTGAGAGTGCCTCTTCTTTATCGTATATATATGTGTGTGTGTGGTGTGTGTAGACATATATATATGTGTGTGTGTGTAGATACATATATATGTATGCATTGTCCTGCAGGGAAAAAACAATCCTCAGAGATGGGGAAAATTGTCAGAGCAAAAAGAAGCAAGTCATGTGTCCTTCAAAAAGATAAATCTGCCTGATTTTAGCCTTGCTGATGAACCCCCAGATCATCACTGATCCTCCACCAAATTTCACAGTGCATGTGAGACACAGTGGCTTATAGGCAACTCCAGGTCTCTGTCTAACCATTAGATGACCAGGTGTTGGAAAAAGCTGAAAATTGGACTCATCAGAGAAGATGACTTGGAATCAGGCAGATTTATCCTTGTGATGGACACATAAATTAAGCCACGTGTAAGGTTATCCTGGAAGAAAACTTGCTTCCTTCTGCTCTGACAGTGTTCCACAACTCTGAAGATTATTTTTTTCCAGCAGGACAATCCTCCATGCCATACAGCCAGGTCAACCAAGGTGTGGACGGACGACCACCAGATCAAGTCCCTGTCATGGTCAGTCCAATCTCAAGACCTAAACCCCATCGAAAACCTCTGGAATGTGATCAAGAGGAAGATGGATGGTCACAAGCCTCCAAACCAAGCTGAGCTGCTTGACTTTTTGCCCCAGGAGTGGCATAAAGTCACCGAACAGCAGTGTGAAAGACTGGTGGAGAGCAGCCATGCCCCATGAAAGCAATGCTTGAAAATCTGGGTTATTCCACCAAATATTGATATCTGACCTCTTGCTAAGTTTGGTAGTGTGTTTTTTAAAAATTAGGTTTTTTTAATAGTGTGTTGTTTAAAACTCAATATAAACTTGTTTTCTTTGCATTATTTAAGGTCTGAAAACACTGCAACTTTTTTTTGTTATTTCGACCAGTTGTCATTTTCTTCAAATAAATACTCTAAATGCCAATATTATTATTTGGAATTTGGGAGAAAAGTTTTCAGTAGTTTATAGAATAAAACAAAAATGTTAATTTTACTCAAACACATACCAATAAATAGTAAAACTAGAGAAACTGATAATTTTGCAGTGGCATTTATATATAAACCAATAAAAAATAAAAAATAGTAAGCTCAACTATATTTAATACAAAATGTATTATAATCGTGTTTCAAATCTTTAAGTCAGGAAGTGCAGCCTGGTAAGTGAATATACAAAACAAATAAATAGACAAGAGGATCTACCGGTATAAGTTGTATCCAAAAAGACCTGGAAAATTGCACCCTCCTTAAATGAATGACAAAACACAATGGTATATATGCAAGAATAAAAAGTTGTTTATAGAAATGTGATCAAAATGCAATAAATAAATATATTTACAAAAAGATACAAGGACACACATAGGCCTTTATTTATCAAGGACTGTCAGGCCTGATCCGACACTGCGGATCAGGTCCGACAGACCTCGCTGAATACTGCGAGCAATACGCTCGCTGTATTCAGTATTGCACCAGCAGCTCACAAGAGCTGCTGCTGCAATGCCGCCCCCTGCAGACTCGCGGCCAATAGGCCGCCAGCAGGGGGGTGTCAAATAACCCGGTCGTACTCGATCGGGTTGATTAACAGCGATGTGTGTCTGCGTGCTCAGAGCAGGCGGACAGATTATGCAGCAGCGGTCTTTGTGACCGCTGCTTCATAACTGCTGTTTCTGGTGAGCCTGCAGGCTCGCCAGAAACACGGGGCATCAAGCCCTATTCGGAGCTTGATAAATATGCCCCATTGAAGACAACACATGGGCCCCTCATGCAGCTCTAAAAGAGACTAAGCCGGCTGAAAATTAAACTAGCTACTACAAAGTGCACTACAAGGATAAGTGCTGAGTGCCGTTTCAGCTTATACAAAAAAGTGGAGACTTGCTGTCACGGTTCTTAATAATGGTACTATTTAATAGCTGGTAACTGGAAAATGGTTGTTAGTAATCAGGTCACAGTTCACAATTCGTGTCGTTTGGTAACAATTGCAACAAGCATAGCAGGTAAAAAGTGAGCCAATCAGCAAGCAAGTCAGTAAATAAGTAAATCCAGGCAGTAAGCGTTAATAAACAAAGCAAGCAAAGTCACTGAAGGAGCCAGTTGTAACTTTCTGCTAAAACCCTGTGTGGGGTATCCACATGAGTAGTAAAGGAATATGCGATAAGGAGGATGGTATTCGTTAACCACATCCATTAGTAAACAAACGTTAATACCATATCCATTGTATACTGTGTATACTACCTCTCCTTGTCAAATGAGTGTTAGATGATGACAGTCAAACTCACTTCTCCTCCACACAGGGAAAAATGTAGTGTAGCAGAGTAAAGTGGGGGGGGTCCCACGGTTGTTGTGCTGTGCACCGACGCATCCTCCTGCGCATTTCGTCTGTAGCAAGGCCACAAGGAGCTTCTTCCAGGTGATAGCGTAATGCTCAAAATGGTTCCTCTTATTGGATGCAAAAGGTCATGTGACTATTATGTCATGAATACAATCAAGTCTTTGACACGGCACTTGGGTTATATCTTTGTGTTTTACTCATATTATGCATCACATATATTACACCTTTTCAGAGAAACACTTGCACAACAAGACAGGACAAGACAAACCACATAAAAACCTTAACTAAATATCACTATTACTACCAATGCTAAATGTTAGAGAAAAGAAAGAAAGAAAAGAAACTAAAAATAGTTTCTTAGAAAAAAGGAAAAACAAATGAAGAAAGTAAATGAAAAAAATCTTACAGATGGTGACCTGTGTCATATTGCATATCAATCAATATAATATATGCCCTTTTCATTAACCAAGGTGTATTGGGACTGGGGGGTCTGCTAAAGTCTCAGAACAGCCCAAACCTCTGAGAACAATGGAATAGTGTGGGGGCTAGTATAGCAAGGGGGGATAATGGCACTGACTAACAAAAGATATCTATTAAATTTACAGCAACTAGTTTTTGGGCAAGAAAGAGGCAAACTCTAATTTCTCATTTAGTCCCATAGGGGACAGGGTTTTTAAATAAACAATCCACCTTGTCTCCTTTTGAAGCAGGATGGTGTCTATGTTACCACCCCATCTATGCTGTTTGACTTGTTCAATACCTGTGAATTATAAGCTATCCAATTTGGATTCATGGAGCTGTGCAAAGTGCCTAGCAATTGGGCTGTCGATATTAATATATTTAATGTCATCCCTATGCTCACTAATGCGTGTTCTGAACTCCCTATAGGTTTTTCCAACATAGAAGCATGGGCATGAGCATGATAACAAATAAATATCTCCAGTAGTGGAACAATTAATGAATGATTTTATTGTAGTTGTTTCAAAGGTTTTAGTTCTTTTAACGAAGGTGCATGCTACACAGTGACTACATGGAGAGCAACCTACTATGTCTTGGGCATGGTCAGTCAACCTGTCATTTTGTACTGTCTTTACAAATTCACTTTTTACCAATAGGTCTTTAAGGTTATTTGCTCTCTGTTCTGTCATTGAAGGGTACTCTCCTACGGAGTCAGAGAGATCGTCGTTCTGGGACAGCAAGTACCAATTCCTACTTAAGATGGTTCTCAATTTTTGCCAATGTGAGTTGTATTTCGTAATAAACGTTTTTTTTTTTCATTCAGCACGTCTCTCTGACCATATAGGAGGTCCTGTCTATTTTGAATCTTAGCTTTATATCTGGCGCCTTTCACTGCTCTTTTCGAGTAACCTTTCTCATAAAATCTCTCTGCCATTTCTTTTGCTTGTTTTTCAAAAGTATGAATATTTGAGCAAGCTCTGCATAAGCGAAGAAATTGGCCATAGGGAATCCCTCTTTTTAGGTTTTCTGGATGATGGCTACTTCCCAACAGTACACTGTTAGAAGCTGTTTTCTTTCTATACACTTCAGTATGGATTTGATCTCTATCTTTACTAATCAAAAGGTCCAAGAAGCTGATACTACGGCTGTCACTAGTACAAGTGAGAAAAATATTAAAATTGTTCTTGTTCAAAATAGATTCAAATTCCTGCAATTCAGTACTTGAGCCTTCCCATAGTATTAGAATATTGTCCACGTACCTAATCCATAGGGACACGTGTGCATCTACCCACACAGCCAGATCTCCAAACACCACCTGGTTTTCCCAAAGACCCAGGTGTAGGTAGGCGTAGGTAGGTGAACACATAGCCCCCAAGGCGGTACCACTGACTTGTTTGTAATATCTTCCATCGAACATGAAGATATTGTTCTGTAGTACAAAATTTCTCAATTTAATCACAAATTTGGTGTGCATACTTTAATCAGGATCTCTAGTTTCTAAGAAACTTTTACACACTTGTATTCCTACCTCATGCGGAATCAATGAATATAAAGTTTCAATGTCCAGGGAGACCAGTAAAGTGTTTTCAGACAGTGACCCCATCTAGTTTTTTAATTACGTCTATAGAATCCTGAGTGAAAGTCTGTAATTCAGACACAAAGGGCTGTAGGAAAGAATCCACATTTTTACTAATGCCCTCCATGGGCCCCCCTATCCCCAAAATAATGGGGCATCCTGGGGGTTTAGTAGCAGATTTGTGTATCTTCGCTATCCAGTAAAAAACAGGAAATTTGGGTTTTTCCTTATAAAGGAAACTAAATTCAGGCATTTTGGGTAGCCTTCTGATATTGTTCTACCACTGCTAACTGGCGATTGGCTTCTTCCATACTGTATTTACTGCATTTCCCCCCCTTGTCAGCCGGCTTAATAACCAGCTCTTTGTGTCTTACTAGATCATTAAGTGCAAATCGTTCTTTTGGGGTTAGGTTATCATTGACAATACCCATAAGTTGTATCTGTTAGATTTCATCAGAAACATTTTTTACAAAAGTGGCTATACTAGGTATAGTGGAGAAAGTGGGCATATATGTGAACTTCTTCCTAAAGCCTGTTTTAGGCTTTATAAATATCTTAATATCAACAACCCGATTGCTACGCACTTTGCACAGTTCCATGAATCCAAATTGGATAGCTTACAATTCACAGGTATTGAACAAGTCAAACAGCATAGATAGGGTGGTAACATAGACACCATCCTGCTTCAAAAGGGGACAAGGTGGATTTTTAATTTAAAAACCCTGTCCCCTATGGGACTAAATGAGAAATTAGAGTTTGCCTCTTTCTTGCCCAAAAACTAGTTGCTGTAAATTTAATAGATATCTTTTGTTAGTCAGTGCCATTATCCCCCCTTGCTATACTAGCCCCCACACTATTCCATTGTTCTCAGAGGTTTGGGCTGTTCTGAGACTTTAGCAGACCCCCTTGTCCCAATATACCTTGGTTAATGAAAAGGGCATATATTATATTGATTGATATGCAATATGACACAGGTCACCATCTGTAAGATTTTTTTCATTTACTTTCTTCATTTGTTTTTCCTTTTTTCTAAAAAACTATTTTAAGTTTCTTTTCTTTCTTTCTTTTCTCTAACATTTAGCATTGGTAGTAATAGTGATATTTAGTTAAGGTTTTTATGTGGTTTGTCTTGTCCTGTCTTGTTGTGCAAGTGTTTCTCTGAAAAGGTGTAATATATGTGATGCATAATATGAGTAAAACACAAAGATTTAACGCAAGTGCTGTGTCAAAGACTTGATTGTATTCATGACATAATAGTCACATGACCTTTTGCATCCAATAAGAGGAACTATTTTGAGCATTAAGCTATCATCCGGAAGAAGCTCCTTGCTGCCTTGCTACGGAGCGAAACGCGCAGGAGGATGCGTCGGGGCGCAGCACAACAACCGTGGGACCCCCCCACTTTACTCTGCTACACTACATTTTTCCCTGTGTGGAGGAGAAGTGAGTTGGACTGTCATCATCTAACGCTCATTTGACAAGGAGAGGTAGTATACACAGTATACAATGGATATGGTATTAACGTTTGTTTACTAATGGATGTGGTTAACGAATACCATCCTCCTTATCACATATTCCTTTACTACTCATGTGGATACCCCACACAGGGTTTTAGCGGAAAGTTACAAATGGCTCCTTCAGTGACTTTGCTTGCTTTGGTTATTAACGCTTACTGCCTGGATTTACTTACTTGTTACTGACTTGCTTGCTGATTGGCTCACTTTTTACCTGCTATGCTTGTTGCAATTGTTACCATACGACACAAATTGTGAACTTTGACCTGATTACTAACAACCATTTTCCAGTTACCAGCTATTAAATAGTACCATTATTAAGAACCGTGACAGCAAGTCTCCACTTTTTGGTATAAGCTGAAACGTCACTCAGCACTTATCCTTGTTGTGCACTTTGTAGTAGCTAGTTCAATTTTCAGCCGGCTTAGTCTCTTTTAGAACTGCATGAGGGGCCCATGTGTTGTCTTCTATGTGTGTCCTTGTGTCTTTTTGTACATATATTTGTTTTTTGTATTTTGATCACATTTCTATAAACAACTTTTTATTCTTGCATATATACCCTTGTGTTTTGTCATTCATTTATGGAGGGTGCAATTTTCCAGGTCTTTTTGGATACACTTTATACCGGTAGATCCACTTACTTTGTTTTTAATATAAATATTTTGCATTCCAATGTTCCTCACATAGTAGAAAATGTTCTTTGGATTTGTTTTAATTAAAGAGCTTTATTGAGATTACGTCAGATTACAAGAGTTCAAGACTTTCAGCAATCACAGATTTAAACAGTTTGAGAGTATTGTAAATGTCTAGGTGTCCAGTCTCTTTCTTATTCTTATAAGGCTTCAGTGGTTGTGTTCAGCGATTGAACTAGGAAATATGTTCGTAAACATAGCTTGCCTTGTTGGGCTACCAGCCAAGATCTCACCCTTTTGTCCTGTATTTGTTAATGATATTCCTTCTGTCTATTATTTTAGCTCTTTTTTTCTTTTTCTTCTAGCTTTCCTTTTTAAGAACTTTATATTATCAACATTTAAACTTTGTTATCAATGAAAGTTTCAACTTACATAACAAAATAAAAGATCAGTAGTGAACAAATAAGAGTCACATGTTCATTAAAGATATAACATATTATTATAAGTAGTGCAATAGTTTGTTTAGAAAGATTGCCCATTTGAAAGGTAATGTGATTTTTGAGAATGGGGGTGATGGGCGATTTAAGGGGAGAGGGGAAGCGGGAGGATAAATAAGTAGAAGAGGAGGGGGAAGGGAATGGGGGACGAAGAAGAAGAAAAAAAAGGGAGGGGGAAGCTAGAAATGTATAGAGTGTGTGTGGAGGGGGGATTGTGAATGGTATTGTTCTTCCTTGCATAAGTTAGTTCCTTTGTTTTTGTGTCAAGCTTTATTTAGGTTTATGGCCTTTTCCATCTGTCTGTCATTAATGTGTGTGTTGTTATTTGACCTGCTTTAAGGTAGCAGGTTCAGGTAGGTTTTGACTTGGTGTTTCCAGTTTTCTAAGGTCTGGGTAGCAGAGGATTTCCAATGTTTGGGTAAGATGTGTTTAGCCCCATTTAGCATTATGGATAATAAGTTGTTTTTAGATCTGTCCTTGAGTGTTGGGAGTGAGTGAAATAGGAGATTTTTTTTGAGCTTTCATTATGGTCACTTCCAAGATTCTAGTCATGGTCAGTAGAAGAATGTCCCAGAAAGGTGTTATGCATGGATATGACCACCATATGTGGAGTATAGTAACTTTTGCACCACAACCTCTCCAACACAAGTCACTGGCGTGTTTATATATCCAAATATACAAAGAAAGAAAAAGTAGCATCCCTTAAGCACTCTAAAGAAACACAATTAAATAAGTCCAAAAAGAAGGACACACAAAAAGGGGGGGGGGGAGTTCTCAATCCTCATAAAAAGATTTTGAGAAAAAAATGAAAGGTTACTAAAACTTGAGAGATATTAAACCACATTAAAAACATTAAACAAGGTATTAACAAACAGAGGCATGAAAGGTCAAATTCACAGTATTGATTCTATATGCACAGTCAGTGTCTATACAGTCAAAATACAAGGCCTAATACCAGAAAAGTTCAAAGGAGGTAACTATCAAAATTATACAGTGCAGCACGAATACAAAAAGTGCCCTCACATACAGTCTACCAGTGACTATAAAGTATCCCTAAGGAGTACCAAAAAAGGGATTGGCACTCTGCTACTCAGTAGAAGCGTCAATACGCTAGCCAAACATCACCAACCATCGCAGCCCCAGATCTGAATACAATCTCCTTATTTATCAAAAAAAGCCTTCAAAAACACGCGCGTCAAGTATGGTGCGAAGAGCATCAGACTGGTGTTAACTAACATTCAGCTAGATTACGTTATGAGTGAAAAAGCATCTTATGCTTCATAACGATGCTTTTTCCCTTACGTCAGTATTACAAGTCTTGCAGGTATAGGTGCACCGCACACCTTTTTGGCCGTCACGCAACGTCAGTACCGCACTTTTTAAAAAGTCCTTTTTCAATGGAACTTTAATAGCGCCGGTATTACAAGTTTGAATGGGAGGCCAAAAAGTGAGTGGTACACCCTATACTGACAAGATTTGTACCGCCATCTATAGTTAGTAGTTATGAGTTTTACATTACAAAGCTGTACCATAAAACCATTAACTAAAGTGTTAAAAAGTACACTAAACACCCATAAACTACCTATTAACCCCTAAACTGAGGCCCTCCCGCATTGCAAAACTAAAATAAAATTATTAACCCCTAATCTGCCGCTCCGGACTTCGCGCCACTTAAAAAAGTGTATTAACCCCTATTCTGCCGCTCCCCAACATTGTTGCCACTATAATAAACTTATTAACCCCTAAACCGCCGCCCTCCCGCATCGCAAACACTATTATTAATCCCTAATCTGCCGTCCACCCACACCACCACTATAATAAACCTATTAACCCCTAACCCTAATATAACCCTAACACCCCCTAACTTAAATATAATTAAAATAAATCTAATAAAACTTACAATTATTACCTACATAATTCCTATTTAAAACTAAATACTTACCTGTAAAATAAAACCTAAGATAGCTACAAAATAACTAATAGATACATTGTAGCTAGCTTAGGTTTCATTTTCATTTCACACGTAAGCTTGTATTTATTTTAACTAGACTAGTTAGTAAATAGTTATTAACTAATTACTAATTAACTAGTTAAAATAAATACAAAGTTACCTGTAAAATGAAACCTAACCGGCCTTACACTAAAACCTAACATTATAATAAAATTAAAAAAATTAAAAATAATCTAATGCAATTATCTATATTACCAAAAAAATAACACTAAATTACACAAAATAAAAAACAACATTATCCAAAATTCTGATGGTCGCGGTAGAATTAATTTTTCCTTTAAGTGACGTCATCCAAGATGGCATCCCTTACATTCCGATTGTCTGATAGAATTCTATCAGTCAATAGGAATTAAAGGTGAAAAAATCCTTTTCTCTGTTGCAATCATCGATGAGGACTTCTGCCCGCATGGATGGAGACTTCTACCGCCTGGATGAGGATGGATGTCCGGTCTTCGAAAACTGTAAGTGGATCATCTTGGGTTAGTGTTAGGTTTTTTTAAGGGTTTATTGGGTGGGTTTTATTTTTAGAGTAGGGTTTTGGGCAATGTAAAAGAGCTAAATGCCCTTTTAATGGCAATGTCCATTCAAATGCCCTTTTCAGGGCAATGGTTATCTTAGGTTTATTTAGATTAGGTTTTTATTTGGGCGGTTTGGTTGTGTGGGTGGTGGGTTTTACTGTTGGGGGGTTGTTTGTATTTTTTTAAAAGGTAAAAGGGTTGATTTCTTTGGGGCAATGCCCCGCAAAAGGCCCTTTTAAGTGCTATTGGCAGTTTAGTGTAGGCTAGGGTTTTTTTATTTTGGGGGGAGCTTTTTTATTTTTATAGGGCTATTAGATTAGGAGTAATTCGTTTTTATTTTGTATAATTTAATTTTTTAATTTTGTGTAATTTAGTGTTTATTTTTTTTGTAATTTAGATAATTGTATTTTATTTTTTTATTTTTTTGTAATGTTAGTTTTTAGTGTAAGGCAGGTTAGGTTTTATTTTACAGGTAACTTTGGCCTAGATTTGGAGTTTTGTCGGTAACGACCCGAAAAACTAACGCCGGCTTTTTTCTGGCCGCACCATAAAAATAACTCTGGTATCGAGAGTCCACATAAAGGCTGCGTTAGGCTCCAAAAAAGGAGCGTAGAGCATTTTTAACGCAGCTTCAACTCTCGATACCAGAGTTGCTTACGGACGCGGCCAGCCTCAAAAACGTGCTCGTGCACGATTCCCCCATAGGAAACAATGGGGCTGTTTGAGCTGAAAAAAAACCAAACACCTGCAAAAAAGCCGCGTTCAGCTCCTAACGCAGCCCCATTGTTTGCTATGCGGTAACCCTTCCTACGTCTGCACTTAACACTCTAACATGTACCCCGAGTCTAAACACCCCTAACCTTACACTTATTAACCCCTAATCTGCCGCCCCCGCTATCGCTGACCCCTGCATATTATTATTAACCCCTAATCTTCCGCTCCGTAAACCGCCGCTACTTACATTATCCCTATGTACCCCTAATCTGCTGCCCCTAACACCGCCGACCCCTATATTATATTTATTAACCCCTAATCTGCCCCCCACAACGTCGCCTCCACCTGCCTACACTTATTAACCCCTAATCTGCCGACCGGACCTGAGCGCTACTATAATAAAGTTATTAACCCCTAATCCGCCTCACTAACCCTATCATAAATAGTATTAACCTGTAATCTGCCCACCCTAACATCGCCGACACCTAACTTCAATTATTAACCCCTAATCTGCCGACCGAATCTCGCCGCTATTCTAATAAATGTATTAACCCCTAAAGCTAAGTCTAACCCTAATACTAACACCCCCCCTAAGTTAAATATAATTTAAATCTAACGAAATTAATTAACTCTTATTAAATAAATTATTCCAATTTAAAGCTAAATACTTACCTGTAAAATAAATCCTAATATAGCTACAATATAAATTATAATTATATTATAGCTATTTTAGGATTTATATTTATTTTACAGGTAACTTTGTATTTATTTTAACCAGGTACAATAGCTATTAAATAGTTAAGAACTATTTAATAGCTAAAATAGTTAAAATAATTACAAATTTACCTGTAAAAGAAATCCTAACCTAAGTTACAAATAAACCTAACACTACACTATCAATAAATTAATTAAATAAACTACCTACAATTACCTACAATTAACCTAACACTACACTATCAATAAATTAATTAAATACAATTGCTACAAAGAAATACAATTAAATAAACTAGCTAAAGTACAAAAAATAAAGAACTAAGTTACAAAAAATAAAAAAATATTTACAAACATAAGAAAAATATTACAACAATTTTAAACTAATTACACCTACTCTAAGCCCCCTAATAAAATAACATAGCCCCCCAAAATAAAAAAAATGCCCTACCCTATTCTAAATTACTAAAGTTCAAAGCTCTTTTACCTTACCAGCCCTGAACAGGGCCCTTTGCGGGGCATGCCCCAAGAAATTCAGCTCTTTTGCCTGTAAAAAAAAACATACAATACCCCCCCCAACATTACAACCCACCACCCACATACCCCTAATCTAACCCAAACCCCCCTTAAATAAACCTAACACTAAGCCCCTGAAGATCATCCTACCTTGTCTTCACCATACCAGGTTCACCGATCGGTCCAGAAGAGCTCCTCCGATGTCCTGATCCAAGCCCAAGCGGGGGGCTGAAGAGGTCCATGATCCGGCTGAAGTCTTCATCCAAGCGGGCCAGAAGAGGTCTTCCATCCGATTGAAGTCTTCATCCAAGCGGCATCCATCCGGAGCGAAGCAGCAGCATCCTGAAGACCTCCACCGCGGAACATCCATCCTGGCCAATCGGAATTCGAGGGACGCCATCTTGGATGACGTCATTTAAAGGAACCGTCATTCGTCGTTCAGTCGTCGGCCAGGATGGATGTTCCGCGGTGGAGGTCTTCAGGATGCTGCCGCTTCGCTCCGGATGGATGCCGCTTGGATGAAGACTTCAATCGGATGGAAGACCTCTTCTGGCCCGCTTGGATGAAGACTTCAGCCGGATCATGGACCTCTTCAGCCCCCCGCTTGGGCTTGGATCAGGACATCGGAGGAGCTCTTCTGGACCGATCGGTGAACCTGGTATGGTGAAGACAAGGTAGGATGATCTTCAGGGGCTTAGTGTTAGGTTTATTTAAGGGGGGTTTGGGTTAGATTAGGGGTATGTGGGTGGTGGGTTGTAATGTTGGGGGGGTATTGTATGTTTTTTTTTTACAGGCAAAAGAGCTGAATTTCTTGGGGCATGCCCCGCAAAGGGCCCTGTTCAGGGCTGGTAAGGTAAAAGAGCTTTGAACTTTAGTAATTTAGAATAGGGTAGGGCATTTTTTTATTTTGGGGGGCTTTGTTATTTTATTAGGGGGCTTAGAGTAGGTGTAATTAGTTTAAAATTGTTGTAATATTTTTCTTATGTTTGTAAATAATTTTTTATTTTTTGTAACTTAGTTCTTTTTTATTTTTTGTACTTTAGCTAGTTTATTTAATTGTATTTCTTTGTAGCAATTGTATTTAATTAATTTATTGATAGTGTAGTGTTAGGTTAATTGTAGGTAATTGTAGGTAGTTTATTTAATTAATTTATTGATAGTCTAGTGTTAGGTTTATTTGTAACTTAGGTTAGGATTTCTTTTACAGGTAAATTTGTAATTATTTTAACTATTTTAGCTATTAAATAGTTCTTAACTATTTAATAGCTATTGTACCTGGTTAAAATAAATACAAAGTTACCTGTAAAATAAATATAAATCCTAAAATAGCTATAATATAATTATAATTTATATTGTAGCTATATTAGGATTTATTTTACAGGTAAGTATTTAGCTTTAAATTGGAATAATTTATTTAATAAGAGTTAATTAATTTCGTTAGATTTAAATTATATTTAACTTAGGGGGGTGTTAGTATTAGGGTTAGACTTAGCTTTAGGGGTTAATACATTTATTAGAATAGCAGCGAGATTCGGTCGGCAGATTAGGGGTTAATAATTGAAGTTAGGTGTCGGCGATGTTAGGGAGGGCAGATTAGGGGTTAATACTATTTATTATAGGGTTAGTGAGGCGGATTAGGGGTTAATAACTTTATTATAGTAGCGCTCAGGTCCGGTCGGCAGATTAGGGGTTAATAAGTGTAGGCAGGTGGAGGCGACGTTGTGGGGGGCAGATTAGGGGTTAATAAATATAATATAGGGGTCGGCGGTGTTAGGGGCAGCAGATTAGGGGTACATATAGATAACGTAGGTGGCGGCGCTTTGCGGTCGGCAGATTAGGGGTTAATAAGTGTAGGCAGGTGGAGGCGATGTTGAGGGGGCAGATTAGGGGTTAATAAATATAATACAGGGGTCGGCGGTGTTAGGGGCAGCAGATTAGGGGTACATAAGGATAACGTAGGTGGCGGTCGGCAGATTAGGGGTTAAAACATTTTTTTCAAGTGTCGGCGATGTGGGGGGACCTCGGTTTAGGGGTACATAGGTAGTTTATGGGTGTTAGTGTACTTTAGAGTACAGTAGTTAAGAGCTTTAGAAACCGGCGTTAGCCCAGAAAGCTCTTAACTACTGACTTTTTTTCCTGCGGCTGGAGTTTTGTCGTTAGATGTCTAACGCTCACTTCAGAAACGACTCTAAATACCGGAGTTAGAAAAATCCCATTGAAAAGATAGGATACGCAATTTACGTAAGGGGATCTGCGGTATGGAAAAGTCGCGGCTGGAAAGTGAGCGTTAGACCCTATTTTGAGTGACTCCAAATACCGGCGGTAGCCTAAAACCAGCGTTAGGAGCCTCTAACGCTGGTTTTCACGGCTAACGCCAAACTCTAAATCTAGGCCTTTGTATTTATTTTAACTAGGTAGTTAGTAAATAGTTAATAAGTATTTACTAATGAGTCTACCTAGTTAAAATAAATACAAACTTACCTGTGAAATAAAAATAAAACTTAAGACAGCTACAATATTATAACTATTAGTTATTTTACAGGTAAGTTTGTATTTAGTTTTAAATAGGTTATTTAGGTAATAATTGTAAGTTTTATTTAGATTTATTTAAATTATAATTAAGTTAGGGGGTGTTAGGTTTAGGTTCAGGGTTACGTTAGGGTTAGGTTTAGGGGTTAATATATTAATGTAGTATTAGTGATGTGGGAGGCCAGAGGTTAAGGGGTTAATAACTTTAGTATAGTGGCCTCGACATTGGGGCCAGCAGATTAGGGGTTAATAACTATAATGTAGGTGGCTGCGATGTTAAGGACGGCAGATTAGGGTTAATAAGTGTATTTAGGGGGTGATGTCCGGGCCAGCAGATTAGGGGTTAATAACTGTATGTAGGTGGCGGCGATGTTAGGGGCAGCAGATTAGTGGTGTTTAGACGTGTTTTTGTTTAGGGTGTTTATGTTTAAACATAACTTTTTCTTTCCCCGTAGACATCAATGGGGCTGCGTTACGGAGCTTTTGTTTCTGTGATCGCAGGTGTTAGGCTTTTTTTTAACCGACTCTTCCCATTGATGTTTATGGGGAAATCGTGCACAAGCACGTCAAAACACTGCTTGTATTTGGGTGAGGTATGGAGCTCAACGCAACCATATCGCCTGTACAAGCTGGGTTTTACAAAACCTGTAATAGCAGCGCCATAGGGAGGTGAAATACAGCTGCTTTTGTGGCGGTCGTTAATTTCCCTATAGCGCTCAAAACTCGTAATCTAGCTGTATCATTGATGTCGTGGCTATTCGGGTTTTTCCCAACTTTATTTATATAATTTCTTTACTGTCCAAGAACAAGCACATTTCTCTTTAGCACATTATTGTATATAGTGTACATGTATTCTTTTTCTGAGCAGGACTATTTGTGAATATAGCAAGTAGCGACATATTTCTTGCAAAGTGGATAGTGAATTATTTTAGTATGTTTAGACACACACATACATATATATATATATATATATATATATATATATATATTTCACATTTGTCTCTTGTGATTGGCTAAATAGATGTGTTCAGCTAGCTGCCAGTAGTGCAATGTTGTTCCTTCAGCAAGAGAATGAAGCAAATTTGATAATAGAAGTAAATTGGAAAGTTGTTTAAAATTGTATGTTCAATCCAAATCATGAAATAATATTTTAGGGTTTCCTGTCCCTTTAAGAGCTGGGCCAGGTTTCTCTCTGCACCTGTCTAACCCCTCCTGATTGCAATCTATTTTTAAAAAAAACACCCCTTCACAGGTGTTATAACATAGGCTGGCATATAACATGACATTTCTTACTGAAAAATAAATTCAAGAGAAGGAAGAAATACACTGAAAACAGCATGACATTAAAGAGGTGATTTAAATTGCTGCTGTATCTGAATCATGACAGTTTAAAGTTAGGTGGGCTATCCCTTTGAGCTATCAGCTTAAGATTCTATTGAATCAAACATCAATTTAAATTTTAAAATCCTTGTCTAAAATATTATACTATGTGTCCTAATGTCAGTATCAATGTTTATCTTTAATACTAATTCCACATATATAAAGTATAATATACAATGTAATAAATGGCACTTACAAGTTCTGATGAGTGATCAATGACACAAGTATTGAGCAATTTGATTTGTTAGTGATAGTTTATAATGTGTATTTGAATCAGATTGGGTGATGTCATAAGCCATGTGATTATGCATGTTCCAATCAAAAGTGGTGGAAAAATTCACTAGTGTGTGGGTTATTTAGGAGTTTGTGTCATAATTGGTGAGAAAAGTGTTGTCAAATATGGCGCGAAGTGGAGAGTGGGACTTGTATTACATGGCTTAAACATGATACACATCGGTTTTTCCAACAAATAAAAAGGAAGTCAGCTATATTATGTTGGGTATTTATTTCATTTGTATCTCTATATCTATTAGTGCAACAAGTTTGGGGCAAAGCTTTGTACCAAATATGTAGAAATAATATTGTCCCCTTGATTTGTAATGAGAGACAAAGTTGTAACATAATCCCTAAGTAGTAATGTATTTTTCATTTTTATCCCTATATCTACTAGTGCACCAAATGTAGAGCAATAATATTGTTTGATTTAGAAAGGGTATACAAATGTAATAAAGTTTCTAATTTACTTTTATTATGTAATATACTTCATTCTCTTGCAACATCGAACATAAGCTTTCTGTGTTTTCAGACTCCCATTGAGTTCTATGGCATCCGCGACCTGAAGGGTGGCGGATTGAAAACCAGGTACGCAGAGTTCTAAAAGACGCAAGAGTAACTGTAGAAATTTTGATAACTTCGTGAGAGCTTCAAATAGTGTTGAATAGAAGGACAAATGAACACGATTCTGCTCGAATTCCACAGGTTTTCAACTCGCATCAATCTTCGTCGGATTGAGATAGCAGGATCGTATGTTACGTCACAAATTTAAACATTTGCTGATTTTGATGCTTTGATAACTATGGCTGATCAATCTCGCGCCGATTACGACGTGGAAATCCAGCGTATTTTCAGTTGAAACTTTGATAAATATCCCCCTATGTGAGGGCTCTTTTTGTATTTGTGTTGCACTGTATAATGGGGATAGTTACCTCCTTTGAACTTTTCTGATATTAGGCCCTGTATTTTGATGGTATAGATTCTTGCATATAGAATCAATAGTGTGAATTTGACCTTTCATGCCCCTGTGTGTTAATACCTTTTGTAGTGTTTTTAATGTGGTTTTATATCCCTCATGTTTTATGTTTTGACACAATAAATGTTAAAATGTTTTAACCTTTCATTTTTTCCTCAAAATCTTTTTCTCAGGATTGAGACCCCCCCCCCTTTTTGTGTATCCTATTTTTTGGACTTATTTAATTTTGTTTCTTTAGAGTGCTTAAGGGATGCTACTTTTTCTTTCTTTGTACAGGGAGTGCAGAATTATTAGGCAAGTTGTATTTTTAAGGATTAATTTTATTATTGAACAACAACCATGTTCTCAATGAACCCAAAAAACTCATTAATATCAAAGCTGATTAGTTTTGGAAGTAGTTTTTAGTTTGTTTTTAGTTATAGCTATTTTAGGGGGATATCTGTGTGTGCAGGTGACTATTACTGTGCATAATTATTAGGCAACTTAACAAAAAACAAATATATACCCATTTCAATTATTTATTTTTACCAGTGAAACCAATATAACATCTCAACATTCACAAATATACATTTCTGACATTCAAAAACAAAACAAAAACAAATCAATGACCAATATAGCCACCTTTCTTTGCAAGGACACCCAAAAGCCTGCCATCCATGGATTCTGTCAGTGTTTTGATCTGTTCACCATCAACATTGCGTGCAGCAGCAACCACAGCCTCCCAGACACTGTTCAGAGAGGTGTACTGTTTTCCCTCCTTGTAAATCTCACATTTGATGATGGACCACAGGTTCTCAATGGGGTTCAGATCAGGTGAACAAGGAGGCCATGTCATTAGATTTTCTTCTTTTATACCCATTCTTGCAAGCCACGCTGTGGAGTACTTGGACGCGTGTCATGGAGCATTGTCCTGCATGAAAATCATGTTTTTCTTGAAGGATGCAGACTTCTTCCTGTACCACTGCTTGAAGAAGGTGTCTTCCAGAAACTGGCAGTAGGACTGGGAGTTGAGCTTGACTCCATCCTCAACCCGAAAAGGCCCCACAAGCTCATCTTTGATGATACCAGCCCAAACCAGTATTCCACCTCCACCTTGCTGGCGTCTGAGTCGGACTGGAGCTCTCTGCCCTTTACCAATCCAGCCACGGGCCCATCCATCTGGCCCATCAAGACTCACTCTCATTTCATCAGTCCATAAAACCTTAAAAAAATCAGTCTTGAGATATTTCTTGGCCCAATCTTGATGTTTCAGCTTGTGTGTCTTGTTCAGTGGTGGTCGTCTTTCAGCCTTTTTTACCTTGGCCATGTCTCTGAGTATTGCACACCTTGTGCTTTTGGGCAATCCAGTGATGTTGCAGCTCTGAAATATGGCCAAACTGGTGGCAAGTGGCATCTTGGCAGCTGCACGCTTGACTTTTCTCAGTTCATGGGCAGTTATTTTGAGCCTTGGTTTTTCCACTCGCTTCTTGCGACCCTGTTGACTATTTTGAATGAAACGCTTGATTGTTCGATGATCACGCTTCAGAAGCTTTGCAATTTTAAGAGTGCTGCATCCCTCTGCAAGATATCTCACTATTTTTGACTTTTCTGAGCCTGTCAAGTCCTTCTTTTGACCTATTTTGCCAAAGGAAAGGAAGTTGCCTAATAATTATGCACACCTGATATAGGGTGTTGATGTCGTTAGACCACACCCCTTCTCATTACAGAGATGCACATCACCTAATATGCTTAATTGGTAGCAGGCTTTCGAGCCTATACAGCTTGGAGTAAGACAACATGCATAAAGAGGATGATGTGGTCAAAATACTCATTTGCCTATTAATTCTGCACTCCCTGTATATAACTATAACAACTATTCGCATCAAGCACCACCTGTCTGAAGAGCCCCTGTTAGTCCTCCTGTTCAGGGTATTAATTGTGTGATAGATACTCCTCACATATAAATTTTGTGTGTATATATCCGTTTGAGCCTAGTGTGAGGTACCAGCGCGACAGGAATTTGAAATTTATTTCCTGCACTTGTGTGGAGATAGATGATCATTTATGCGCGAGGAAGATTTTATGTCATGTTTGTATATTTAAGTCTATCCCTAATTCAGAACATCATTTATGGGACTATAAAGGGAGAGAGTCTTCATTTTGTGGGAAGAGTAATTTAAATATGGTGGAAATGGTGTGTGGGGGGAGGGAGGTCATTACACATAGGGATTTGAATGGAGGGGGTGAGCGTGTGTTATAATTTAGTCCATGTGCCTTGTACCTTTAAGTGGGATGGTACATCTCTCCCTTTATAAGCTCCTTCTTCTCTGTTACACATTGCTTGTTATTCTGTTTTGGACCTTGCCTCCTGTGTTTTTGGACTTCAAGCCTCAGCATCCTTCTCTGCCACTTCCTGTCCGGATCTTCTTTGCACTTCCAGAGCTTCCTGCTGTCTCTCATCTAAGTGTGTACTCGCTTCTGCCGACACCTACTGGATCATCGTGACCTCTCAACCGGATCTTGTCCTCACTTGCGGTCAAACCGCATCAGGTACGATCGTTCCTGCAACTCTTATGTATGCATACAAACAACTTATTGATCATACTCACAAAACGTCTGGTTCATCTATGTATTAGGCAATTAATTCAAACTGTCACCAATTTCGTCTTTGCCATATTCCATCAGTAGCAATCCGTTTGTCATTACCTTTAGCATCCAAATATCATCTTTTCATTATTTCATTTTGTTGGTACATATTAGTAGTAATCTTACTCCAAAACTGTGATCACAATAACACTATATTGGGAATGTGACTTTAAGGTATTATGTTAGAATCCCCCTAAATTTGTTAATTAAGGTGCTATATCCTGAATACAACTTCTACAAGTAATTAGCTGTTGTCTGAAAGGAAACAGCTACACATCATAACCTATCATATTTGGATGTCACTTCTTTTTAACCAAATGAGTTCTGCATTTTCGTGGTTCGCTTTTAGTGAACATAACATAATAACAAGCAGAAAACATGAAGCCAAGTAGAACTCTCCAACCACGCTGTTAACCTGTCACAAAGAGTGGATCACCTTACTCAGGGACTCAGAGAATTGCAGGTGGAGAATCAACACCTCTGTGATATCCTTAAAGGTACAGTAATAATTAACATGTATGTCCAGATTCTGTACAAGAACCTATAGTATCATTACCAGAACTGTTCTCAGGAGATAGGAGATCTTTTCGTGATTTAAAAATGCTTGCACTCTGTTATTCTCCATGAGATCTAAAACTTATGGTACAGATAGACAGAGAGTTCTCACTGTAATTTCTTTTTTGAGAGCTGAACCTAGAACCTGGGTGAACACTTACTACGAAACAGAAATGACCCTATTCTAGATTCCCTGGACGCCTTTTTTCAGGCTATGGCGCTCCTTTATGATGATCCCTGTAAGCAAATAACCTCTGAAACTATGATGCAGGCATTAAAACAAGGGAAAAGACCCATAGAGGACTTTATTGCAGAATTTAAAAGACGTTCAAAAGATACCCAGTGGAATGATATTTCACTTCAAAACCAATTTTGCCTGGGCTTATCAGAAGGGCTCAAAGATGAACTCTGTAGAATTGATATCCCTTAAACCCTAGATGGCTTGATGGCCTTAGCCATTAATATAGACCGTAGACTTAAGGAACGCAAGAAGGAAAGGTTCCAACATGACAATACTGTTATGAGAAGTGTACCTAAGGAAATTCAGGACACCCAGGGTAACAGACAAAGCAATGGAAATTAATTTATCAGAGGGCCACTAAAACCTGAGGAAAAGATGAGAAGAAGGGCAAACAACCTCTGCCTTTACTGTGCTTCCAAGAGTCATGAGGTTAAAGATTGTCCCAACTTGGCCACAAATAAGAAGGTAAGCCATATGTACCAGCTTACAAAGATTATACTGTTTCCAGTGGTAATATTATTGCGAACTTCCTCATTGCCTACAGTGGGAATCCCAACTGATAATGCTGAAGTCCATTATTGACTCGGGGGCTTCCGGAAACTTTATAGATTCCAAAGATTGTGTTTGCAAATAAAATTCCTATAATTAAAAAGGAAATCCCTGTTGTACACCATTTATTTGATGGGTCTCATGTATCAAATGGACCAATCACACACCAAACGCAACCAATAAAAATTACCACACATAATGGCCATACAGAACAAATTGTGGTTTGATGTTACCCCATCACCTTTATTTCCAATAATACTTGGATTAAATTGGCTAAGGGTTCATCAACCCAATATTAATTGGTCTACTTCAAATGTTTGTTTGATTGATTCAGATTACTGTACAACAAATAGTTTTTCCACTATATCTGCCTTGCAACAAGTGGTTTCTAACACTCCACTTGTTCAATCCATTCCAAAAGAGTACCAACAATATGCTGATGTCTTTGATAAAAAGGAGGCAGAATCATTGCCTCCTCACAGATCTTTCGATTGCCACCATACCTGTGGGTCATGTTTTATCCATTATCTCAGCCAGAGTAAGTTTTCCTCAAGGAATACTTAAATGAGAATTTAAAAAAAGGGTTTATAAGACCCTCTACTTCACCTGTGGGAGCTGCTATATTCTTTGCTCGCAATAAAGACAATACTATTCGTCCCATAGTAGGACTATAGGCAATTGAACAAAATTACGGTGAAAAATCGTTATCCACTTCCGCTCATCCCTGAGTTAATAGAGAGATTGTCTACAGCTACCATCTTCACTAAACTCTATCTCAGGGGTGTGTATAACCTAATTAGAATGAGAAGTGGAGACGAATGGCTCACAGGCATTCCGCACTAGGTACGGACTCTACAAATATTGTGCGATGCCATTCGGCTTCTGTAATGCCCGCCACGTTTCAAAACTTTATTAACTTAATTTTCCATGATATTCTAGATGTATCTGTTATCATATACCTAGATGATATCCTCATCTACTCAAACAACCTTGATGAGCATCTAGAACATGTCAAAATCGTTCTCACTCACCTTAGACATAATCAACTATATGCTAAACCGGAAAAATGTATATTTCACACTCAAGAGATATATTTTTTAGGGTATAGTATCACCCCACAAGGGGTTTCTATGGAAGATAATAAGATATCAACCATAACAAATTGGCCACAACCAAACAATAAAAGGAACTACAAAGTTTCCTAGGTTTTTCGAATGTCTATAGAAAATTCATTCGAAATTTCTCTTCCATCATAAAACCTTTAACCAGTCTTACTGGCAAGAAGACAAAATTAATTTGGTCAGCTCAAGCTCAACATTCATTCGAGTGTCTTAAGACTGTATTCACGACCGCACCCATATTACATTATCCTAATCCTGAACTCCAATATATATTGGAGGTAGATGCCTCCGATTTTGCTATTGGAGCGATCTTGTCCCAAAGAAAATCCCTTAAAGAACCAATGCATCCTGTAGCTTTTTATTCTCGTTCTTTATCATTTCATAAATCAATTACCCAATCGGGGAAAAAGAGTTACTCTCAATCAAAACTTCGTTGGGAACATTGGAGACATCTCTTAGAGGGAACAAATCTTCCTATATTAATATACATGGACCACAAAAATTTACAGTACCTTCAAACCAACCAAACTTTATCAGCTAGACATCTAGATATCTCATAATGTACCGTCCTGCTTTAAAAAACGGAAAGGCGGATGCCCTCTCCAGGAAGGGTTTGAATCCTTATTCTAATGTTACTCAAACAACAGTTATACCCCCTGATCATTTTGTGGCATCAACAACTGATCTTCTGCAGACCATTAAACAATCACAAGAATAAGATCTGCTCAAATTTGACCTTAACTTTCAGAAACATGAGAATGGTCTCTACTACCACAAAGACTTGTTATACGTCCCTCCTTCCATTCAGGAAGAAGTTCTTAGTCTTTCCAATGACTCAATTTTATGTGGACACCCTGGTATACAAAATACCATAAACCTTCTCCAAAGAACTTTTTGGTGGCCTAACATGTCATTGACTGTTAAAGATTATATAAAGGGTTGCTCAATATGTATCATTCTAAACCCTATGGTTTACTCATGTCTCTACCAGTAAATAGTCGTCCATGGAAAGAGATAGCCATGGATTTTATTGTAGAATTACCTAAGTCCACCTTGTATAACACTGTTCTTGCTGTCACAGACCTTTTCACTAAAATGGCTCACTTCCTTCCTTTACCAAAGATTCCCACTGCCTCTCAAACAGCAGAACTGTTTTTAAATAATATTGTCAGATTACATGGTCTACCATCTTCAATTCTCACAGATAGAGGTAGTCAATTCACCTCTCGATTTTGGACTTCTCTCTGTCAAAGCCTTAATATTGATAGGAAACGTACTACTTCATACCACCCACAAGCAAACGGTCAATGTGAACGAACCAATCAGTCATTAGAACAGTATTTAAGAGTATATTTCAATCAACAACAAGATAAATGGGCCGATTTACTAAGTAAAGCAGAATTTGCATACAATAACACTGTCAATCAATCAACTCGGGTTTCTCCATCCTACGCTAACTATGGTTTCAACCCGGATTTCCATCTCATTCCTAATATTCAGACTTCCTGCCCTAAAGTCAACGATGTTGTTAATACTCTGACACAAACTTTTCAAACATTGCATGACAACATCATCGAAGCCCAAAACCGACATAAATACTATTACGATCTCAGACATAGACCAGCTCCATTGTACAAGGTCGGTGACAAAGTCGTTATCAACATCCCTTCTCAAGTTAGGAACACCTTCTCGTAAATTCACACAACTATATGTAGGACATTTCCACATTACGAGGGTTGTCAATCCTAATACGATTACCGTACAACTCCCAGATCACTATCATATACATCCCACGTTTCATGTATCTTTACTGAAACCTTACAATGCAAACACTAGGTCTCTACCCACATCTAGTATTGCCAAGGCTCAACCTCAGTCCATGGAAAGCTATGAGGGCAGTATTCTTGACTCCAGATACCATAGAGGCTCATTACAGTATCTAGTCCATTGGAAAGGTTACAACCACGGTGAAGTCTATTGGGAACCATCTACCAATGTCTCCGCACTAGTGATGTCAGGGACCTAAAATTTTGCGTTCACGAATGGCGAACGCAAACTTCCGCAAATGTTCGCGAACCGGCGAGCCGGACGAACCACCATAGACTTCAATGGGCAGGTGAATTTTAAAACCCACAGGGACTCTTTCTGGCCACAATAGTGATGGAAAAGTTGTTTCAAGGGGACTAACACCTGGACTGTGGCATGCCGGAGGGGGATCCATGGCAAAACTCCCATGGAAAATTACATAGTTGATGCAGAGTCTGGTTTTAATCCATAAAGGGCATAAATCACCTAACATTCCTAAATTGTTTGGAATAACGTGCTTTAAAACATCAGGTATGATGTTGTATCGATCAGGTAGTGTAAGGGTTACGCCCCGCTTCACATTGACAGACCAAACTCCCCATTTAACGCACCGCAAACAACCGCAAACAGTCCATTTGCACAACCGCAAGCTCCGCATGGGAGTGCCCCTGTTTTTGGTCAGATTTTTAAAAGGACCGGGCACTTTGGCATGAAGATTTACATTCACTTTAACCTTCCAAAGATACATCCAGGTATGGTATCATCATCTTATTATACTCATTGGTAAAACTTAAGGGGACAGTCAAGTCGAGATTGAACTTTCGTGGTTCGGATGGGGCACGCAATTTTAAACAACTTTTTAGTTTGCTCCTGTTGTCGATTTTCTTCGTTCTTTTGGTATCTTTGTTTGAAAAAGCAGGAATGTGCGTATGGGAGCTGGACCGTTTTTGGTTCGGCACCTGGGTGGTGCTTTCTGATTGGTGTCTAAATGTAGCCACCGGTAGGCAGGCGCTGCCCAGGTTCTGAACCAGGGATGAGCCGTCTCCTAGGCTTACATTCAAGTGGAGATGCCAAGAGAACGAAGAAGGTTTGATAAGGGAAGTAGATTGGAGGGTTGCTTGGAGTTGCATGCTCTATGTGAACCGTGCAGGTTTGGTTTTGACTAGACTATCCCTTTAAGACCCTTATAATTAGAATTAAGATATGTTAAAAATTCCCTGGCCTCCAGTTTGGGTATAAAAAATAAATATACACACCAACACATATGTGTGTGTGTATATATATATATATATATATATATATATATATATATATATATATATATATATATATATATATATATATATATATATATATATATAGTTTGTATGCGTTAATTTTATTCTGAAGGAGTTTATTGTTGAAAAAACTTGATAGCTCCCACCAACTTATATAGAGATTGGGGGAAAACTAAGGTAAAATTAGCCCACATAGCTTAAAGTTAAGTCCATAATCAATCTATTGACGGCAATAAGAGTTTCAAATAGACTGACTTTTGCTGTTAGAACAAAACCTATATGCACCAACACCAATCACCAGCTAGCTTCCCAGTAGTGCATTGCTGCTCATGAGCCTAGGTTTACTCTTCAACAAAGGATACCAAGAAAATAAGGCACACTATAGATTATTATTAAAGGTAAATTGAAAGGTTGTTTAATATTGCATGCTCTGTCAGAATCATAGAGGTGTAATTTTGACTTTACTGGTCATTTTAAACAGTTATTAAACTTTCAGTGTTAGCTGGAAAACGTTTTATTTGTTATTTTTTATGTTTATCAATGTCTTTACTTTGTACTTGCATCTCCCCTACCTTGGACTTGCAGACACCTATTTCTGCAGTATAAATGTATAGTGACAGTTGCATCTGAGAAAAATAACCTAATTTTGTGAAAAGAACCTTTCTTTTTAACAGACATAACATTTTCAGATGTACTACCAATGATAATCACTGTGAGAGAAACAATGAACCAGCCCATATGTTTAAATGTCTTTGTAGTGACCCTTGAATTTTATTACCTGATATTATTGATCTCTCACAATAGGGTTAAATGCATAGGTAAAGTCCCGCTTCTATATGCAGCTCCTGTGCAGGGCACAGCCGGTCCACAATCAGTAGGTTTCACGACCTAGCCAATCATCTGTTGCCGTTTCTGAACATGACAGACTTCCTGCTTCTGAATGGGGCTTTAACTACATATTTAAACACTTTGCTGGGATTAAAATTGTATTTATATAGAAGAGTCAGTTCAATCCTATGTTCTGTTGAAATATAACATGCCCTTTTAATGTCCTTTTAAATGTTGTATCATTAAAATATTGGTTTACAGGTTTCTACTGAAGACTAAATTGGAGAAGCAATTGTATTTACATACTATTTGCTTTTATATATTATTTGTATGCCCTTCTAAAGCATGGATTGCAGACAAGGTTCTATTTTTATTTATTTGATCATTTTTTAATTACGTCTTCCATTACCGCTTCTAATTGTTTAGTGAAGCACACTTATCTGTGTATAGTGAGCTGCCAATTTGTATGGAACTCTTCTTTCGGACACAAATGTTCATGTACAGTTTACAGCATAAATGGTTTACTAGGATATTTAAAATTAATAAGACAATAGCAAGTTTGTGTTTTTATATTTTAGCAGTTTTTGACATAAAATGTTTGTGTGTTTTTATGCTAGATTTTATTAATATTTTTCTTGTGTGTTTTCTGTTGTGTTGTAACATGTCAAATAAAAAAACACTTTGTTTATAAAAAAAAAAAAAAAAAAGCTCTGCATGTCCTCCATCAACAACATGGCTGTAAAGCGTCCTGTCCTTGCCGGCGTGGTCATGGGAGGAGGAGAATTACTTTCACCTCTTCCCCTGTCAGATTCCCTTTGTGCTGTGACATCACCCTTATACGCTGTGTAAAGCATACTTTTTAATTTATTTTGGAACTGCTGGCAGTCCCTGAAACGTACACATGTGAAGGAAACTGACTGCTATAAGGTCTTAACCCCCTATTCCATCTTACGACTTGCTTTAAACCTTATACTTATAAGAAATAAACAGACCAGACACTCAGTTGGGAGAAAAAACAAAGACCAGTCACGGTCACGTTTATTTAAACATAAACGATTTAACTTGTGCCTGCGATGATATTTAATACCATTGCAGGCACTCAAATAAATTAACTTCCAAAACTTGGCAACAAGTTCGTTAACAATCCGTTGGCGGCATCTCACCCTAAACCTAACTCCTATCAGCAGCTGGTCAAGGCCCCTTTCGGTGTTTGCAGCGTGACACCCGGCTGTTCACGCCCAATGGCACAAAAAGAGAGCTGTGGAAATAAGAGATTTTCAGCCTGTATTCGTAAGGGAGGGGACCCCCCAAGCCGGCGCCTGGGCGGGCGTAACCCCTCCCCTTTTATTGACCGTCACTCTTCTCCTTCTGTGCCCGCTCCCCAGGGCCTTGACCACCCACCGGCTAGGGCATCTCCACCCAACCCAGTAGAGCACCCCCCATCAGGCGAATCGTACAACCCTCCTGATGTGGGTGGGTGGCTATATTAACAACCCGGGCTTACAAAAGGCTAGCTCAATTAAACCTACCCCTGCCGGGTTCACTCACCCTCATGCTGCCGCATCGCTGCCGCCACTCTCTTCTTCATCCCAAGGGGCCGGGTGGGCGGGGAAAAACTTTCTCCTCGAAGTCTGGAACAGAAAGAGGCCGGATACACTGCTGCAGGACCCTATAAAGGTAAGCACAAAACACCGCCTCCTCGCCTGCAACATTGTAACAAAAACACCCTAGCATTCTCCAGACTTCAAGTTGGTAATCCCTTAATGTTGTTACTGGCCCACTAGAGGGCCCTCCACTCTCATAAGGTCTTAACCCCCTATTCCATCTTACGACTTGCTTTAAACCTTATACTTATAAGAAATAAACAGACCAGACACTCAGTTGGGAGAAAAAACAAAGACCAGTCACGGTCACGTTTATTTAAACATAAACGATTTAACTTGTGCCTGCGATGATATTTAATACCATTGCAGGCACTCAAATAAATTAACTTCCAAAACTTGGCAACAAGTTCGTTAACAATCCGTTGGCGGCATCTCACCCTAAACCTAACCCCTATCAGCAGCTGGTCAAGGCCCCTTTCGGTGTTTGCAGCGTGACACCCGGCTGTTCACGCCCAATGGCACAAAAAGAGAGCTGTGGAAATAAGAGATTTTCAGCCTGTATTCGTAAGGGAGGGGACCCCCCAAGCCGGCGCCTGGGCGGGCGTAACCCCTCCCCTTTTATTGACCGTCACTCTTCTCCTTCTGTGCCCGCTCCCCAGGGCCTTGACCACCCGCCACAAGTACTCTTGCCGCCAAACTAATAAGCCAACAGGCAACTATATACACACTATACCAAATTACAATTTTTTTTATTTTTTTTATATAACTAACAATAAAGCGCTCCTGATGTCTTTTAAGAAGATATCCAGACCAACATCCATCAGGTGGACACCATCAGGGCGAAACAGATCCTTCCTGTCGGCCGTTAAGAGCTCTTGTCTGACCACAAAGCCCCCTAAGGCCGTGACCGTCCTTCCCATCTCCCGGTTAACCTTCTTTCGTACATTGTACGTGGCCTTCTGGGTCACAATATACCGCCAATGTAGTCGTGCGACCACATTGGACCATCCCAACTTAACATTTTTAAGCCATGTGTGTACCCACTTCAAGTCTGCCATCATGCGTTTTATCAAATCCAATGCTGGGAGAGACCCCAAGTCATTCCCCCCGAGGTGCAGCACTATCACATTAGGCTGCCCCCACCTCTTGTGCGCCTCCTGCAATAAGGCCGGCAAATCAGCCCACGTGAGGCCCCTGCGCCCTAACCATCGGAAGTTCGCCCTGGACGTTGCAAATCCAAGTTGCTGCCCTTCCGCTGAACGCAGCGCCCTGATGGACGCCCAATGGATGTAGGAATGTCCGACAATCCATACCCGAACTGGAGGGAGATTGCCACCTCTTACACCTGGCAAAACCACATTACCCGTCATGCCCCTTTCAAGCAATCCCTACAGACCTCCTCCCCCCACTCGTAATGCCCTGGCACCCGACCCTAATGGATGTGAGCCCCCCCTTACTACGTGGGTCTAATGTATCTTTTGTATTGGGTTGACTTCCATCTGCCCAACCTTTTAATTTCTGCAGCTGGTGTCCCAGCCGCCGCGCTGGTAGCTGCCCCAATCCGGAAAGAGTGTGGGGCAATCTTTTTCGGATCCAGCCCCGCCAGCACTGCCGTTTTCACGAGTACCCTGCGAAACTGAAAAAGCGACAAGGCGCTGCCATCCTTGTGCACTAAAAACTGTTTGCTACTCTGAGGTCGTACCCTTTGAAATTCTTCAACACATCGCACCGGGCAGCATTCCTCAAATGCGTGCCTCTGCAGCGGGAGCCATGCCCCCTTTCCTTCCTGGTCCGTTTTGGACCGAGGAACGAACAGGAGAAGCCCCTCTCCCGAGCAACGCACGTGCTCTGCCAGGATGCCTCCTGTCCCTTTAAGTTTGGAGGAGGACACCAACTCCCCCACTCGTAATGCCCCCGCAAAAGCCAGCGCGAATGCTGCACTAAACAGGAGTTTTTCATAGTCCGATGTACAGGCCGATTGCAATTGTCTGGCCAGGTCTCGTAACCGGCCCGATGTTATGGGCTCCCTCCGATCCTTAGGACGGGGGGAAACCCTACCCCAACCTTTCAGCACTTGACGAACCAGAAATGACCTTGAGTGGTCAGCATAGCCCAATGCCTTATTAAAAAATGCTAACGCTGCTAGTTTGCTTGCTGCACCCATTTTACTAGCCCCTCCTATCCTTAACTGAGCCAACCATTCCAGTACCTGTACCCTGGACGCGTCTTCCACCTGCACTCCCATCTGTTGGCAGAAGGCCACCCATTTATTCCAGTGATTGACGTATGTAGACCAAGTCTTTGGCGCTAACGATGCTCTGATTAGGGGGAGGATCCCCTCCCAGCCTGGAACAGCTGCCAAAGAAAAGACGGGCATATTAGACCCTCCTTCGCGGCCCTGGGCGCTGCCTTCCTAAACTGCTCCCAGTTGAATCGAGAGAGTGCTTCAGCGATAACGTTATGCACCCCCGAGACGTGTTCGGCCGTGAACGTGATGTTGAGCTCCAAGCAGCGCAACACCAGATGTCTCAAGTAGCATACTACCCCCGGCGAAGATGCAGACAATCTGTTAATGGCGTACACCACGCTCAGATTGTCCGACCAGAATACCACTGACCTATTAGCCAGTCTCCTTCCCCAAATTTCCACCGCAGCCACAATGGGGAAGAGCTCCAGCAAAGTCAAGTTCTTGACCCAGCCAGCCTCCACCCATTCGCGGGGCCATGGCCCCGCACTCCATTCACCGTCCAGGTATGCGCCATACCCGAAACTGCCGGCTGCATCGGTGAACAGATGCAACACTTGATTAGACACCGTCGGGTGCCTCCATAGGCAAATCCCGTTGAAGTGTGACAAAAATGTGTCCCACATCCTTAGATCCTCTCGGACCTCCGGTGTGATTCTGATCCATTTGCCACTTCCAATTGGTCCCTTCAGTTGCCCTTCCAGGCGCCTGTTAAAGACTCTTCCCATTGGAATCGCCCTGCCAGCAAAATTCAGCAAACCCAATAGGGATTGCACATCCCTTCTGGCCACTCTCTCCTGCCCCCGTACTAGCCGCACCATGTGCCACATACGCTCCACTTTATCGTCTGGCAGTCTACATAGAGCCTTGACCATGTCAATCTCTATCCCTAGGAAGGTAAGGCACGTGCAAGGGCCCTCTGTCTTGTCAGCGGCCAGGGGGACACCGAACCTATCTGTGATCTCCCTTATTACCGACATGAGCCGCGCACACTCCGTGCTTCGCGCTCTCCCTACCAACAGAAAATCATCCAGGTAGTGGGCCACAGACCCACCCCCCGACGCCACTGTCACCACCCAATGAAGGAATGTGCTGAAACACTCAAACAACGAGCATGACAATGAACACCCCATCGGCAGGCACCTGTCCACATAGAATGCCCCCTCGAACTTCATCCCCATAAGCCTAAAGGCAGAGGGGTGCAGTGGCAATAATCTGAAAGCTGACTCAATGTCTAGCTTTGCCATCAGAGCCCCTGGGCCCTTCACTCGCACCAACGTCAGCGCCTCATCAAACGATTGATAGTGCACTGTACTTAGGTCCGGATCAATTGCGTCGTTTACCGACGCGCCCTTAGGGAAGGACAGGTGATGAATCAACCTGAACTTTCCTACCTCTTTTTTAGGTACCACCCCCAGGGGGGAGACCACTAGGTCGGCTATGGGCATAACTGCAAATGGGCCGGACACCCGGCCCATCGCAACCTCCTTAGCCAGTTTGTCCCTCACTACCTGCGGGAACTCATAGGCCGTCTTCAGGTTCCTATGAACCCCCGACCCCACAACCAAACCCCGCACTGGTATCTGGAAGCCCACACCCAGCCCGTCCCGGAGCAGCACCGCTGACTCCTGATCCGGGTAATCGGCCAGCCATGGCATCATGGCTGCCAGATTAAGCGGTGTTGGGGCCCTTAACTCCAGTTCCCGGCTTAATGGCCGGTCTGGCCTGTCCCTGCTCTTTTCTTTTTCCGCATTCCACACCTGGGTGGGGCCCCCCGCAGTGCTTGCATATGTGCCGAAAGGAACAGCTGCTCCCTCTGTCGCACAATCTGTCCTGGAATTTCCAGCACTCTCTACCCCTTCTACCTTGCTTCTGCCCAACCCGCCCCTGCACCTGACGCACAGGGGAGGGAAGGGGGGATGGCCCCTCCAAGCCCAATTTGGACCACAGATGCATATCCTGTGTCCCAAAATGAAGCAGATGGTTGCCATCTTTCTCCTGAAGGCCATGTCGTACTCCCACCATGCGCCCTCCTTAAACCTGACATGGATGTCTTCAATCGTGTCCTGGTATTTGAACAAGTTGTGCCCCTGTAAGGGCCACCTATCCACATAGCAGGACGCCAGGACCCTGAAGCATTTCAACCATTCTTCATAGGTTTCTGGCCTACGCACCCGTTTCGGACCGGATCCATCCAGGGCCCGCTCTTTGGCCCTGAACGCATCCAGTGAGAGCTCAAAAATATTGACGTAACGTCCCTCCTGAATTTTTTTAATAACTTTAGCCTTGAGATGGCCGTAAAGGGAGTGCACCAGGCAGGGATACGTGTCTCCCTGTGCCGCCACTTTGCGCGGGACTGGTGACTCCAAGGCCATATTCGGGCCCGTCCCTGACGGCCCCGCTATCCCCTCTGCCTGCCCTGTACCTACAGACCTCCCCTTTGCCTGATTCGCTGCCATCTTTTTGACCCATCTAAACATCCTACGCTGCCCTTTTCCCACTAGCCCTAGGTCCTCCCCACTCTCAGAACCTGACCCTCTAGAAGAAGTGTCAGTGTCAGCGTGTGTAGTGTTTAGAACAAAGGACTCACCCACTGCAGGTCTGTCGGCGTCCGCCGCTGCCATCTGGACTGGGTGTCAGGCAAGTCAGAATTTCTAAGAAGATAAAAATTTTACTTTGGTTAGGACCGCAGCTGCTGAGATTTTAATATGTGGTAATGTTGCTGAGGAGTGTGAGGTAAGCAAATAAACTACCTAGAGGGTAGTGTGCTGGCCTCATGTAACTATTCAGCAGGTTAATGTGAAGGTTTAAGAAAAGGAAGCACTCAATTGTTGCCACCTGTGCTAACTTAAACACTAAAACCTGCAGCAGAGCTCTTGTAAATCTGGATGTTAGTAATAAACTGTTTAGTAAGGAAATCAAAAACAATATGCTAAGCTGAATTGCATAAAACAAATTAAGTAAAAAAACTAGACAGAGGTACAGAGTTAAACTCGACATACGAACTGCAAATAACATGTAGGAACTTTGACAGCATAAGTATTTAGCAAGCTTTATACCTTTGAGAGAAGTGAAACCTTTCAGGCTGAACCGGTGTGGTTTGTAGGCAGAGAGGGTCTTGAGCGTGGAGTGCAGAGGTGCAGGCTGTTTGCTGAATTGAGGGTAGTTCCGTGAAGCTGGCGTGTGACATCACCGCGGAATGATCCGTTGAGGGGCAGCTACTGAGAGCCGAGTCCGGATTGCGTTTAACAGAGGAGATTCGAGATAGAGTTACTACAAGGTATGTAGTATAGCGGTAGTTTGGCAAAACAAACAGGTAGAAAGTGACATAGAACAAAGTCACAGTATGTCACTTTGAGAGAGAGTACCGGTGTCCAAAAAAAAGCACAGGGGATATCAGTAGCTCAGTAGGACTTAACCTAATTCAATACCAAGCAAAGTAGTGAGGGTTGATGGGACATTTATATGAATGAGTGGAAAAAGTAATTGAAATTTAAAGGTATAGCATGGAATGTGCAAAGCAAAAAATGAAAAAGGCAGGGAACAAGGTAATAACGTGACAGGACCCCCCCCCTCAAGGAGCAACCCCGGTGCTCAGGGTCTTGGACGGTCCGGGTTCCGACGATGAAACAGGGCAACCAACCGGGGAGCCGAGATGTTAGAGGCAGGCTCCCAAGAGTCATCATCGGGAGAGAAGTCCTTCCAACGGATCAGATACTGGAGAGAACCCCGGGCACGTCTGGAATCCAAGATCGAATGCACCTCATATTCCATGTTAGGATCCGCAAGTATGGAAGGATCTGGAGTGGGGGGAAAAGAATTCCTGAGTGCCCTGTAGGGTTTCAACAGGGAGACGTGGAAAGTAGGATGAATTCTCATGGTTTCTGGCAGCTTGAGGCGAACAGCATTGGGGTTGATGAGTTGAGAAACAGGATACGGTCCAATGAATAAAGGTGATAGTTTCCTCGAAGGAGTATTGAGTTTGAGATTTTTTGTGGATAACCACACTAGGTCTCCGATAGCGTATTTAGGTGATGGTAACCTCTTCTTATCGTAATAGAACTTTTGAGTTTTCTTCGCCTCGTCTATAGCTGCCTGTATGAGAGCAAAGTTAGAAGAAATGAGATCCGAGAGTTCACTTACATTGAGCGAAGTGCATTGATTATCTGGAAGAATCTGAAACCTGGGGTGGAAACCATAGTTCACAAAAAATGGGGTTTTATTGGTAGTTGAGTGGACGGTATTGTTGAAACAGAATTCTGCATAAGGGAGATGAGAGGACCAAGTGAGAGGCTGTGATGAACAATAGGTTCTGAGAAATTGCTCCAGCCATTGATTCGTCCTCTCAGTTTGCCCGTTTGTCTGAGGATGGTAAGCGGTGCTCAGTTTCTTGTCGATGGAGAAGATTTTGCAGAATTCAGTCCATAGCCTACTAGAAAATTGGGTACCCCGGTCGCTTAGTATGCTGTTAGGAATACCATGATGTTTGAAAACGTGGGAAATGAGCAGATGGATAGTTTCTGAGGCTGTTGGGAGCTTATGGTAGGGAATGAAATGGGACATTTTACTGAACAGATCAACAACTACAAGAATAGTAGTCTTGTTATCGGATTTTGGCAGATCTACGATGAAATCTACTGCGATTTCCAACCAAGGCCGAGTAGGAGTTGGTAGAGGTATAAGTAATCCATAGGGGTAATGTTTTGCCTTTTTAGAAGTGGTACATTGTGCACAAGAGGTGATATGAGTGCTGATGTCATGTGTTACCAGGCCACCAGTAAGTACGTCCAATAAGTTCTTGGGTTTTCTTAAGACCCGGGTGTCCTGCGAGTAGGGAATCATGAGAGGATGAGAGTACCATCTTTCTTAGGCTAGGAGGAATATACAATTTGTCTTGGAAATAGAAAAAACCATCCTGTTTTTTCTGTAATTGAGACAAAGGTTTGGATAAATCGTTGTTTTGTTCCTGTTGGAGAAACGACTTGGAGTCAATAGCAAAAGATAGAATGTTCTGCAAAGGAATAACAGTGTTCTCAGGAGTCTTGGAACGGGTGTAAGTGGGCAATCTAGATAAAGCATCAGCCTTATGGTTTCTATTTGCAGGACGGTACACGATTTGAAAATTGAACCTAGAAAAGAAAAGGCTCCATCTAACCTGTCTAGAGGATAGAATTTTTGTTGTTTTAAGGTACTGAAGGTTTCGATGATCCGTATAAATAACCGTTGGAACGGTGGTGCCCTCAAGTAGGTGTCGCCAGTGCTCAAGTGCCATCTTGATTGCCAGCAATTCTTTATCGCCGATGGGATAATTTTGTTCCGAGGTAGATAAACCGTGGGAGTAGAAGGCGACTGGATGTAACGGTTTATCGATACCTTGGCGTTGTGAAAGAACTGCGCCTACCGCAACATCTGAAGCATCTACCTCCAGAGTATAAGGTAGGTTGGGGTTTGGAAACCTTAGAATAGGTGCAGTGGTGAATCTCATTTTTAGATGGTTAAAAACCTTCTGGGTTGTTTCATCCCAACGAAAAACAGTAGTAGTTTTCATGAGATTAGTCAGTGGTTTGGTTATGCTGGAAAAATTCTTTATGAATTTGCGATAGAAGTTCGCAAAGCCAAGAAAACTCTGAACCTCTTTTCTAGACTTGGGAGTAGGCCAATCTACAATCGCCCTGATTTTTGCATCTTCCATACGGATGCCAGTTGAGTTTATTTCATACCCTAAGAAAGTAATGTTTTGGGAATTGAAAATACACTTTTCAGCTTTAGCATATAAGAAGTTACTGCGTAACCTAGAAAGGACCTGTCTAACATGTAGAGTATGTTCAGCCAAGTTTCTGGAATAAATCAATATGTCATCCAGATAAATGACAAGAAAAACATCAAGGAAATCCCGAAAAAGGTCATTGATTAGGTGTTGAAAAGTGGCAGGGGCGTTGCACAGGCCAAAAGGCATGACGGTGTATTCATATAGTCCGTACCTAGTACGAAACGCCGTCAGCCACTCATCGCCACTTCTAACATGGATAAGATTATACGCTCCCCTAAGATCTAATTTAGTAAAATAATTTGCCCCTTCCAACCTTTCTATCAATTCCGGAATTAGTGGTAGGGGGTACCTGTTCTTTATTGTGACTTTGTTTAACTGCCTGTAATCCACAATAGGCCGTAAGGAGCCGTCCTTATTCTTAACAAAGAAAATGCCGGCTCCTGCTGGCGAAGTGGATGGGCGTATAAAGCCTTTTCTTAGGTTATCTTCTAGATAATCCTTTAAGTGGGCGAGTTCAGGTTTGGAAAGGGGAAATATGTGCCCATATGGAATTTGTGCACCCGGTATGAGGTCGATAGGGCAGTCATATTTCCTATGGGGAGGTAAATTTTCGGATTCAGTCTTACTAAAAACGTCAGCAAAATCTTTGTACTCATCAGGTAAGTGTAAATCTGGTTTTGATAAGACTGTGTGCATGATGTTTACTGGAAAACAAGTAGTGGTACAAAACTTTGAATTGAATGAGAGAGAAAGTGTGTTCCAGGAAATACATGGGTTATGTAACATTAACCAATTTAATCCCAGGATAACTGGGGACACAGGAGATGAAATAACATCAAAAGTAAGATATTCAGTATGATGTTCTTGGGTAGTAACTAGGAGAGGTATAGTTTGGTACTGAACAGGACCGGATGAAATAGGTCTACCGTCAATACCTCTCAATAAAACAGGAGATTTCTTTTGCATGAGTGGGATTTTATTTACATGTGTAAATTCCTTATCTACATAACAGGCAGTAGCTCCTGAATCAATAATTGCGGGAACCTGGAGGCGGTGGAGATCCCACTGAAAAGAAAGGGAGAGTTTACAGTAGGGGTTTCTTAAATCAATAGTGTTGCAACAAGTTAAAGGGTTATGGGACTCACCCTTATTAGTTTTCAGAAGAGATGGACATTCCTTTACGGAGTGTTCGTCCGAGGCACAATAAAGGCATAGATTATTCTCTCTTCTCCTGGTCTTTTCCTGAGCTGTCAGGGGCCCCTTAAGGAAGCCAATCTCCATAGGCTCAGCTTGATGTTTACTAGTGGAGGGTGTAGTAGTAGTGTGTCTCTTTGTATAAGCCTCTAGGTAAGATCTTTCATTTTGCCTCTCTCTTAAGCGTCTGTCTATAGTAATGCAGAGGTTCATTAAACCCTCTAAGGTTGTGGGAAGCTCAGTTCGGGACAACTCATCCTTAACCGCGTCTGAGAGACCCAGACGAAACTGATTCCTTAAGGATAAGTTGTTCCACTCTGAATCCTTTGCCCACCTCTTGAAGTCTGTAATATAATCTTCTACCAACCTCTTTTTTTGTTTTAGAGCCCTAAGAGCTGTTTCTGCAGTCTGTTGTTTGAATGGGTCTTCGTATATCTGACCCATGGCAGTGAAAAATTTTTCCAAGGAGTTTAGAATAGTCTCATTGGATTAAAAAAAAGTGTTTGCCCAGCTACGTGGTTCCCCCCTAAGAAATGAAATAGTGGTCAAAACTCTAATCCTATCATTAGGATAAGACTGTGGTTTGAGCGTGAAGAGAAGCAGGCAAGCATTTTTAAAGTCCCTGTAGTGTGCCCTATCACCATAAAACTTTTCAGGCAAACTAACTTGAGGTTCTGGTGTAAGTAGCTTGGTTTCTAAGTAATCTTTTATGTAAGCTTTTAAGGCAACATTTTCAGCTTTGAGTGTATTGAGACCGTCAGTGAGCAAATCAACTCTGTTGCTGAGAGTCTGTATTAGTGCAGTTATCTCAGCTGGGTCCATGTTAAGGAGGGCTTGGTATTCTGTCAGGCAAGTCAGAATTTCTAAGAAGATAAAAATTTTACTTTGGTTAGGACCGCAGCTGCTGAGATTTTAATATGTGGTAATGTTGCTGAGGAGTGTGAGGTAAGCAAATAAACTACCTAGAGGGTAGTGTGCTGGCCTCATGTAACTATTCAGCAGGTTAATGTGAAGGTTTAAGAAAAGGAAGCACTCAATTGTTGCCACCTGTGCTAACTTAAACACTAAAACCTGCAGCAGAGCTCTTGTAAATCTGGATGTTAGTAATAAACTGTTTAGTAAGGAAATCAAAAACAATATGCTAAGCTGAATTGCATAAAACAAATTAAGTAAAAAAACTAGACAGAGGTACAGAGTTAAACTCGACATACGAACTGCAAATAACATGTAGGAACTTTGACAGCATAAGTATTTAGCAAGCTTTATACCTTTGAGAGAAGTGAAACCTTTCAGGCTGAACCGGTGTGGTTTGTAGGCAGAGAAGGTCTTGAGCGTGGAGTGCAGAGGTGCAGGCTGTTTGCTGAATTGAGGGTAGTTCCGTGAAGCTGGCGTGTGACGTCACCGCGGAATGATCCGTTGAGGGGAAGCTACTGAGAGCCGAGTCCGGATAGCGTTTAACAGAGGAGATTCGAGATAGAGTTACTACAAGGTATGCAGTATAGCGGTAGTTTGGCAAAACAAACAGGTAGAAAGTGACATAGAACAAAGTCACAGTATGTCACTTTGAGAGAGAGTACCGGTGTCCAAAAAAAAGCACAGGGGATATCAGTAGCTCAGTAGGACTTAACCTAATTCAATACCAAGCAAAGTAGTGAGGGTTGATGGGACATTTATATGAATGAGTGGAAAAAGTAATTGAAATTTAAAGGTATAGCATGGAATGTGCAAAGCAAAAAATGAAAAAGGCAGGGAACAAGGTAATAACGTGACACTGGGTCAGCCTCCTTCTGCTGTTCCCTGCTGGGCCCCGCCACCACCAGCGCACTGGATGATCCAGCTGGTGTCCTCATCTCTGCTGCCGATGTAACCTGGGGAGACAAAGCAACTTGGGGAGACATCTGGTTCACTGGAGGGTCCCCGACTGAGGCCCCCATCCTAGACCCAGTCTGCACCCCCCTTGTATTCATGCCCAGTGCGTTTGCCACTGCCCTAGAAATAATTGCCTCTTGAACAGGACCCCCCTGGGCGTTGCCACAGAACCCAGGACGGGCCATCGTACCTGCGTCACTCATAGCTGCTTGAACAGCCCTTCTTATCATTTCCTCCATACACACTCCCTGGTTGTCATGCATTCCATCCCTGTTTACCAAGCCCTGTGTGTTCATAGGAGCCCCACACGCAGCACCATGCATACTTCCCACAAATTGCCTTGTGTTCCCAGCCCGTGTCATCCCCACATGCTCTCCAGCTAAGCTCCCCTGCTGCTGCCTTCCCACATTCACAGCTTGCATGCCATTCCTGTTTTCCACATGTGCCCTCAGCTCCCTTTGCGCAAGAGCGCTGGTTCCGGGCCTACTAGCCCTATCATTTGCCTCAGCCCTCTCCACATGCACTCCTCCTGTCCTCTGCGCCTGCGCGCTTGTCCCGGGCCTAACCGCCCCCTGCATCACTTCAGCCCTCTCAACATGCGCACCAGCCTGCCTCTGCGCATGCGCACTTGTTCTGGGCCTTACCGCTCCATCCTCCACTAGCGCCGCACCCGACAACCCAGGTAAGCGCCCTGAGGCCCCCTGGACCCTCCCTGTGGCCGCCGGAGCCCCCCCCCCCCCGCGAACCGGAGCCTCCCCAAGTTACCTGGGCTGCTCCGGTAGCGCGGTCCCCCTTCTGCTCCTTCATCCCTCCCTCCAAGATGGCGGCCGCGATCCTCACTGGAAGCACGTGAGGAGGAACTCTCGCGAGAGCCGCCATCTGTGGAGGGAGGGCCTGCTGCGCACTCTGCAATCGGACCACGGACCTCCATGCTCCCTCCGGCCGCCACTGCAGCCATACCAGCCCGGCCCTGTGCAGATGGCACCACAACTGTGGCAAGGGATTGGGCCAGGGCCAGAACCGCCGCCATGGCAGCCGGCGGGAGAGCGGGCAATACTGCAGGCGCAAGGCCTAGCGCCCCATCTAATGCCCTTGGCTCCCCAGGCCCATAATTGAGGGCAGGCCCTGCCCCTGACGTTAGGCCCCCCTCCTTCTCAGGCCCCACTGCCGATACCGGGCCCTCAGCAAGCCCCTCCAAGCCCCCCTGCTCCCCCCTGGCAACCTGCCTCCCCCTGGGGGATAAACAAACACGGGGTAACCCAGGGGAAGGTGTACTACACCTCACATCAGGGCCCATGGTTAAATGGTGCCCCACACTAGTTTGGGCCTTACTACCAGTGCTAGGCCCACCTCCCCCACCTCTCTTAGGCCCTTTCCCTTTATTGAAACTCCTGCTAGGTGGGTATTTTTGGGGTGTGGGGGGTACCGCATCATCTGACATGTCCTCCTCTCTCTGCATTGCAGGTCCCTTCTTCCTTGCTGCGACCTCCACAACCTCCCTAAAGCGCTTGGGAGGCACCGACTTCCTTCTAGATCTCTCCATCATTCAAGCCCTGAACAAAGAAAAACTTTCTCCTCGAAGTCTGGAACAGAAAAAGGCCGGATACACTGCTGCAGGACCCTATAAAGGTAAGCACAAAACACCGCCTCCTCGTCTGCAACATTGTAACAAAAACACCCTAGCATTCTCCAGACTTCAAGTTGGTAATCCCTTAATGTTGTTACTGGCCCACTAGAGGGCCCTCCACTCTCATTATTTCACAGTAAAAAAAAGTTGTTTTTTTTTTTAAATGTACACTACTGTTACTACACAAAATATGAGTTGCACTGGTGTGACAATGTGCCCTGGCACGCACTGAAACGCACACGTGTGAAGGAAACTGACTGCTATTATTTCACATTAAAAAAAAAAGTTTTTTTTTTTAAATGTACACTACTGTTACACCAGATATGAGTTGGACTTGTGTGACAATGTACCCTCGCAGGCCCTGAAACGCACACGTGTGAAGGAAACTGACTGCTATTATTTCACAGTCAATAAAGTTTTTTGTTTTTTTTAAATGTACACTACTGTTCAGATATGAGTTGCACTAGTGTGACAATGTGCCCTGGCAGGCCCTGAAACGCACACACACACTGGCAGGCAGGCAACTGCAATTAGATTACACTAGCAGACTGATGTTTCACAGTCAAAAAAGTTTTTTTTTTTAAATTTACACTACTGTTACAACAGATATGAGTGGTGGTGGCACTAGTTGGCAAGTGAGCCTGGCACACACGCAGGCAACTGCAAATTTACACTACTGTTACAACAGATATGAGTGGTGGCACTAGTTGGCAAGTGGGCCTGGCACACACGCTGGCAGGCAGGAAACTGCAATTAGATTACACTAGCAGACTGATGTTTCACAGTCAAAAAAGTTTTTTATTTTTAAATTTACACTACTGTTACAACAGATATGAGTGGTGGTGGCACTAGTTGGCAAGTGGGCCTGGCACACATGCTGACAGGCAGGCAACTGCAAATTTACACTACTGTTACAACAGATATGAGTAGTCGCACTAGTTGGCAAGTGGGCCTGGCACAAACGCTGGCAGGCAGGCAACTGCAATTAGATTACACTAGCAGACTGATGTTTCACAGTCAAAAAAGTTTTTTTTTAAATTTACACTACTGTTACAACAGATATGAGTGGTGGCACTAGTTGGCAAGTGGGCCTGGCACACACGCTGGCAGGCAGGCAACTGCAATTAGATTACACTAGCAGACTGATGTTTCACAGTCAAATTTATTTTATTTTTTTTAAATTTACACTACTGTTACAACAGATATGAGTGGTGGCACTAGTTGGCAAGTGGGCCTGGCACACACGCTGGCAGGCAGGCAACTGCAATTAGATTACACTAGCAGACTGATGTTTCACAGTCAAAAAAGTTTTTTATTTTTAAATTTACACTACTGTTACAACAGATATGAGTGGTGGTGGCACTAGTTGGCAAGTGGGCCTGGCACACATGCTGGCAGGCAGGCAACTGCAAATTTACACTACTGTTACAACAGATATGAGTAGTCGCACTAGCTGGCAAGTGGGCCTGGCACACACGCTGGCAGGCAGGCAACTGCAATTAGATTACACTAGCAGACTGATGTTTCACAGTCAAAAAAGTTTTTGTTTTTTTTAAATTTAAACTACTGTTACAACAGATATGAGTGGTGGCACTAGTTGGCAAGTGGGCCTGGCACACACGCTGGCAGGCAGGCAACTGCAATTAGATTACACTAGCAGACTGATGTTTCACAGTCAAAAAAGTTATTTTTTTTAAATTTACACTACTGTTACAACAGATATGAGTGGTGGCACTAGTTGGCAAGTGGGCCTGGCACACACGCTGGCAGGCAGGCAACTGCAATTAGATTACACTAGCAGACTGATGTTTCACAGTCAAAAAAGTTTTTTTTTTTAAATTTACACTACTGTTACAACAGATATGAGTAGTCGCACTAGTTGGCAAGTGGGCCTGGCAGACACGCTGGCAGGCAGGCAACTGCAATTAGACTACACTAGCAGACTGATGTTTCACAGTCAAAAAAGTTTTTTTTTTTAAAATTTAAACTACTGTTACAACAGATATGAGTGGTGGCACTAGTTGGCAAGTGGGCCTGGCACACACGCTGGCAGGCAGGCAACTGCAATTAGATTACACTAGCAGACTGATGTTTCCCAGTCAAAAAAATTTTTTTTTTAAATTTACACTACTGTTACAACAGATATGAGTGGTGGTGGCACTAGTTGGCAAGTGGGCCTGGCACACATGCTGGTAGGCAGGCAACTGCAAATTTACACTACTGTTACAACAGATATGAGTAGTCGCACTAGTTGGCAAGTGGGCCTGGCATACACGCTGGCAGGCAGGCAACTGCAATTAGATTACACTAGCAGACTGATGTTTCACAGTCAAAAAAGTTGTTTTTTTTAAATTTAAACTACTGTTACAACAGATATGAGTGGTGGCACTAGTTGGCAAGTGGGCCTGGCACACACGCTGGCAGGCAGGCAACTGCAATTAGATTACACTAGCAGACTGATGTTTCACAGTCAAAAAAGATTTTTTTTTTAAATTTACACTACTGTTACAACAGATATGAGTGGTGGCACTAGTTGGGAAGTGGGCCTGGCACACACGCTGGCAGACAGGCAACTGCAATTAGATTACACTAGCAGACTGATGTTTCACAGTCAAAAAAGTTTTTTTTTTTTAAATTTACACTACTGTTACAACAGATATGAGTGGTGGCACTAGTTGGCAAGTGGGCCTGGCACACACGCTGGCAGGCAGGCAACTGTAATTAGATTACACTAGCAGACTGATGTTTCACAGTCAAAAAAGTTTTTTTTTTTTTAAATTTACACTACTGTTACAACAGATATGAGTGGTGGCACTGCAGGCAGGCCACTGCAATTAGATTACACTAGCAGACTGATGTTTCACAGTCAAAATTACACAGGCAAAAATAAAAAAAACGACTTATGTTCTAGCCCTAAAAAGGGCTTTTTGGGGTGCTGTCCAAACAGCAGAGATCAGATGAGTCCTTCATGACTGTAGTGGACACTGAATACACTAGCCTAGCTATCAATTTTCCCTATAAAATCAGCAGCAGCTACACTGTCCCTCCTCTCACTAACAATGCAGGATTAGAATGAATCTAAAATGGCTGCTGCCCAGGAGCTGGGAGGGTCTGGGAGGGAGTGTCTGATGCTGATTGGCTGTAATGTGTCGGCAGACTGTGAGATACAGGGTCAAAGTTTCTCAATGATGATGAATAGGGGGCGGATCGAACATTGCATATATTCGCCCGCCGCTGCGAACGCAAACAAGCTATGTTGGGAACTATTGGCCGGCGAACAATTTGCGACATCACTACTCGGCACCCCGTCTGGTTTCTATCTTCCATCAACGTAATCCGGGCAGACCCTCTCCTTAAAACTCTGGAGGGTTTTTCTTTAAGGGGGGATACTGTTATAATTTAGTCCGTGTGCCTTGTACCTTTAAGTGGGATGGTACATCTCTCCCTTTATAAGCTCCTTCTCCTCCGTTACACATTGCTTGTTATTCTGTTTTGGACCTTGCCTCCTGTGTTTTTGGACTTCAAGCCCCAGCATCCTTCGCTGCCACTTCCTGTCCGTATCGTCTTTGCGCTTCCAGAGCTTCCTGCTGTCTCTCATTTAAGCGTGTACTCGCTTCTGCCAACACCTACTGGATCATCGTGACCTCTCAACCGGAACTTGTCCTCACTTGCGGTCAAACCGCATCAGGTACGATTGTTCCTGCAACTCTTATGTATGCATACAAACAACTTATTGATCTTACTCACAAAATGTCTGGTTCATCTTTGTATTAGGCAATTAATTCACACTGTCACCAATTTTTTCTTTGCCATATTCCATCAGTAGCAATCCGTTAGTCATTACCTTTAGTATCCAAATATCATATTTTCATTATTTCATTTTGTTGGCACATATTAATAGTAACCTTACTCCAAAACTGTGATCACAATAACACTATAGTGGGATATGTTATTTTAAGGTATTATGTTAGAATCCCCTAATTTTGTTATATTAAGGTGCTTTATCCTGAATACAACTTCTACAAGAAATTAAATGTTGTCTGAAAGGAAACAGCTACACATCATAACCTATCATATATGGATGTCATTCTTTTTAAGGAAATGTGATGTTAGACTGCGCTAGAACAAGAGGGTATGGCTAGTGAGTTAGAAAGGACTTCCTCTAAAAGGTCCCAAAAAGGAGTTAGCATGCAAAGAAATAACACACCAGCGCCAAGAACAGGCTAAAATACCCAAAGAATACAGAGTCTATTTAAGGAATAAAATAAATATTTATTACTGAACTATATATAATAACAATAAATATGGTAATTTGATAAAAGACGTAGATAATCAGATAAAAGACGTTGGTGAAAAAATGTATCAATGTTCATGTAGCGAAATACATCAAAGAATGACGGACGGATTAAACATCTGAATTACTGTTTAACCGTATATTTATGCAGCTGAATGGTACCTTTTGCGGAGTCTTTGTAAAGTGTCCAGTTCTGGTCATCCAATATAGAACCACTGTTTCGCTTCTAGTAGAAGCTATGCAAGGGGATCCTTCAAATTTCTAGGAAGACAGCCGATCGTGGAACTGGTTTGGACTTCTCTGCGTTCTCCCGCTGTGAACCTTCAGAGTGCACGCCTTCTCCGGAAGGGGCTCTGATTGGTTCTAGCCTTTGGGGGAATCGCCGCTTATGATGAGGATACCAGCTCTACTGCTTCAGTTGAAAGTGATTTCAGAAGCGCCCTATGCGATCTCCTTGGGGTGAAAAAGTTAGCAGCAACGCGTTTCAACTGAGGATAACTCCTTTTTGGGACCTTTTAGCCTATTCTTGGTGCTGGTGTGTTATTTCTTTGCATGTCATTCTTTTTAACCCACTGAGTTCTCCATTTTCTTGGTTCATTTTTAGTGAACATAACAGCGTGTGAGCGTGTGAGCCCCTGACTGTGAATAGGCGTTTGAAAGAAGTAAGAGAGTTGTGCGTGATTAAACCAAGATGTGAAGAGGTTTGTTTTGAGTTCCTGAAGTGTAGCTAATGTTTTAAGTTTACCTCCTTCTGTTATGGTATAAAAGGAGCGTTCACGAATTGGAGTGTTTGTGTGTTTTGTTGGTTTAAGGTTTTATGATGGGATGTCGGGGTGCCCTTATAAGGGGAATCAGTGGAGATGTTCATGTAGAGAGCAAGGTATTAGTGATGAGCATCTTATCCCATTACAAAACAATGTGTCCACAGCACCAGATATATTATAAAAAGTCTTTATTTGACAAAAAAGCAACGTTTCGTGATAAATATCACTTAATCGTGCTATCACAGCATGATTAGGTGATATGTATCACGAAACGTTGCTTTTTTTGTCAAATAAAGACTTTTTATAATATATCTGGTGCTGTGGAAACATTGATTTGTAGAGAGATTAAATTGGAATGGGCAGTTTCCAAAGTCTGCACAAGCACAGAGAGAAAGTTACCAGCAGCTGTTCCAAGATTTTGAGAAATATTATCCCATTGTGTGAAGAATTCGGAAAGTAAGGGGTATTTTTGCAATGTTGTGGGTCTTTTATTGTGGGGTAACAAGGCTAGGGAACCAACATTTAGGACATTCAGGATCTCTGATTCTAGTTGAACCCATATTTTTTGTGTGTTGTTGTGGCTCCATTCAATTAAGTACTGGAGTATGGTTGCTAGTCTGTATTGAGAAAGGTCTGGCATTCCCAAACCGCCTTTATCTTTTGGAAGATAAATAGTTTGCCTTTGTATCCTTGGTTTTGTGCGTAACCATGCAAATTGGTTTAGTGCAGCTTGTAATTTGGGTACATAACTGGGTGGTAAGGGAATAGAGGGAGTTTGAAAGATGTACAATATTCTAAGTATAACATTAATTTTGATTGATTTCACCCGTCCAGTCCAAGATAGAGGTTTGTTCCGCCAATTGGAGAGATTGTGTGTGATGGTTGTGTATAGGGGTTGTTTTTTGTATTATTAAATGTACATTTCTATTTATCTCTGTATATATCTATACCTGTATATATATGTATATATTAGATTTGTTTTTTTAAAGCATGCTCTATTGAAAATCTATGGGAAGAATTTAATACTGTCCCGATATCCGAAGTTCAGCTGTTAGCACGCATCAGGTTTCGCTTTACTTTTAACTTCTATGTGCACTAACCCGCCCACATTAATAGCTTATTTTTAACATTAACATTAACTTAGAACATATTCCCATATGTGAAGAACGCAGGAATGTGAAATACTTACAGTAAATACGCAATTAAACACTATTAAATATCAATATTGCATAAATATGTTTGACATGTTTTCATCTACTTAACTGCAAAAGGGTTCCAATGCACATATATACAGTATATATATATATATATATATATATATATATATATATATATATATATATATATATATATATATATATATATACATATATATGTGTGTGTGTGTATGTGTGTAAATATGTATTCATGTGTTTATTTGTGTATGTCTGTAAATGCACAAATACATATATAAATACATATGTACACACATATAAACAGATATATACCCGCAACACCCGCCGCTCGCAAACAGATAACTGTTAGCGTGCCACTTGTAATCTAGTCCAAAATGTTTAATGGGTAACCTGACCTATATATTTTAATATTGGGAATATGGAGTAGCTTAGTGAATTGGATATAACAAAAATTTTATTGCGGAATAAATTAACCTTATATAGGGTTTAACTGCAATCAGTTTGAATTCATACATACATATTGTATTCTAGCTTTGCTTTTTTGATAGATTGTTTTTTTTTCCTAATTGTAAACCTATTCCTATCAATAAGGAAGTGCCACAATTTGAATTAAATAAAAAGATTTTTGAATTCATACTTACAAATATTGTATTGGGGCTCTGGTCATTTTTGTTATTTTAATTAACTGTTTTTTTTTTTTTTTTACTATTTTAAAGTTACCTCATCACTAAGAAAGCACTACAATTTGAATGGGGAAAACAATGTTTGAATAAGAAAGTCAAAAAATAAACATCTATTAGAAATAGGTTTATCACAGGATTTTCAAGTACATTTTCACAAGAAGTAAGTGACACAAGTTCGAACAAAAGTAAAATAATTAATGCAATAATTTTTCTCACTTAGGGCTTGATGATATATTGTTCGCCAGCTCAAACCTTCTTTTTCTCGCTGACACTCGCAGGGCTGCCCCGGTGCAATGATCGTAAAAAAGGGGCAGTCCCTGCGAGTTGCGAGATGGCTCCTATTAAAAGTAAAGGAGCTCGCTGGATAGGGAAACTTCGCTCCTTAGTGCAAAGTTAGCAGGGAGCAGGGGTAGCACTTTAAAATTAAAATCCTGCAGCCAATATAACTCACATTATGCTGCTTTCTGCTTATAGCATCTTACATTCGCCTAAATTTTAGTATGCATTTGTTTTTCTATTGGGGTTATAAGTGTTCGTATTGTTTTGACAAAAGCTCGCCACCTTTTAGTTGGTGAGAAAAAACTGCGATATCTGCAGTGCGAAAATCTTTATAGAATGACGCTGGGATTAGTGTGACATTGTCATATACGCCCATGGAACGCCCATGTTCAGCCCATTTTACGAAAAAACAACAATTACGCTTTGCATTTTGTATTTATAAGTTCAAATTTCGGTGTGATTTTTGCACATTCAGTGTACTACAATTACAATTTATGCTGTGAATATTTAATTTGATTTATTCCTGTGTAAATTAGATACTAATTTTACGTTTTTGTTAACATACGATTTTTGGTGAAGAATTTTGTTACGATTTTTGATGCACCTTAACAATACAATTTTTCCCTGTTTATTTTTGTGTGAATGATTCAAATATTTGTTTTGTATAATGTTTAAAATACGAATTTTGTTGTGCACATTTCATATGAAAATGCAGTATACGCCCCTTAGCGAGACACCCTGTTTTCAGGGTAAAAAATGGCTTTAGATCATTCCACAAGAGAAATAGGACTGGCGAGCATTCTTTAATAATCTCGCCAGCCCAGAGAGCTTTCAATCATCGAGCCCTTAATATTAATCCAGAATGTGCAATTAATAATTTCATATTATTTTGATTACATTTATTATTAACACGTTTAAACCTTCACACATATAATTGCAATTATAATTAAAGATTCAAATTACTGCATTTAATGTTTATAATTTTTATCATTTAAACTTGTGGTATTAACCTTATTTTCTTTTCTATTTTTTATTTAAATCTTGTTTATTTGCATGTGAACTAATCATAAACAAAAATATTAGCATTAACCCTTTAAGGACACAGCTTTCAGTTTGCTCAATTGTCCTTAAGAGGTTAAAGGAAATAACTCCAAAGTGTCGGAATTGAGGGTCTGACAATCCTTTAAAAATGGAATAGATTTTTCCAATTGATTTGAATACTAGAGATGTCCCAGTACAAGGTACAGCTTTTTTATATATATATTTCAAATTCAATTTACAAACATTAGATAAATAGGATATTATGATTTTTATGTCAAAAGCCTTCAAAATCCATCCAAGCAGCTGTGCTTGGGAATTCTCTTTGGAAAAATCCCATAGAATTCCAAAATCTGTCTGAAATTATATATATTCACCAAAAATGTTAACAAAATGATAGCAGCCTGAAAGTATACAATAAATGACATCTTCCTTGGTGGCATATGCCATTCACAAACGTCAGTGCGGTGCAGCTACTGATTTCAGCATGGCAGCCTGGAATATAGTGTTTACTGTAGAGAAATGATAGCAGAAGTTATATAGTATATATTTTAGCAAGTAAAGTTTAAGAGGGAAATAGGTCTGCATGATGAAACTGAGTCAAGTCTCTGCCTTGAGAGCACGATCATTATGTACCAGTATTAAACATTCCAGGAGATTATGGGGCATGTTTATCATGCTCCATATGGAGTTTGATGCCCCGTGTTTCTGTCGAGCCTTCAGAATTGCCAGAAACACAAGTTAAGAACCAGCAGTCTAAAGACCGCTGTGCCATAACCTGTCCGCCTGCTCTGAGGCGGCAGACAGACATCGCCTGGAAATCAACCCAATCCAATACAATTGGGTTGATTGACACCCCCTGCTAGCGGCCGATTGGCTGCAATTCTGCAGAGCGCGGTATTCACAAGAACTGCTGGTGCAAAGATAAATGCAGAGAGCACACCTTCTTAAATAGGCCCCTATGGCATGTACAAATAGAACTGTACATATATGATAATATCTGCTACTTCATCTTTAAACCATTTTTATTTTATCCAGAAAACTCATCAGCACACAATACTATCATTAGAGATGTGGGTTACAACTAATGCAACCTAATGTTTATAAACAGTTTTTTCTAAGGCTAGTTTTTAGTCAAAGAGCTCCTCACATTGGCCCTTGAAATAACCACTCCATCATTAAAGAGTACTCATTGCAATGTAACTGTCTCTCATATATCTCATCTTGGATGTCCTCTCACTACCTCAAGCTAAATCTCTCCAAAACTGAGCTCCTTATTTCCCCCCCCCCCCTTCTTCCAAAATCTCCATCCCCCATTTCTCTATAACTGTTAACTCCATCATTATTTCTACTCAGGGTCACTCTTGACTCAGATCTTTCACTCTTCAAATTCAGTTCTTGGTTAAAGCCTGCCGCTTCAACCTTAAAAACATCTCTAAAATTAGATATTTCCTTACACAAGACACAACTAAGATTTTAATCCACTCTCTCATCCTTTCCTGCCTTGACTAAGGCAACTCTGTCCTCTCTGGTCTCCTTAGCTGCTGTCTAGCTCCTTTACAATCCATAATAAATGCCTATGCCAGACTCATCTTCCTTACACGTCGCTCTTCATCTGTTGCACCTCTCTGCCAATCCCTTCACTGGCTTCCTCTTGCCTCCAGGATTAAACACAAAATTCTCATTCTGACATACAAAGCCCTCAACTGCACTGCTCCCCCCTATATCTCAGACCTTGTCTCCAGATACTCTCCCTCCCGTCCCCATCACTCCTTCACTCTCCTCCACCTTGTTACCTCCTCACATTACTGGTTACAAGACTTCTCCAGACTGGCTCCCATGTTATGGAACTCTCTGCCTCACTCTACAAGACTCTCCCCTAGTTTTTAAAGCTTCAAACACTTTCTAAAGACTCTACTGTTCAGGGATGCATACAACCTACACTAACTTTCCTATCTCCACTGCTATCCTCTTGAACCCCTTAACCTGTAAGCCTATGAGCCCAGCTGTTTGTAATTCACCTTCATAGCTACAACAGTGCAACTCTTGGCAGGGCCCTCTACCCATTTGATCCCAATAAATGTTATCTTGTATACCCTATGTGTATAGCGCTGCAGAGTCTTTTGTAAATTATATTTTTTTTGGGGGATGATTAGTTAGAAATTAATTCCACATCTAGGGCTAGATTACAGGTATAACACAAATCAGCGCTCCTGCTCACGTGTTGACTTTGCTAGACGGAGGCTTTATGGGCGTGTTGGGTAGCTTTGGTATCACAAGTTAAAAGTAAAAAATAAAAAGCCAAACTTTGAATATCGCAAATGCGTTAATGTATTCCACCCAATAGACTTTAATGGAGCGTGCAAAGTGTAAAAAAACATGACACACTCTACCGCTAACTCAATCGCGTTTACTAAAGTGCGCTAATACAACATGAAGTATGAATTTTTCACATTCAAATGTTCTTAACAAAGCAGAATATGTTTCTCTTTATCCTTAAATACACACGCATATGTGTATATATATATATATGTATGTATGTATATATATATATATATATACATATATATATATATATATATATACACACATACACAGTATATAAATATATGAAATGTTTTTGTAAAATATATATCTATACCTATATATATATATATATATATATATATATATATATATATATATATATATATATATATATTATATTATATATATATATATATATATATATATATTACTAAACTACCAATAGCCCTTTATAAAGGGCCTTTTAAAGGTCATTGCCCTAAGTTAAAAAACAGCTCTTTTACTTAAAAAAATACCAATTACCCCCTAACAGTAAAATGCCCACCCAACCAACCCCCCAAAAAACAAAATAAAGTCTAAAAAAAACCTAAGTTACCTATTGTCCCTAAAGGGGCATTTATATGGGCATTGCCCTGAAAATGGCATTTAGCTCTTTTACTGCCCTTTAAATCCCTAATCTTAAAATTAAAAATAAATTAAAAAAGTCCTAAAACTAAGCTCCAAATAGGTACTCACCATTCCTCAAGTCCAGTGGAGAAGGTCTTCTTCCAGGCGGCTCCATCAACTTCTATCTTCATCCGGAGCAAAAGCGGCATGGAGGGGAGGTGTGAAGCGGTCTTCTCTGATGCGCGGATCCAGAGCAGTGGTCCTCAATGGCGGTCTTCAGCGGCGGAAATCCTCAGCGGCATGGAGGCTCCTCTTCATCAAATCTCTGGCGTACACTAAAAATTTAATGGAAGGTACCACAATCAATGTGGGGTACCTTGCATTCCTATTGCCTGAAGTTTTGAAATCAGCCAATAGGATTAGAGCTTCTGAAATCCTATTGCCTGTTCAAATCAGTCAATAAGATTTCAGTAGCTCTCATCCTATTGGCAGATTTCAAAATGTCAGCCAATAGGAATGCAAGGTACCTCAATAAATATGGGGTACCTTGCATTTAATCTTGAGTGTGCAACAGACAATCGCATGAAGAGGAGTCTCCACGCCACTCAGGGACTGCAGCAGCTAATAACCACCACTGAGGATACGTGCATCAGGGAAGCCAGCTCCGCACCTCAGATCCGCGCTGCCTTCGCACCGGATGAAGATAGAAGATGATGGAGCTAGCTGGAAGAAGACATTCTCCGCCGGACTTCAGGAATGGTGAGTACCTATTTGAGGGTTAGACTTAGGCAAAATTAGGTTTATTGTGATGTGGGGGGTTGGTGGTTTAGGGGTTAATATTTTAATTATGTTATTTGTGGATTAGGGATTAATTACTTTATTATTTTGCGATGTGAGGGTTGGCGGTTTAGGTGTTTGTTAACACGCTATCCTGATTAAATTCAATTGCGCTTAAGCGAACGCATTTACTTTCAATTCTTAATATGTGCCTTACTTCTGATGTATGCAAAGAGCCATGATTACCCCTTATTGCTCGCAACAGTTTGTTCACCCATTCGTAATCTAGCCCAAAGTTGAGTTCCCTAAAATACATTATATTTCTTATTGCTCAAGAGAATAATGCAGAAAAGCACAAATTAAACTGCGACACTTAGGAAACACACCTGCAAAAGTATACAGTTGTCACTGCAACATTTTATTAAAATGTGCATAGAAATGAATTGAATAGAAAAGGGAAATTAAAGTGGGTGCAACCAACTCTCATAAATTACAATATTAAAGTGATATGAGACCCAAACGTATTCTTTTGTGCTTCAGGCCCTGATATTCAAAACATTGTCAGACCCATGAGAAACAGCCTTTTTGGCCTTGCCAGTCTCATAGTCTATGGGTCTGGTGATGTATATTCCAAAAAATTACGCTGAACATTTCTGTTGCGACAAGGGGTGATGTGTTTCCCATAGGAAATAATAGGGATTGCAGCTTCAGCAAAAGTCCGCCCGCAACGCCACTTAGCAGCAATGTTGGTGGAGTGGAGGGGGGGGTTGTCTCCAAAGTAGACCATTTGTGAAAATAAAAATTGGGTTTGGTGTAGTTACACTTAAAATTATTCATATGTAAACTATGTTCCATTGTACATTCACTTAATGTCTCACACTGGAAATTATCACCACTAATTTGTTAACCAAGACAAAAACACAAAAACACCTTCAAATTAAACCCTATAGGAGGTGGGGGTATATGATAGATTTATAAGCAATGTTTTGTTTATCTGTATTGTGTTGTATAATGTTATAATATGTCTGTTAAGTCTTGTCGTGATTGTATAAATAGTGTATTTTAACCTTTTGGCGTGTTTTTTTCTTTTATAGGAAGATTTCGTGTTTGCGATATTACTATTTCATAAAAGACAGTAGCCACGACTTCTGTTTCTAATTAAGTATTGCTGATAAAAGTTTTCACTGTGTTATACTTCTATATTAATAACACTTTTTTAGAAAGCGGTCGCAATATTATAAATAAAAAAATTCTAACAGTGAGAAATTATATCGCCAATATATGAATAACAACAGAAGTTGCAGCTACTGTCTTCTATGAAATATTTTATATAATTTTTTTGGTAAAATATATATCTATATATATGATTATAGGTAGGTATAGATATATACAGGGAGTGCAGAATTATTAGGCAAATGAGTATTTTGACCACATCATCCTCTTTATGCATGTTGTCTTACTCCAAGCTGTATAGGCTCGAAAGCCTACTACCAATTAAGCATATTAGGTGATGTGCATCTCTGTAATGAGAAGGGGTGTGGTCTAATGACATCAACACCCTATATCAGGTGTGCATAATTATTAGGCAACTTCCTTTCCTTTGGCAAAATGGGTCAAAAGAAGGACTTGACAGGCTCAGAAAAGTCAAAAATAGTGAGATATCTTGCAGAGGGGTGCAGCACTCTTAAAATTGCAAAGCTTCTGAAGCGTGATCATCGAACAATCAAGCGTTTCATTCAAAATAGTCAACAGGGTCGCAAGAAGCATGTGGAAAAACCAAGGCGCAAAATAACTGCCCATGAACTGAGAAAAGTCAAGCGTGCAGCTGCCAAGATGCCACTTGCCACCAGTTTGGCCATATTTTAGAGCTGCAACATCACTGGAGTGCCCAAAAGCACAAGGTGTGCAATACTCAGAGACATGGCCAAGGTAAGAAAGGCTGAAAGACGACCACCACTGAACAAGATACACAAGCTGAAACGTCAAGACTGGGCCAAGAAATATCTCAAGACTGATTTTTCTAAGGTTTTATGGACTGATGAAATGAGAGTGAGTCTTGATGGGCCAGATGGATGGGCCCGTGGCTGGATTGGTAAAGGGCAGAGAGCTCCAGTCCGACTCAGACGCCAGCAAGGTGGAGGTGGAGTACTGGTTTGGGCTGGTATCATCAAAGATGAGCTTGTGGGGCCTTTTCGGGTTGAGGATGGAGTCAAGCTCAACTCCCAGTCCTACTGCCAGTTTCTGGAAGACACCTTCTTCAAGTAGTGGTACAGGAAGAATTCTGCATCCTTCAAGAAAAACATGATTTTCATGCAGGACAATGCTCCATCACACGCGTCCAAGTACTCCACAGCGTGGCAGGCAAGAAAGGGTATAAAAGAAGAAAATCTAATGACATGGCATCCTTCTTCACCTGATCTGAACCCCATTGAGAACCTGTGGTCCATCATCAAATGTTTAATTTACAAGGAGGGAAAACAGTACACCTCTCTGAACAGTGTCTGGGAGGCTGTGGTTGCTGCTGCACGCAATGTTGATGGTGAACAGATCAAAACACTGACAGAATCCATGGATGGCAGGCTTTTGAGTGTCCTTGCAAAGAAAGGTGGCTATATTGGTCACTGATTTGTTTTTGTTTTGTTTTTGAATGTCAGAAATGTATATTTGTGAATGTTGAGATGTTATATTGGTTTCACTGGTAAAAATAAATAATTGAAATGGGTATATATTTGTTTTTTGTTAAGTTGCCTAATAATTATGCACAGTAATAGTCACCTGCACACACAGATATCCCCCTAAAATAGCTATAACTAAAAACAAACTAAAAACTACTTCCAACTATTCAGCTTTGATATTAATGAGTTTTTTGGGTTCATTGAGAACATGGTTGTTGTTCAATAATAAAATTAATCCTCAAAAATACAACTTGCCTAATAAATCTGCACTCCCTGTAAAGATATATATATATATATATATATATATATATATATATATATATATATATATATATATATATATATATATATATATATATATATATATATATATATATATATAAGAATATCTTTTTAAAAATATTTAGAACATATTCCCCTATGTGGTGAACATTGGAATGTAAACTATTTACAATAAATGCATAGTTAAACATTTTATTAAATATGAATACTGCATAAATATGATTTAATAATGTTTTCATCAACTTGACTGCAAAGGGCTCCAATGTACTTATATATAGACTTATATATAGATATATATATGTATGTATACATATGTATTTATGTGTGTATATATGTATGTACATACATATATACACATATAAATGCATAAATACATATGTAAACACATAGAAACATATAATATATCTATACTATACATACGTTTGTAACGCGTCTTTCGGTTGCGCGCCCAGCCAAAACCGCCGGCGCCACCAAGCCACACCTCTTGCTTGTGGCAAGTCACGCCTCTCGCGTGAGGGGGGAGGGTTAGAAAGCTGTTTGAGGGGGGGATCCAGGAAGTTGGAGGGTCAGGGGGATCCTACAATGCAGAAAAATAAAGATAGAAGGATATGGATAGAGGGATAAGGATAGAAGGATATGGATAGAGGGATAAGGATAGAGGAATAGGGACAGAGGAATAGGGATAGAGGGATAGGGATAGAGGGTTAGGAATAGAGGGATAGGAATAGAGGGATAGGAAAAGAGGGATAATGATAGAGGGATAGGGATAGAGGGAAAGGGATAGAGGGATAGGGATAGGAGGGATAGGGATAGAGGGATAAGGATAAAGGGAAGTGTTTACTTAGCGCCTACTATTTTAAAGGACCCTTAGCTCTGATAAATGACCCCTAGTGGTCAGAAACGTTTATGGAAAATCAGAAAATATCAAAGCGCCAGCTGACTGGCAGGGTTCAAAATATAAAACCAAATCCTTTACAGCTTAATAAGGATAAAGAATTTTATTTAAAACAATCTTTAAAATAATCTTCTAAACACAGTTTTTAAAACAATCTTTACAACAGTCTTTAAAACAGTCTTCTGAACACAACTAGTGTTTCTATCTTGAACAAATACCATACAAATTATGGTGTACATACAGTATGTTATCTTACATGGATCCACATATTAACATTTAGAAATTACAATAAAAACACTCAGAAATAACAATAAAACAAACAATCCTATAACAGTGTCAACTGCTATAGTTATCACACAGTTAGAACCAGAGCGGTAATATCTAACTTGAACTCTAATGTGGTTATCTTGGTGTTGCTTTGTACTGAACGGGTTAACTGCTATAGTTTCCACACAGTTAGAACCAGAACGGAAATATCTAACTTAAACTCGAATGTAGTTTTCTTGCGGCTAGATTTATAGTTCGGCGGCCAAAGGGGTGCGTTAGCTACGCATGCTTTTTTTCTCCCGCACCTTTTAAATACCGCTGGTATTTAGAGTTCACAGAATGGCTGCGTTCGGCTCCAAAAAATGGAGCGTAGAGCATATTTACCGCCACTGCAAGTCTCGATACCAGCGGTGCTTACGGACGCGGCCAGCTTCAAAAACGTGCTCGTGCACAATTCCCCCATAGGAAACAATTGGGCTGTTTGAGCTGAAAAAAAAAACTAACACCTGCAAAAAAGCAGCGTTCAGCTCCTAACGCAGCCCCATTATTTCCTATGGGGAAACACTTCCTAAGTCCGCACCTAACACCCTAACAAGTACCCCGAGTCTAAACACCCCTAACCTTACACTTATTAACCCCTAATCTGCCGCCCCCGCTATCGCTGACCCCTGCATATTATTATTAACCCCTAATCTGCTGCTCCGTACACCGCCGTACTATAATTATATTGTAGCTATTTTAGGATTAATATTTATTTTACAGGCAACTTTGTAATTATTTTAACCAGGTACAATAGCTATTAAATAGTTAATAAATATTTAATAGTTACCTAGTTAAAATAATTACAAAATTACCTGTAAAATAAATCCGAACCTGAGTTACAATTAAACCTAACACTACACTATCAATAAATTAATTAAATAAAATACCTACAAATGAATACAATGAAATAAACTAACTAAAGTACAAAAAATAAAAAAGAACTAAGTTACAAAAAATAATAAAATATTAACAAAGCCCCCCAAAATAAAAAAATGCCCTACCCTATTCTAAAATTAAAATAGAAAAGCTCTTTTACCTTACCAGCCCTGAAAAGGGCCATTTGCGGGGCATGCCCCAAAGAATTCAGCTCTTTTGCCTGTAAAAAAAAACATACAATACCCCCCCCCAACATTACAACCCACCACCCACATACACCTAATCTAACACAAACCCCCCTTAAATAAACCTAACACTAAATAAACCTAACACTAAGCCCCTGAAGATCTTCCTACCTTATCTTCACCACACCGGGTATGACCGATCCATCCAGGCTCCGAAATCTTCATCCAAGCCCAAGCGGGGGCTGGCGATCCATCATCCGGCTGAAGTCTTCTATCAAGCGACGGCTGAAGAGGTCCAGAAGAGGCTCCAAAGTCTTCATGCTATCCGGGCAGAAGAGTAGATCCGGACCGGCAACCATCTTCTTCAAAGCGGTCACAAGCGGCTCCATGTTGAAGACCTCCGGCGCGGATCCATCCTCTTCTTGCGACGTCCTAAGTCCGAATGAAGGTTCCTTTAAATGACGTCATCCAAGATGGCGTCCCTCGAATTCCGATTGGCTCATAGGATTCTATCAGCCAATCGGAATTAAGGTAGGAAAATTCTGATTGGCTGATTGAATCAGCCAATCAGATTCAAGTTCAATCCGATTGGCTGATCCAATCAGCCAATCAGATTTTCCCTACCTTAATTCCGATTGGCTGATAGAATCCTATCAGCCAATCGGAATTCGAGGGACGCCATCTTGGATGACGTCATTTAAAGGAACCTTCATTCGGACTTAGGACGTCGCAAGAAGAGGATGGATCCGCACCGGAGGTCTTCAACATGGAGCCGCTTGTGACCGCTTTGAAGAAGATAGTTGCCGGTCCGGATCTACTCTTCTGCCCGGATAGGAGGAAGACTTTGGAGCCTCTTCTGGACCTCTTCAGCCATCGCTTGATAGAAGACTTCAGCCGGATGATGGATCGCCAGCCCCCGCTTGGGCTTGGATGAAGATTTTGGATCCTAGAGCGATCGGTGATACCTGGCATGGTGAAGACAAGGTAGGAAGATCTTCAGGGGCTTAGTGTTAGGTTTATTTAAGGGGGGTTTGGGTTAGATTAGGGGTATGTGGGTGGTGGGTTGTAATGTCGGGGGTGGGTATTGTATGTTTTTTTTTACAGGCAAAAGAGATGAATTCTTTGGGGTATGCCCCGCAAAGGGCCCTGTTCAGGGCTGGTAAGGTAAAAGAGCTTTTCTATTTTAATTTTAAAATGGGGTAGGGCATTTTTTTATTTTGGGGGGCTTTGCTATTTTATTAGGGGGCTTAGAGTAAGTGTAATTAGCTTAAAATTGTTGTAATATTTTTATTATGTTTGTAATTAATTTTTTTATTTTTTGTAACTTAGCTTTTTTATTTTTTGTACTTTAGTTAGTTTATTTAATTGTATTTATTTGTAGGTATTTTATTTAATTTATTTATTGATAGTGTAGTGTTAGGTTTAATTGTAGATAATTGTAGGTATTTTATTTAATTAATTTATTGATAGTGTAGTGTTAGGTTTAATTGTAGATAATTGTAGGCATTTTAGTTTATATATTAATAGTGTAGTGTTAGGTTTAATTGTAACTTAGGTTAGGATTTATTTTACAGATAATTTTGTAATTATTTTAACTAGGTAACTATTAAATAGTTATTAACTATTTAATAGCTATTGTACCTGGTTAAAATAATTACAAAGTTGCCTGTAAAATATATATTAATCCTAAAATAGCTACTATATAATTATAATTTATATTGCAGCTATATTAGGGTTTATTTTACAGGTAAGTATTTAGCTTTAAATAGGAATAATTTATTTAATAAGAGTTAATTTATTTTGTTAGATTTAAATTATATTTAACTTAGGGGGGTGTTAGTGTTAGGGTTAGACTTAGCTTTAGGGGTTAATACATTTATTAGAGTAGCGGTGAGATCCGGTCGGCAGATTAGGGGTTAATTATTGTAGGTAGGTGGAGGCGACGTTGGGGGCAGCAGATTAGGGGTTAATAAATATAATATAGGGGTCGGCAGTATTAGGGGCAGCAGATTAGGGGTACATAAGTATAACGTAGCTGGCGGCGGTGTGCGGTCGGCAGATTAGGGGTTAAAAAAATTTAATCGAGTGGCGGCGATGTGGGGGGGCCTCGGTTTAGGGGTACATAGGTAGTTTATCAGTGTTAGTGTACTTTAGAGCACAGTAATTAAGAGCTTTATGAACTACTGACTTTTTTCTGCGGCTGGAGTTTTGTCGTTAGATTTCTAACGCTCACTTCAGCCAAGACTCTAAATACCAGCGTTAGAAAGATCCCATTGAAAAGATAGGATACGCAAATGGCGTAGGGGGATCTGCGGTATGGAAAAGTCGCGGCTGCAAAGTAAGTGTTAGACCCTTTCCTGACTGACTCCAAATACCAGCGGGCGGTAAAAACCAGCGTTAGGAGCCTCTAACGCTGGTTTTGACGGCTACCGCCAAACTTTAACGGCTAGATTTAGAGTTCTGCGGCCAAAGGGGTGCGTTAGCTACGCGTGCTTTTTTTCCCCCGCACCTTTTAAATACCGCTGGTATTTAGAGTTCACAGAAGGGCTGCGTTAGGCTCCAAAAAAGGGAGCGTAGAGCATATTTACCGCCACTGCAACTCTAAATACCAGCGTTGCTTAGGGACGCGGCCAGCTTCAAAAACGTGCTCGTGCACGATTCACCCATAGAAAACAATGGGGCTGTTTGAGCTGAAAAAAAACCTAACAACTGCAAAAAAGCAGCGTTAAGCTCCTAACGCAGCCCCATTGTTTCCAATGGGGAAACACTTCCTAAGTCTGCACCTAACAGCCTAACATGTACCCCAAGTCTAAACACCCCTAACCTTACGCTTATTAACCCCTAATCTGCCGCCCCGCTATCGCCGATCCCTGCATATTATTATTAACCCCTAAACCGCCGCTCCGTACACCGCCGCAACCTACATTATCCCTATGTACCCCTAATCTGCTGCCCCTAACACCGCCGACCCCTATGTTATATTTATTAACCCCTAATCTGCCGCTCCGTACACCGCCGCAACCTACGTTATCCCTATGTACCCCTAATCTGCTGCCCCTAACACCGCCGACCCCTATATTATATTTATTAACCCCTAATCTGCCGCCCCCAACGTCGCCTCCACCTACCTACAATAATTAACCGTAACCCCTAATCTGCCGACCGGATCTCACTGCTACTCTAATAAATGTATTAACCCCTAAAGCTAAGTCTAACCCTAACCCTAACACCCCCCTAAGTTAAATATAATTTAAATCTAACGAAATAAATTAACTCTTATTAAATAAATTATTCCTATTTAAAGCTAAATACTTACCTGTAAAATAAACCCTAATATAGCTACAATATAAATTATAATTATATCGTAGCTATTTTAGGATTAATATTTATTTTACAGGCAACTTTGTATTTATTTTCACCAGGTACAATAGCTATTAAATAGTTAATAGCTATTTAATAGTTACCTAGTTAAAATAATTACAAAATTACCTGTAAAATAAATCCTAACCTAAGTTAAATTAAACCTAACACTACACTAGCAATAAATTAATTAAATAAAATACCTACAATTATCTACAATTAAACCTAACACTACACTATCAATAAATTAATTAATTAAATACAATACCTACAAATAATTAAAAATGAAATAAACTAACTAAAGTACAAAAAATAAAAAAGAACTGTTACAAAAAATAAAAAAATATTTACAAACATTAGAAAAATATTACAACAATGTTAAACTAATTACACCTACTCTAAGCCCCCTAATAAAATAAGAAAGACCCCCAAAATAAAAAAATGCCCTACCCTATTCTAAAATTAAAATAGAAAACTCTTTTACCTTACCAGCCCTGAAAAGGGCCCTTTGTGGGGCATGCCCGTAAAAATAAAGCTCTATTGCCTGTAAAAAAAAACATACAATACCCCCCCCCCAACATTACAACCCACCACCCACATACCCCTAATCTGACCCAAACCCCCCTTAAATAAACCTAACACTAAGCCCCTGAAGATCTCCCTACCTTATCTTCACCATGCCGGGTTCACCGATCGATCCAGAAGAGCCTCCGATGTCTTGATCCAAGCCCAAGCGGGGGCTGAAGATGTCCATGATCCAGCTGAAGTCTTCATCTAAGCAGGAGCTGAAGAGGTCCATGATCCGGCTGAAGTCTTCTATCAAGCGGCATCTTCAATCTTCTTTCTTCCGGATCCATGTTCATCCCGCCGACGCGGAACATCCATCTTCACCGACGACTTCCCGACGAATGACGGTTCCTTTAAGGGACGTCATCCAAGATGGCATCCCTCAAATTCCAATTGGCTGATAGGATTCTATCAGCCAATCGGAATTAAGGTAGGAAAATTCTGATTGGCTGATGGAATCAGCCAATCAGAATCAAGTTCAATCCGATTGGCTGATCCGATCAGCCAATCAGATTGAGCTCGCATTCTATTGGCTGTTCCGATCAGCCAATAGAATGCGAGCTCAATCTGATTGGCTGAACGGATCACCCAATCGGATTGAACTTGATTCTAATTGGCTGATTCCATCAGCCAATCAGAATTTTCTTACCTTAATTCCGATTGGCTGATAGAATCCTATCAGCCAATCAGAATTCGAGGGACGCCATCTTGGATGACGTCCCTTAAAGGAACTGTCATTTGTCGGGAAGTCGTCTGTGAAGATGGATGTTCCGCGTCGGCGGGATGAACATGGATCCGGAAGAAAGAAGATTGAAGATGCCGCTTGATAGAAGACTTCAGCCCGATCATGGACCTCTTCAGCTCCTGCTTGGATGAAGACTTCAGCCCGATCATGGACCTCTTCAGCTCCTGCTTGGATGAAGACTTCAGTCGGATCATGGACATCTTCAGCCCCCCGCTTGGGCTTGGATCAAGACATCGGAGGAGCTCTTCTGGATCGATCGGTGAACCCGGCGTGGTGAAGACAAGGTAGGGAGATCTTAAGGGGCTTAGTGTTAGGTTTATTTAAGGGGGGTTTGGGTTAGATTAGGGGTATGTGGGTGGTGGGTTGTAATGTTGGGGGGGGGTATTGTATGTTTTTTTTTTTACAGGCAAAAGAGCTGAATTCTTTGGGGCATGCCCTGCAAAGGGCCCTTTTCAGGGCTGGTAAGGTAAAAGAGCTTTTCTATTTTAATTTTAGAATATGGTAGGGCATTTTTTTATTTTGGGGGTCTTTGTTATTTTATTAGGGGGCTTAGAGTAGGTGTAATTATTTTAAAATTGTTGTAATATTTTTCTAATGTTTGTAAATATTTTTTTATTTTTGTAACTTAGTTCTTTTTTATTTTTGTACTTTAGTTAGTTTATTTAATTGTATTTATTTGTAGATATTGTATTTAATTAATTTATTGATAGTGTAGTGTTAGGTTTAATTGTAGATAATTGTAGGTATTTTATTTAATTAATTTATTGCTAGTGTAGTGTTAGGTTTAATTGTAACTTAGGTTAGGATTTATTTTACAGGTAATTTTGTAATTATTTTAACTAGGTAGCTATTAAATAGTTATTAACTATTTAATAGCTATTGTACCTGGTTAAAATAAATACAAAGTTGCCTGTAAAATAAATAGTAATCCTAAAATAGCTACAATATAATTATTATTTATATTGTAGCTATATTAGGGTTTATTTTACAGGTAAGTATTTAGCTTTAAATAGGAATAATTTATTTAAAAAGATAAAAATTTATTTTGTTAGATAAAAATTATATTTAACTTAGGGGGGTGTTAGGGTTAGGGTTAGAATTAGCTTTAGGGGTTAAAAAATTTATTAGAGTAGCGGTGAGCTCCGGTCGGCAGATTAGGGGTTAATGCTTGAAGTTAGGTGTCGGTGATGTTAGGGAGGGCAGATTAGGGGTTAATACTATTTATTATAGTAGCGGTGCGGTCCGGTCGGCAGATTAGGGATTAATAAGTGTAGGTAGGTGGCGGCGACGTTGGGGGGGGCAGATTAGGGGTTAATAAATATTATGTAGGTGTCGGCGGTATTAGGGGCAGCAGATTAGGGGTACATAGGGATAACGTAGGTGGCGGCGGTGTACAGAGCGGCAGATTAGGGGTTAAAAAATTTTAATAGAGTGGCGGCGATGTGGGGGGGCCTCGGTTTAGGGGTACATAGGTAGTTTATGGGTGTTAGTGTACTTTAGAGCACAGTAGTTAAGAGCTTTATAAACCGGTGTTAGCCCAGAAAGCTCTTAACTACTGACTTTTTTTCTGCGGCTGGAGTTTTGTCGTTAGATTTCTAACGCTCACTTCAGCCAAGACTCTAAATACCGGCGTTAGAAAGATCCCATTGAAAAGATAGGATACGCAAATGGCGTAGGGGGATCTGCGGTATGGAAAAGTCGCGGCTGCAAAGTGAGCGTTAGACCCTTTCCTGACTGACTCCAAATACCAGCGGGCGGTAAAACTCAGCGTTAGGAGCCTCTAACGCTGGTTTTGACGGCTACCGCCAAACTCTAAATCTAGGCCTAAATCTAGGCCTTGGTGTTGCTTGTGTATATATATGAACTGAACGAGTTAAAACTTGGGTTGTGGCCCCAACTCGTAATGATTCCTTGTGTGCTGTGAGCTAGAAAAAGAGGTCCGATCTACTGTACCTCATACGAGGCTCAGTGACCGTTTATTATTATAAACAAACACAAATAATTGTATGGAAATTATGTCAATAGTCAATAACAAAATGCTCCGGGTAAAAAATGTGGATAATATTCCTCTTTCTTTGGTTAAACAGTCTATGTGCAGTATTATTCCCTGTAGCGGGGATTGGGCTTCAACGTCAATAGGCAGTTGACAGCTCCAGCGTTACCCAGGTGTTTAATCCTTCTGCCGAAACAAATGATAATAGTGCAGATTGTTTTTCAGACAAATGTATAAATTGGATTACTACTCACCACTCGACGCATTTCGGTCATACATAGACCTTTTTCAAGACTCTTGAAAAAGGTCTATGTTTGACCGAAACGCGTCTACTGGTGAGTAGTGATCCAATTTATACATTTGTCTGAAAAACAATCTGCACTATTATCATTTGGCAGAAGGATTAAACACCTGGGTAACGCTGGAGCTGTCAACTGCCTATTGACGTTGAAGCCCAATCCCTGCTACAGGGAATAATACTGCACATAGACTGTTTAACCACAGAAAGAGGAATGTTATCCACATTTTTTACCCGGAGTCTTTTGTTATTGACTATTGACTTAATTTCCATACACTTATTTGTGTTTGTTTATTCGGCTTTAATCATGCTGGTCACTAGTGAATTTTGAGGATTCTGCATTTACTGATTTCCATATCTCACTGAAACACACGTAACCATTTGGGAGACTATCACGGTTTTTTATGTGTGATTTTTTCATTCGCATATTTTTGAATTCTTTGTTTTGAACCATCGTTTCCCAGTGTTTTCTTATTTTTCACTTATTTTTCGTGTTTGGGATTGTATAATACCACCATTCGAATTTCTTTATTTTGATTTTTTTATTTCACAAGCTAACATTTTGATTGACCCCCACATACACTGTTTGCATCCAGCACAATTATTCATCTTATTCCGCTAGCAGAAAACTGTCACTGAGCCTCGTATGAGGTACAGTAGATCGGACCTCTTTTTCTAGCTCACAGCACACAAGGAATCATTACGAGTTGGGGCCACAACCCAAGTTTTAACTCGTTCAGTTCATATATATACACAAGCAACACCAAGAAAACTACATTCGAGTTTAAGTTAGATATTTCCGCTCTGGTTCTAACTGTGTGGAAACTATAGCAGTGAACTCGTACAGTACAAAGCAACACCAAGATAACCACATTAGAGTTCAAGTTAGATATTACCGCTCTGGTTCTAACTGTGTGATAACTATAGCAGTTGACACTGTTATAGGATTGTTTGTTTTATTGTTATTTCTGAGTGTTTTTATTGTAATTTCTAAATGTTACTATGTGGATCCATGTAAGATAACATACTGTATGTACACCATTATTTGTATGGTATTTGTTCAAGACAGAAACACTAGTTGTGTTCAGAAGACTGTTTTAAAGACTGTTGTAAAGATTGTTTTAAAAGCTGTGTTTAGAAGATTATTTTAAAGATTGTTTTAACTAAAATTCTTTATCCTTATTAAGCTGTAAAGGATTTGGTTTTATATTTTGAACCCTGCCAGTCAGCTGGCGCTTTGATATTTTCTGATTTTGAATAAGGATAAAGGTATAGGGATAGAGGGATAGGGATAGAGCAATAGGGATAGAGGGATAGGGATAGAGGGATAGGGATAGAGGGATAGGGATAGAGGGATAGGGATAGAGGGATAGGGATAGAGGGATAGGGATAGAGCAATAGGGATAGAGGGATAGGGATAGAGGGATAGGGATAGAGGGATAGGGATAGAGGGATAAGGATAGAGGAATATGAATCGATGGATATGAATAGAGGGATAGGGATAGAGGGATAGGGATAGAGGGATATGGATAAAGGGATATGGATAAAGGGATAAGGATAGAGGGAAAGGGATAGAGGGATACGGATAGAGGGATAGGGATAGAGCAATAGGGATAGAAGGATAGGGATAGAGGGATAGGGATAGAGGGATAAGGATAGAGGGATATGAATAGATGGATATGAATAGAGGGATAGGGATAGAGGGATAGGGATAGAGGGATATGAATAGATGGATATTAATAGAGGGATAGGGATAGAGGGATAGGGATAGAGGGATATGGATAAAGGGATAAGGATAGAGGCATAGGGATAGAGGGATAGGGATAGAGGGATACAGATAGAGGGATAGGGATAGAGCAATAGGGATAGAGGGATAGGGATAGAGGGATATGAATAGATGGATATGAATAGAGGGATAGGGATAGAGGGATAGAGGGATATTTTATAAAGGGATAAGGATAGAGGGATAGGGACAGAGAGATAGGGATAGAGGGATAAGGATAGAGGGATAGGGATTGAGGGATAGTGATAGAGGGATAGGGATAGAGATAGAAGGGATAGGGATAAAGGGATAATCATAGAGGGATAGGGATAGAGGGATAGGGATAGGAGGGATAAGAATAAAGGTTTAAGGATAGAGGGAGAGGGATAGGGATAGGAATATAGGGATAGGAATAGATGGATAGAGGGACAGGGATTAGGGATAAAGGAATAGGGATATGAGGAAGAGGGATAGGGATAGAGGGATATGGATAAGAGGGATGGGGATAGGAGGATAGGAGGATAAGGATAGAGGGATAGGAATAAAGCGATAAGGATAGAGGAATAAGGATAGAGGGATAGGGATAGAGGGATATGGATAGAGGGATAAGGATAGAGGGCTAGGGATAGAGGGATATGGATAGAGAAATAGGGATAGAGGGATAGGAATAGAGGGATAAGGATAGAAAAATAACGATATGGATTGAGGGATAGTGATAGAAGGATAGGGATAGAGGGATAGGAATAGAGGGATAGGGATAGAGGTAGAGAGATAGAGGTATAGGGGTTAGGGATAGAGGAATAGGAATAGAGGGATAGGGATAGGAGGGATAAGAATAAAGGGTTAAGGATAGAGGGATAGGGATAGGAGGGATAGGGATAAAGGGATAAGCATAGAGGGATAGGGATAGAGGGATAGAGAACGAGGTAGAGAGATAGAGGTATAGGGATTAGGGATAGAGGAATAGGAATAGAGGGATAGGGATAGGAGGGATACGAATAAACAGTTAAGGATAGAGGGAGATGGATAGGTAGAAGAATATAGGGATAGCAATAGAGAAACAGGGATTAGGGATAAAGGAATAGGGATAGGAGGAAGAGGGATAGAGGGATATGGGATAGGAGGGATAGGAATAGAGGGATAGGGATAGAGGGATAGGGATAGAGGGATAGAGATAGAGGGATAGGGATAGAGGGATAGGGATAGGAGGTATAGGGATAAAGGGATAAGGATAGAGGGATAGAGATAGAGGAATATGAATAAATGGATAGGGATAGGAGGGATAAGAATAAAGGGTTAAGGATAGAGGGAGAGGGATAGGAATATAGGGATAAGAATAGAGGGATAGAGCGACAGGGATTAGGGATAGAGGAATAGGGATAGGAGGCAGAGGGCTAGGGATAGGGATAGAGGGATTGAGATAAATGGATAGTGGGATATGGATACATGGATAGAGGGATATGAATAGAGGGATATGGATACATGGATAGAGAAATAGGGATAAATGGATAGAGGGATATGGATAGAGGGATATGGATACATGGATAGAGGAATAGGGATAAATGGATAGAAGGATATGGATAGAGGGATATGGATACATGGATAGAGGAATAGGGATAGGAGGTAGAGGGCTAGGGATAGGGATAGAGGGATAGAGATAAATGGATAGAGGAATAGGGATAGAGGGATAGGGATAAATGGATAGAGGGATATGGATAGAGGGATAGGGATATGTATATTTATTTCCTTAAACATGTTGGCCCGTGCACATGGGCTTTAACACTAGTACATACATAAACATATTAAGACATGTATATGTATGTATCTCTGTGTTAAATCCCTTTGCATACCTTTTTTTAACTCCTTAGACCTCATATATTTGAGCCCTTATAACTTTTTTATGCAATATTTTTTTAAATAATTTCTATTAGATGGTTATTATGAGTGTAACTGTACTTTCTAATGTATTGTTGAGGTGTTTTGTGCGTTTCTAGTAGAAGATAAAAGTTAACCAGAGCTCTGAAGTTGCGCTAACCTGAAGGTTGTTAAATTCAATTGTGCTCATACAAATGCGTTTACGTTCAACTTTTAATAAGCGTGCTGCTTCTGACACGCACAAACACCTAAGATAAACCCCTTATCGCTCGCACAAAACTGTCCTAGTAATCTAGCCCTAAATATATAAAGAAATATCCAAACGTGCATAAATATCGGAAAACATATATTTGTGCAGCAATCTAACAATGTTTAACAATACATAGGAATATATACATAGGAAAGTAAAAAATAAACTTGTATGATTCAGATAGAGAATATAGTTCAAAGACACTTTAAATTCACCTCTATTTTCAATTGTGCTTCGTTCTCTTGGTATCCCTTGTTGAAAAAGAATACGCACATATCCTACACTAGTGGTAGCTAGCTGCTGATAGGTGCCTGCACACTCTTGTGATTGGCTAGCTGCCAGTAGTGCAATGCTGTTCTTTCAGCAAAGGATAATATGAGAATGATGACAATAGAAGCAAATTGTAGACATGTGCGATTCGGTTCGGTCCAAATCGAAATTCAGACGATTTTGCCAAATTCGGATCAATTCGAATTTCCGAATTGCAGCAGTGTCAAATCTATCGAATAAATCTGAATCGATTTGAATTTATTCGGATGGATTCGGATGGCCATGTATTACACTACTATTGTACAGTATACTAGTGTAATACACAGAACATCCCACTTAACAGTGCCGAAATTCCGAAAATTCAAATCGATTCGAACCGAATCGAACCAAATCGAACCGAACTTCACATGAATCCAAAAGAATCCGAATGAATCCAAAACAAATTCATTTTATTTCTTCCAAATTCGAATCGATCCGAACCAAAATTCGAATCGATCTGAATTGATCCGAACTGAACCGAACCAAATTTTTCGCGGCTGCACATGTCTAGCAAATTGTAAAGTTGTTTAAAATCGTATGTTCTATCCAAATCATGAAATACTACACTAACAACAATAGAGCGCCACTCCCCTTCTATATGGCTGAAAAAAGTGTAGGGAGGGGGTATATACCTGCACTTGTACTAAAACAAGAACTTATTTGCCAGTTATAGTATACCTAGAAATACACCTATTGTTCCCTCAATCTCTATGTTTATTAATGGTACCTATTACCAGATTGTTAGAATAAAATAAAATTAAAATATATAAGATCACAACCTATACAACATGCAGAACGTATAAAGAATTCTTAATTTATAAGAACAAACATGTATGCAAAAAAAGAACAATTCATAATTAATATAAATCCCCACAGAGATCCCCACAGAAACTTTCAAGAGTCTTATCTTATACAGTTTTCCCTTGATCCTTTTCCTCTTTTTTTCTGTTTCTGTGTACACAGATCTGTTCGCATTTGGTTTTGCCTGCAGCTCCTCAAAAGGGCACTGGTGTAGTGTCCAAAAAAACGCAACATAGAGCGCAGAGAAAACACAATCTAGATGTAGTTTTTTTGATGAAATAACAAATGCTTTATTTAATAAGATTGCACTCACAGGATTAACCCTCAAACATAAGAGGTATGAAAACAGCAATTCACTTGGATCACTCTCAGCAATACAGCTGCTCCTTATCGATGCCGGTTCAGTCTCCAATACAACCATACACTCGGCTTGAGAAGGAAAGTCCCAGCTTCTGCCTGATATTATCCGGATTTCCCACTTTCATCTTTATTATTGCTTTCAAAAAATTCGACTGACACTCCATGGTTCATAATACCTTGTCTGATAATTCTAAGGTGCTCACCAAAATGAGTTTTTAAAAACCTCTTTGTGCGCCCAATATAAAAATTCCCCACATGGGCATTCCAACAGGTATACAGTGTACAGGGAGTGCAGAATTATTAGGCAAATGAGTATTTTGACCACATCATCCTCTTTATGCATGTTGTCTTACTCCAAGCTGTATAGGCTCGAAAGCCTACTACCAATTAAGCATATTAGGTGATGTGCATCTCTGTAATGAGAAGGGGTGTGGTCTAATGACATCAACGCCCTATATCAGGTGTGCATAATTATTAGGCAACTTCCTTTCCTTTGGCAAAATGGGTCAAAAGAAGGACTTGACAGGCTCAGAAAAGTCAAAAATAGTGAGATATCTTGCAGAGGGATGCAGCACTCTTAAAAATGCAAAGCTTCTGAAGCGTGATCATCGAACAATCAAGCGTTTCATTCAAAATAGTCAACAGGGTCGCAAGAAGCGTGTGGAAAAACCAAGGCGCAAAATGACTGCCCATGAACTGAGAAAAGTCAAGCGTGCAGCTGCCAAGATGCCACTTGCCACCAGTTTGGCCATATTTCAGAGCTGCAACATCACTGGAGTGCCCAAAAGCACAAGGTGTGCAATACTCAGAGACATGGCCAAGGTAAGAAAGGCTGAAAGACGACCACCACTGAACAAGACACACAAGCTGAAATGTCAAGACTGGGCCAAGAAATATCTCAAGACTGATTTTTATAAGGTTTTATGGACTGATGAAATGAGAGTGAGTCTTGATGGGCCAGATGGATGGGCCCGTGGCTGGATTGGTAAAGGGCAGAGAGCTCCAGTCCGACTCAGACGCCAGCAAGGTGGAGGTGGAGTACTGGTTTGGGCTGTATCATCAAAGATGAGCTTGTGGGGCCTTTTCGGGTTGAGGATGGAGTCAAGCTCAACTCCCAGTCCTACTGCCAGTTACTGGAAGACACCTTCTTCAAACAGTGGTACAGGAAGAAGTCTGCATCCTTCAAGAAAAACATGATTTTCATGCAGGACAATGCTCCATCACACGCGTCCAAGTACTCCACAGCGTGGCTGGCAAGAAAGGGTATAAAAGAAGAAAATCTAATGACATGGCCTCCTTGTTCACCTGATCTGAACCCCATTGAGAACCTGTGGTCCATCATCAAATGTGAGATTTACAAGGAGGGAAAACAGTACACCTCTCTGAACAGTGTCTGGGAGGCTGTGGTTGCTGCTGCACGCAATGTTGATGGTGAACAGATCAAAACACTGACAGAATCCATGGATGGCAGGCTTTTGAGTGTCCTTGCAAAGAAAGGTGGCTATATTGGTCACTGATTTGTTTTTGTTTTGTTTTTGAATGTCAGAAATGTATATTTGTGAATGTTGAGATGTTATATTGGTTTCACTGGTAAAAATAAATAATTGAAATGGGTATATATTTGTTTTTTGTTAAGTTGCCTAATAATTATGCACAGTAATAGTCACCTGCACACACAGATATCCCCCTAAAATAGCTAAAACTAAAAACAAACTAAAAACTACTTCCAAAACTATTCAGCTTTGATATTAATGAGTGTTTTGGGTTCATTGAGAACATGGTTGTTGTTCAATAATAAAATTAATCCTCAAAAATACAACTTGCCTAATAATTCTGCACTCCCTGTATTTGGACCTACAATTCATAAGTTCCCTTATTTCATACTCATCATTGCCACCAAACGTATATGTTTCTTTGGGTGTATATGGGCACAACATTCACAATTTGCCCTTCCACATCCAAAGAACCCCTTTGATCTATCCATGAGCCAATTCCTTTTCTCACCCTGTTTAAGTTGGCTGGGACATATAATATTCTTTAAGCTCATACTCCTCTTATACAATACTTTACAATCCTTTGATATACACTTATTTAGGATTGGATCTTGCATGACAAGAGGCCAGTGTTTCCTCACTACTTTGTCAATCTCTTTGAAGGCATAATTATACTTGGTGACAAAATATATCTCTCTCTTATCTAGATCTACCCCTGTTTTCTTATTGCTCTTTTTTTCCAAAGAGGTCTCTCCGATCCAAACCCTCCACTTTCTCCGGGGCTTTTTCCAATAGATCTCCAGGGTATCCTTTAGCTAAAAATCTCTGTTTAATAACTTCTGACTCTATCTCATAGTCAGATTGTCTATTGCAATTACGTTTCGCTGTCTGAAATGGACCGAACAGTATATTTTGTATCCACTTTGGGTGATGCCCACTTCTGGCATGCAAATACCTGTTCATGTCAGTTTCCTTTCTATATAACTATGTACATACCATATTACTACTGTTTCCTATTTCCAAATCCAAAAAAGTAACTTTCTCTCGGCTATAATCTGCAGTGAATTTTAGATTTTAAAAATTCTTATTCACATATTCTTTAAACTCCTCTATATATACCACATCTCCTCGCCAGAGTATCAAGATATCATCTATCCAAATCATGAAAGAGAATGTTAGGGTTTTCTGTCCATTTAATAAAATTCAAACAGAATAAAATAAACAAAGTGGGCGCTTATTACTTACAGGTCTCTAATGGCTTGATATTCAAAAGTTCTCCACTTAGGCGAGATGATCTAAGACATTGTGTCAGTATGGAGATGTCCCTGAAAAAAGTTAGAAACAAATTTTTATTTCAAAGATGTTTATCTCACTATGCAGGTTCTCAATATGAAGCAGAGAAACCTACATTACAATATAAGGTCTAAACAAATCCCAAAGATTTTGCATTTCTTTTCATGCGAGCAAGCTTTTAAATATCAAAATGAAAATAGCTAGGGGGCCCACTAATAAACCGAAAATATATCATCCTAAAATATGGGTTAAAAAAGGGACATATAATGAATAAAAATAACAAAGAAATAATCAATAAATAAAATGTCCAAACACAAGGTCTCATAGAAAGATGATGGAGGAAAAAAGTCTTATGATCCCACAATCTTCATGTGCATATACAACATCAGGATGGTATCTTATATTTACTAAAACAAACATCCGCAAAAACAAACAACAAAGAAGCGCACATAGGAGCTTACCAAAACATTAGTGTTCTTTGTTCAAATGTGAGTACCTGTGATCCCTGTCCTAAAGATATTTCTATTCATTGGTTGATACACACATGGGGCGCTTTTTTGTTGTTTGTTTTTGCAGAAGCTTTTGAATATCAGGCCCTTAGACACTGGTGTCAAAAATGTCTGTATATAAAAAAAGAATATGAGTCGACAGTGAGGTAACTCCGGTTTTGTCCTAAACAACAAAATTAGAGTAATTCCTAAAAACAACAACCAATTGATCCTAGTAGGGAAAATATAAAACTGGAAGCATTCTAACAACTGTATTATTCATATGTCTCATGGAAACCAGGTCACATGACCTAGCATCCACAAATCAGATGTTGGAGAGGTCACATGAAAGGGTATGATGTTGGCTTATGATTCCTGTAACTGCAATATAAACATCCTATACTATAAAAGGCCAAGTGTGTTTGTCCGAAGCTGTCATGCGCAGTAGAGACAGCACGAGGACAAACACACCTGGCCTTAAATCCCTACCTGATCTGCCGACTGCCGCAAGCAGAAGTGGGCGTGGTCGAGCGTGTGCAGGGGCGTGGCCGCCCATGAAGGGGGTGTGACCTAGCTGAAGGCCCTGAAGGTGCGGAACCTAGCATGAATGTGCGTGAACGGGTGGGGCCGTGAAAGGCCGTGGAGAGAGCTCAAACAGCTCAAAAGAGGGGAGAGAGAGGAGAGAGAGATCAAGAGGGGAGAGAGAGATCAAGAGGGGAGAAAGAGAGAGGGGGAGAGCGAGAGAGGGGGGAGAGAGAGAGAGGGGAGAGAGAAAGAGGGGAGATGTGGAGAGAGAGAGAGAGAGGGGGGAGAGAAAGAGGGGAGAGAGAGAGGGGAGAGAGAAAGAGAGAGGGGGGAGATAGAGAGAGAGGGGAGAGAGAGAGAGAGAGAGAGAGAGAGAGAGAGAGAGAGAGAGAGAGGGGAGAGAGAGAGAGAGAGAGAGAGATAGAGAAGAGAGAGGAGAGAGAGAGACAGAGAGAGGAGAGAGAGAGGGGGAGAGAGAGATAGAGAGAGAGAGGAGAGAGAGAGAGGGGAGATGTGGAGAGAGAGAGAGAGAGAGAGAGAGAGAGAGAGAGAGAGAGAGAGAGAAGGGAGAGAAAGAGGGGAGAGAGAAAGAGAGAGGGGATAGATAGAGAGAGAGGAGAGAGAGAGAGAGAGAGAGAGAGAGAGAGAGGGGAGAGAGAGAGGGGGAGAGAGAGAGACAGAGGGGGGAGATAGAGAGAGAGGAGAGAGAGAGAGAGAGGGGAGAGAGAGAGGGGAGAGATAGAGAGGGGAGAGAGAAAGAGAGGAGATGTGGATGGAGAGAGAGAGAGGGAAGAGAAAGAGGGGGAGAGAGAGAGGGGAGAGAGAAAGAGAAAGGTGGAGATAGAGAGAGAGGGGAGAGAGAGAGATGGGAGAGAGAGAGGGTGAGAGAGAGGGGGGGGAGAGAGAGAAAGAGGGGAGATGTGGATGGAGAGAGAGAGAGGGAAGAGAAAGAGGGGGAGAGAGAGGGGAGAGAGAAAGAGAGAGAGGGGAGATAGAGAGAGAGATGGGAGAGAGAGAGGGGGAGAGAGAGAGGAGAGAGAGAGGGGAGATAAAGTGAGAGAGCGAGAGAGAGAGAGAGAGAGAGAGAGAGAGAGGGGGGGAGAGAGAGAGGGGAGAGAGAAAGAGGGGAGATGTGGATGGAGAGAGAGAGAGAGAGAGAGAGAGAGAGGGGAGAGAGAAAGAGAGAGGGTAGAGATAGAGAGAGAGGGGGGAGAGAGAGAGGGGAGAGAGAGAGAGAGGGGAGAGAGAAAGAGGGGAGATGTGGATGGAGAGAGAGAGAGGGAAGAGAAAGGGGGAGAGAGAAAGAGAGAGGGGGGGAGATAGAGAGAGAGGGGAGAGAGAGAGAGAGAGAGAGAGAGAGAGAGAGAGAGAGAGAGAGAGAGAGAGAGAGTGAGAGAGAGAAAGAGAGGAGAGAGAGATAGAGGGGAAGAGAGAGAAAGAGAGAGGGGAGATAGAGAGGGAGAGAGAGCACAAAAGAGGGGGGGAGAGAGAGAGTGCAAAAGAGAATGGGGAAAGAGAGAGTGCAAAAGAGAGGGGGGAGAGAGAGAGCTTAAAAGAGAGGGGGGGAGAGCTTAAAAGAGAGGGGGAGAGAGAGCGCAAAAGAGAGGGGTGAGAGAGAGAAAGCAAAAGAGAGTGGGAGGGAGAGAATGCAAGGGGTGGGACCACTGTACTGCAAAAAATGGCCCCTGTGAACGGGCTTTAGGACTAGTATTTAAATAATCCAATAAGTTTATCCATGGAGCTCGCTGTGGGAGGGGGATCACAAATCTCACATGATGAAATCTCAATCCCATAATGGCAAAAATGTATTTAATCTGGTAACAAGCCAGCTACTACACTGTCCTGTCCAGACTAATGCAAATCCTCAGATCTACGCATTTCAGCTCCTTAAAGCCTTTGTCAAGATACCTGAGGAGTTTCCATTTCTTATTTATATATGTTGCTCAGTTAACCCTTTGTAAACCACAATGGTGAAATGTAAAATTGTTAAATCAAAAAATCCTTTTAAAAAAAATATATATTTTTAAATATGCAAATAAATGTTTTAAAATATAGAAATTGAGATAACATAGTTAACATATTAAACATTATTCTATTATCCTTATAGATCTATGCAGTAAAAACTATGCAAGATTATGCCAAAATCATAAGTACCTAGAAAACATACAATATATATATATATACAGTATATACATATATATATATATATATATATATATATATATATATATATATATATATATATATATATATATATATATATATATATATAAACAATTAAATTTAGTAATGAATCATAAACCAATTGTAACCCATCAGATACTATCATACAGGTCCAACAAAGTACCAAACGTATATAAATGTTCAGCTTCTCTAAGAAGTAATCTCTTTTCTATGTTCTGTGAGACAGGGGGTACAAATAGACGATCATTTTCTTGTAAACAGAAACAAATCCCTAAGGTTCCTAATAACATACAGGGGGCTAGTTATCAAGCCGTCTACTTTTCTGGCTTCGCCGGCCCAATACGTCCGCCTAAGCTCGCCTACCTTCGCCGCTGCGGACCTGAAAAAATACGCCTAAGTTATCAAATAAAGCTGTCAAAAAGCCGCGGGGCGATGAGCAGCGGACTGTGACAGTTATCACTCATCCGATCTCGCTGCCCTTCGGCTTTTTCCCAGCTTTTTTACTAAGCACTCACACTAAACTGCACTGTTCTACCCCCTATACCGGCGCCCCCGGAGCCCCCCGCAACTCAATAAAGTTACTAACCCCTAAACCGCCGCTCCTAGACCCTGCCGCAACTCTGATAAATGTATTAACCACTAAACCGCCGCTCCCGGACACCGCTGCCACCTACATTATACCTAGTAACCCCTATCCTGCCCCCCCTATACCGTCGCCCTCTATTATAAAATTATTAACCCCTATCCTGCTGATCCCGCACCTCTCCGCAACTAAATAAATAGTTTAACCCCTAAACCGCCGCTCCATGAACCCGCCGCAACCTATAATAAATTTATTAACCCCTATCCTGCCCCCCACTACGCTGCCGCCACTGTAATAAAATGATTAACCCCTAAACCTAAGTCTAACCCTAACCATAACGCCCCCCTAACTTAAATATTAATTAAATAAATCTAAATAAATTAACTCTTATTAACTAAATGAATCCTATTTAAAACTAAATACTTACCTTTAAAATAAACCCTAATATAGCTACAATATAAATAATAATTATATTCTAGCTATCTTAGGATTTATTTTTATTTTACAGGTACCTTTCAATTTATTTTAACCATGTACAATAACTATTAAATAGTTATTAACTATTTAATAGCTTACCTAGCTAAAATAAAGAGAAATGTACCTGTGAAATAAATCCTAACCTAAGTTACAATTACACCTAACACTACACTATACTTTAATAAATTATTCCTATTTAAACTAAATACTTACCTGTAAAATAAACCCTAAGATAGCTACAATATAATTAATAATTATATTCTAGCTATCTTAGGATTTATATTTATTTTACATGTAACTTTGTATTTATTTTAGCTAGTTAGAATAGTTATTAAATAGTTATTAACTATTTAATAACTACCTAGCTAAAAGAAATATAAAATTACCTGTAAAATAAATCCTAACTTAAGTTACAATTAAACCTAATACTACACTATCATTAAATTAACTAAATAAACTACCTACAAAGAACTACAATGAAATACAATTACATAAACTAACTAAAGTAAAAAAAATAAAAAAAGCTAAGTTACAAAAAATAAAAAATTAAGTTACAAACATGTTAAAAATATTACAACAATTTTAAGCTACTTACACCTAATCTAAGCCCCCCTAATAAAATAACAAACCCCCCCAAAATAAAAAAAATCCCTACCCTATTCTAAATTACATAAATTTCAAAGCTCTTTTACCTTACCAGCCCTTAAAAGGGCCATTTGTGGGGGCATGCCCCAAAAAGTTCAGCTCTTTTGCCTGTAAAATAAAAATACAACCCCCCCCCAACATTAAAACCCACCACCCACATACCCCTAATCTAACCCAAACCCCCCTTACAAAAACCTAACACTAATCCCCTGAAGATCATCCTACCTTGAGTCGTCTTCACTCAGCCGAGCCACCGATGGAACTGAAGAGGACATCCGGAGCGGAAGAAGTTAATCCTCCAAGCGGCGCTGAAGAAATCTTCCATCCGATGAAGTCATCATCCAGGCGGCGCTGAAGAAGTCTTCGATCCGGCCGATGTCATCTTCAAAGAGGCGCTGAAGAGGTCTTCTATCCGGGCGAAGTCATCTTCCAAGCCGGGTCTTGAATCTTCCTTCCGCCGACGCGGAACCACCTTCTTCCACCGACGGACTACGACGAATGACGGCTCCTTTAAGGGACGTCATCCAAGATGGCGTCCCCTCAATTCCGATTGGCTGATAGGATTCTATCAGCCAATCGGAATTAAGGTAGGAAAATCTGATTGGCTGATGGAATCAGCCAATCAGATTGAGCTTGCATTCTATTGGCTGTTCCGATCAGCCAATAGAATGCGAGCTCAATCTGATTGGCTGATTGGATCAGCCAATCGGATTGAACTTGAATCTGATTGGCTGATTCCAAGTTCAATCAGATTCAAGTTCAATCCGATTGGCTGATCCAATCAGCCAATCAGATTGAGCTCGCATTCTATTGGCTGATCGGAACAGCCAATAGAATTCAAGTTCAATCCGATTGGCTGATTCCATCAGCCAATCAGATTTTCCTACCTTAATTCCGATTGGCTGATAGAATCCTATCAGCCAATCGGAATTGAGGGGACGCCATCTTGGATGACGTCCCTTAAAGGAGCCGTCATTCGTCGTAGTCCGTCGGTGAAGAAGGTGGTTCCGCGTCGGCGGAAGGAAGATTCAAGACCCGGCTTGGAAGATGACTTCGCCCGGATAGAAGACCTCTTCAGCGCCTCTTTGAAGATGACATCGGCCGGATCGAAGACTTCTTCAGCGCCGCCTGGATGATGACTTCATCGGATGGAAGATTTCTTCAGCGCCGCTTGGAGGATTAACTTCTTCCGCTCCGGATGTCCTCTTCAGTTCCATCGGTGGCTCGGCTGAGTGAAGACGACTCAAGGTAGGATGATCTTCAGGGGATTAGTGTTAGGTTTTTGTAAGGGGGGTTTGGGTTAGATTAGGGGTATGTGGGTGGTGGGTTTTAATGTTGGGGGGGGGTTGTATTTTTATTTTACAGGCAAAAGAGCTGAACTTTTTGGGGCATGCCCCCACAAATGGCCCTTTTAAGGGCTGGTAGGTAAAAGAGCTTTGAAATTTATGTAATTTAGAATAGGGTAGGGATTTTTTTTATTTTGGGGGGGTTTGTTATTTTATTAGGGGGCTTAGATTAGGTGTAAGTAGCTTAAAATTGTTGTAATATTTTTAACATGTTTGTAACTTAATTTTTTATTTTTTGTAACTTAGCTTTTTTTATTTTTTGTACTTTAGTTAGTTTATGTAATTGTATTTCATTGTAGTTATTTGTAGGTAGTTTATTTAGTTAATTTAATGATAGTGTAGTATTAGGTTTAATTGTAACTTAAGTTAGGATTTATTTTACAGGTAATTTTGTATTTCTTTTAGCTAGGTAGTTATTAAATAGTTACTAACTATTTAATAACTATTCTAACTAGCTAAAATAAATACAAAGTTACCTGTAAAATAAATATAAATCCTAAGATAGCTATAATATAATTATTAATTACATTGTAGCTATCTTAGGGTTTATTTTACAGGTAAGTATTTATTTTTAAATAGGAATAATTTATTAAAGTATAGTGTAGTGTTAGGTGTAATTGTAACTTAGGTTAGGATTTATTTCACAGGTACATTTCTCTTTTTTTTAGCTAGGTAAGCTATTAAATAGTTAATAACTATTTAATAGCTATTGTACATGGTTAAAATAAATTGAAAGGTACCTGTAAAATAAAAATAAATCCTAAGATAGCTAGAATATAATTATTATTTATATTGTAGCTATATTAGGGTTTATTTTAAAGGTAAGTATTTAGTTTTAAATAGGATTCATTTAGTTAATAAGAGTTAATTTATTTAGATTTATTTAATTAATATTTAAGTTAGGGGGCGTTAGGGTTAGGGTTAGGTTTAGGGGTTAATAATTTTATTACAGTGGCGGCGGCGTAGTGGGGGGCAGGATAGGGGTTAATAAATTTATTATAGGTGGCGACGGTGTAGGGGGGGCAGATTAGGGGTTAATAAATATATTATAGGTGGCGACGGTGTAGGGGGGGCAGGATAGGGGTTAATACATTTAATATAGGTTGCGGCGGGTTCAGGGAGCGGCAGTTTAGGGGTTAATACATTTATTATAGTTGCGGTGGGCTCCGGGAGCGGCGGTTTAGGGGTTAATATGTATAGAGTAGCTTGCGGTGGGCTCCGGGAGCGGCGGTTTAGGGGGGTAATAACTTTATTTAGTTGCGGCGGTGTAGGGGGGTCAGATTAGTGGTGTTTAGACTCGGGGTACATGTTAGGGTGTTAGGTGTAGACAGCTCCCATAGAAATCAATGGGATGTCTGTCAGCAGCGAACTTGTACTTTCGCTATGGTCAGACTCCCATTGATTCCTATGGGATCCGCCGCCTCCAGGCTGGCGCTTTGAAAACCAGGTACGCTGGGCCGTAAAAGTGCCGAGCGTACCTGCTAGTTTTTTGATAGCTAGCAAAAGTAGTGAGAATGTGCCGCACTTGTGTGCGGAACATCTGGAGTGACGTAAGAATCGATCTGTGTCGGACTGAGTCCGGCGGATCGAAGCTTACGTCACAAAATTCTACTTTTGCCGGTCTCGAGCCATTGATAACTAAGGCGTATCAGCCTCGCCACAAATACGCTGCGGAATACGCAGCGTATTTGAGGTTGACGGCTTGATAACTAGGCCCCACAGTGTGAAAAGATTAATGATAGACTTGTATTAGATTCAAACTCCTTGTGAAGAATCAAAGCTCAGGGAGAAAATTATGTTTAGAAAAGATCTAAGATTTAATTATATAAAAAGAGACAAAAATTAAATATAAAAAATAAATATAAAAAACAAAATAATCGACTTTTTTTAAAAAAAATAATATTTATTATCAAAGTAGAGAAAAGAAATGTGAGCAAAAACATTAAAAATCCTAATCATTAACCCCCTAAAATCACAAAACACCAAAAGCACTCTTCCCTTAACTACATTTTCTACTCCACCACCTCTAAATAATACACCTACGCCTCCATTTCTTTCAGCAGAGAAAGACCACACAAAATGGTAAAAATTTCATGTAGACTTCCCCTTTAACCTTGAGAGCTCCATTGATCTCCGGTTCAGTCTATCTGGGATTAATGAAGGTTGCTTCTGGCTACTCTTTTTGCCCTTGGCCCTCTTTCCAGCAGTTGTTTTTTTTCTGTAGAAACATTCTTAGGCATTTCTAATACCTTTGCAAATGTTTCCACCTGCCTCTTATCTAAAAATGGAGATCCATTAAGGGAGGAATCAAATAAAACTCCTGATGTCCAAGGACTGTGATGATAATGTCATTGTCTTTGGCTGATTCCTCCTCCTGCTGCCCACTTCAAAACCCTAGATGAATCACTATCCTACCCTTCATCAATCGCCTGGTCAGGGACCTCCATTTCCAAGCTGCCAGGTAAGTCCTCCTCCACAGTTTCACTCACCCACCACTCATGGCCACATCATAACTAATGACCTCCTTCTTGTAGATTGGGCACAGATGGGCCACATGGTCTATTGACACAACCAGCAATGTGCCTTGATTCTCCACTGTTTCTGCAGCCGAACTAATGATCACAAGTGTGCTTTCTGTAGCCAAACTCTGTCACCTCCGGCAAAATAAATATCTTCTCTGACCAAAGATGGTAAAAGTCTGGGGAGGATGCTGATGAATCTCACCCAGCTCGGTCAGGAGGAATTCTACCTAGAAATGTCACTTTCCATTAAATGTTCCAACCAAGTTAGTTAGTTTTCTGGCATTCTAATGAAGGAGCAGAATTTCCAGAGCCAAAACATTATTATACTGTTCTCCACAAAAGGATTTACATATGTACAATAAAAGCTACATGCTATGGCTTCTATAGGCTTCAATCAAAAGTGACTACTTTCAAATCCTTATGGACCTTCATATCCATAGTTCTTTTATATATAGAGAAATACAAATATCTACAGAAAGAGAAGCAGTCTACCAGGAACGAACAGCAGCTCATTGGCTTTTTACCACCTGGGAGTAGCATCTTTTAGCCCAATTGTGCTTTACACAGAGGAAAACTTTCCTGAAGTTTGGCAATAAAGAGAGAGTTAAAATCATGAAGTGTGTTAATATTTCTCATGCAGAAATACCTTTTAACAAAATGATCTTTGCAAAAACTGCAAATGTTACTTCTAATGGCATTTAAAACAAGCAGATGAAAATTTCAAATGCTCTGTTTAAAGTAAAATTAAAATCAAAACTGTGTTCCCTTTAACTAAATACTAAGCACATATGCGCACACTCACAGATACACTACACCGGTGCAGCAATCACAGAGATCATATCAATATTAGTTGAACATTTTGTGACTTGAAGAAAACATTCAGGATCAAATACATCACCTTATGGGACAACATTGACAAAGCTTTCAAGCGCACACCGAGCATAATGCAAACAGAGAAAAGTTCAGTGCATGCTAAAGAGCAACTTGTCTTTCATGTCCGGTTCTGTCCTGTAAAATTTTCTATTAGCAGCTCTGAAGATCAGAAAACGCTTGTACATGAGCCAGTCGGTGGGACGGAATCAACAATCTGCAAATGTTCCAAGTGCTAAAATTGTTTAATAGATTTCCATGACATTTACAAAAAGGTGCTCTTTCCATGTTAAATATCAGGTTCCCTAGATAAGCTGGTCTCTAAATGCCTCGAGTACATTAGTGCTTTGCTATAGCTCCGGCTACCTCTTTTCAATATTTCAGCTTTTGTAGCACCACAGAGGGAAAGGGACTGAGATATATAGGAACACTGTATTGATATGGAAAAGGTCTGAATTTAAATCCAGCTTCTATAACTCAAGTGACAAACTCATATGGCACATCCACAGCGTACCTTAAAGAGACATGGTACTCACAATGTAACTTTTAAGATTAAGAAAGAGTGTACAATAGTAGTTTAAAAACAAAACATTTTGAATTTGCTTATGCTGTCAAATATACCAGTCTCTTTTGGTCTGCTTTGTTTCCATAAAAGCATACTGACATAGTGTCAGAAGTGTGCACGGGTCTTGAGCACTATAAGTAGAATGTGGCTGCAAAAATTATTGCAGACACTATTTACTGGTCATGTCACATGCATGCTCCCTAGCCTACCTTAGTATGTTTTTATGGGAAGGATCTAAGTTTAAAAAAAAATGACCAAGATAAAGAGGTAAATTGAAAAGTGATTTTTTTGTATGGTAGTATTTCTTGTATTATTGTATTATTTTAAAGCATAAGATACAAAATAAAAATGTTTGATATATAAACTAATATGAATAAATATTAATGAACAAGCTGTATTTACTTATTTTTTTTTGTGATATTTCCTGTTTGGACCACTCCCTTAATAAATTAAGCTCTACACACAGCCAACCTCTCCTGTTGTATGATTTAACAGCCAATTTATCTGTTTTACAATGTGTGCACTTTGGCCAGTTAGGTCTCATCAGTAAAATGAAGTTGATTTAAATATGGTGCATCTCCAGATTATCCATAATACTGAGAATGACAAATCTTTATGGGGTTTTTTATCAATGTATTGCTGCTAGCTCTGTAAGAACACTCAATTCTATAAATTAAGTCACAACAACACACAACTGTTGGAATTAAGTTAACATTTTATCATCTAAAACTCTGATATTGGCAGGTTGAGTCCTCTGCTGTAACTTTTATTAAAAAGGCCAGTGGCTCCTAATGCCGAGGAGGTCCATAACCCATCCTAACCAGCAAACAAGCTATCCCTGGAGGAACCTTCTTATTCATGGGTGCTCCTACCAAGGTACAAATGGGGAGCATCTGCAGCTACTTTAGACCCTTCAACACTCTGTATATAGCACCTATACCCTTCAAATAACCACAACATGTTCCCACCATGGGATCCCTACAGACTGCAAATGAGCTTTAATACAACTCATTTGCACCCAATAATAAAAATGCTTAAGGACACTGCTACATCATCCCTTTAATTAATATAAACATGAGACTACAGTATGAACTTTACAATGTCCTTAAGCCAGTTCTGGAAAAAGGAAAAAAAACAAAACAGAAAAATAAATAATGTCCAAGCAAGGTGTGTTCATATATCAGTTAAAAGGAAAAAAGATAAGATGTAGTCAAAAGGGCAGTAGGATCGTGCTTTATCCTTACTTTACCTCAACCAATCATATTCAGTTAAATTAAAGTTCTTCACTGCCCAAAATGTAATTTTCAAGCAAGAAGCAAAATATTAACTCTTCACATCGTATGACCTATACTTATAGCAGTTTGCTCTATAGATAGTGAAACATCATCTCTACTGTAAAGGTTTCATGCAACAAAAACCTGGCAGGAAAAAACTGGGAAGGAAAAAGCCCTTCCCAGTCAAATACCTTAGCCATATACCTTATTCCTTTTAACCATTTTAATTTTTTCTATTAATAGTTAAATTATATTTTTAATCCAGTGTATACATGAGTGTAACTTTTTTTTATGTTTTTTTCGATGTGTTTTGTGAAAACATTTTTTATCTCTTACACTTTACTTAGGATCTCAAGTCGTGCTAAATATTCTAGTGTAGTTTTGGATTTCGCTCAAGCGTAAACTATCGGCTAGATTACGAGTTGTGCATTAAGGTAAAAAAGCAGCGTTATCAGGTCCTAACACTGCATTTTTACACCTGCTGCTATTACGAGTCTTGCAGGTTTAGGGGGCACCGCACACTTCTTTGACCTTACCGCAAAACAACTTACATAAACTTCATAAAGTATTTTTTCTATGGGACTTCCATAGCGCCGGTATTACGAGTCTGTCCTGGGAGGCCAAAAAGTGAACGGTACACCCTACCCTGTCAAGATCCGTAACGCATTCTAAAGTCAGTAGTTAAGAGTTTTATGGTACAATGCCGTAACATAAAACTCATAACTAAAGTGCTAAAAGTACACTAACACCCATAAACTACCTATTAACCCCTAAACCAAGGCCACCCCGCATTGCAAACACTATAATAAAATTTTAAACCCTAATCTGCCGCTCCGGACACCGCCGCCACCTACATTATATTTATGAACCCCTAATATGCTGCCCCCAAGAAAAAGTACACTAACACCCATAAACTACGTATTAACCCCTAAACCGAGGCCCTCCCGCATTGCAAACACTATAATCAAATTTTAACCCCTAATCTTCCGCTCCGGACATTGCCGACACCTACATTATATTTATTAACCCCTAATCTGCCTCCTCCAATGTCTAATAGTTACATTGTAGCTAGCTTAGGGTTTATTTTTATTTTACAGGCAAGTTTGTATTTATCTTAACTAGGTACAATAGTTATTAAATAGTTATTAACTATTTAATAACTACCTAGCTAAAATAAATACAAAAGTACCTGTAAAATAAAACCTAACCTAAGTTACACTAACACCTAACACTACACTAACATTAAATAAATTAGCTAAATCTACAACAATTAAATCAATTAAATTAGCTAAAGTACAAAAACCAAACAAACAAATACTAAATTACAGAAAATAATAAACAAATTACAAGATATTTAAACTAATTACACCTAATCTAATAGCCCTATCAAAATAAAAAAGCCCCCCCAAAATAAAAAAAAACCCTAGCCTAAACTACCAATAGTCCTAAAAAGGGCCTTTGCGGGGCATTGCCCCAAAGTAATCAGCTCTTTTACCTGAAAAAAAAATTACAAACAACCTCCCCAACAGTAAAACCCACCACCCACACAACCAACCCCCCCAAATAAAATACTATCTAAAAAAACCTAAGCTCCCCATTGCCCTGAAAAGGGCATTTGGATGGGCAGTTAGCTCTTTTGCAAGCCCAAACCCTAAATTAAAAATAAAACCCACCCAATACACCCTTAAAAAAACCTAACACTAACCCCCTGAAGATCGACTTACCGGGAGAAGTCTTCATCCAAGCCAGGCCGAAGTCCTCAATGAAGCCGTGAGAAGTCTTCATCCAAGCCGGGTGAAGAGGTCCTCCAGACGGGCAGAAGTCTTCATCCAGATGGCATCTTCTATCTTCATCCATCTGGCGCGGAGCGGGTCCATCTTCAAGACATCCGATGCAGAGCATCCTCTTCAACCAACGACTAAAGATGAATGAAGGTACCTTTAAGTGACATCATTCAAGATGGCATCCCTTAGATTCCGATTGGCTGATAGAATTCTATCAGCCAATCGGAATTAAGGTAGAAAAAATCCTATTGGCTGATGCAATGGTGGGTTTTACTGTTGGGGGTTTGTTTGTATTTTTTTTTCAGGTAAATGAGCTGATTTCTTTGGGTCAATGCCCCGCAAAAGGCCCTTTTAAGGGCTATTGGTAGTTTAGTTTAGGCTAGATTTTTTTTGGGGGGGGGGGTTTATTTTGATAGGGCAATAAGATTAGGTGTAATTAGTTTAAATATCTTGTAATTTGTTTATTATTTTCTGTAAGTTAGTGGGGTTTTTTTTTTGTACTTTAGATAATTTAATTTAATTGATTTAATTGTTGTAATTTTAGTTAATTTATTTAATTATAGTGTATTGTTAGGTGTTAGTGTAACTTAGGTTAGGTTTTATTTTACAGGTACTTTTGTATTTATTTTAGCTAGGTAGTTATTAAATTGTTAATAACTATTTAATAACTATTGTACCTAGTTAAAATAAATACAAACTTGCCTGTAAAAAAAAACAAAAAACCTTAAATAGCTACAATGTAACTATTAGTTATATTGTAGCTAGCTTAGGGTTTATTTTATAGGTAAGTATTTAGTTTTAAATAGCAATTATTTAGGTAATAATATATTTTTTTTATTTAGTTTTATTGTAATTATATTTAAGTTAGGGGTGTTAGGGTTAGGCTTAGGTTTAGGGGTTAATACATTTAGTATAGTGGAGGCGACGTTGGGGGCGGCAGATTAGGGGTTAATAAATGTAGGTAGGTGGCTTCGATGTTAGGGACGGCAGAATAGGGGTTAATAAATGTAGGTAGGTGGCGTAGATGTAAGGGACGGCAGTTTAGGGGTTAATATGTTTATTATAATGGCGGCGATGTTGGGGCGGCAGATTAGGGGTTAATAAGTGTAGGTGGTTGCGGCGACATTGGGGAAGGCAGAATAGGGGTTAATAAATATAATGTAGGTGTTGGCGATGTTGGGGGCAGCAGATTAGGGGTTTAATAAGTGTAAGATTAGGGGTGTTTAGACTCGGGGTTCATGTTAGGGTGTTAGGTGTAGACATAACTTTTATTTCCTCATAGTAATCAATGGGGCTGCGTTACTGAGTTTTACGCTGCTTTTTTTGCAGGTGTTAGGCTTTTTCTTAGCCGGCTCTCCCCATTGTTTCCTATGGGGAAAGCATGCACGAGCATGTACGTCCAGCTCACCGCTGACTTAAGCAGCGCTGGTATTGGAGTGCGGTAATGAGCAAAATTTTGCTCAACGCTCACTTCTTGTCTTTTAACGACGGGTTTGTAAAAACCTGTAATACCAGCGATGTAGGGAAGTGAGGGAAAACTGCTCGTTAGCACCGCATAGCCTCTAACGCAAAACTCGTAATCTAGCCGTATAACTTTAAACTTTTAATACCAGCACAACCAGTGCTGCAATATCCAATATAGTTAGTGCAATATTTGCACACGGTAAGGTGTTTTTTTTTTTTCCAGATAGTAACAGATGATTTCTGATTGGCTACAAAAATAAACCAGTAATCAATGGTGGTTGTGAGCTCTGCAATTCAGTATAGCTTTAGCCAACAACAGATGATGCAATGAAAATATTTTTTTCTGATGGGCTGTAAAATTAAGATAGTAACTGATGACGCTTACAGAATGAAATTCTAGGATTGGTGGATATAGCTGGAACGTCACTTCTGGTTACACAAAGTTTGAAATAAAAGATTGGCGTTTTTTAGATAAAATGCTTCTTTGAGAAAGCACAATTGGAGCGTGAAACCGGTCAGATGCTGCAGGGTTGATATCTAGCCTTGCCACAAAATATTGTCTTAAAGGGGCATTCAAGCGAAAATTGGAAGGAACACATATGCCTTTTAAATAGAAGCATTTTTTGCAATATACATGTATTAGCAAACATGCTTCTAGTAAAAGCTATAACTGCTTCAAGAGTGTATTTAAGTATGCACCGTGCACCAGCACTTTAAACACATCACTTGATCAGAGAGCCTAAGGGGCTTTTATCATCTGATATTGACTCAAAGGGCTCCATGTACAAATGGTCGAGCAAACAAGCTTCTCAACTCGAGAAGTTGTCCACTCGCCCTTGCAACATACGGGTAGTGGATGAACAGGATTCGCTGTCCATATGTATCATTACCCCTTCTCTCGCATGACCAATCGCATGAGAGAAGGGACTGTCAATCACTGAGAATGAGCGATTGTTGTCATAATACAAGCCCTCACTGGCGCTCTGAGCAGCTGCAGTATTTAAAAAATAAACTATCTTTAAAAACCCTATCCTAAAAAAGAGATGCCCTAAAAAGAGCATCAGCGATTAAGCTCTTTCGCTACAAAAAAAGATCCGAAAAAAAGGTGACCTGAAAAACTAAAAAACCAAAAAAAATAACTACAGCTAAACCCCAAAAGTTGGTACTCACCAAACTTGAATCTGGCTCCTTGGGGGGGGGGGGGGGGGGGGGGCGCAGTTACGGCTCCTCTGGGGCTGTCCTCTTCTTCCATCATCCATTCATCTTCTTTTCTTCTTATCTTCTATCTGACGTCCTATGCTGTCCCTACAGCACACTGAAGCTTGAATTCAGGGTTTTCCACTTGTATAGGTATGCCCTTGCATTTCTATTAGCTGATTTCTCAATTCCTTCATCCAATCAATCAATAGAAAAAACTTTAATTATATTGGCTGATTAGACTAAGAATTCAAAATGGACGATAGCTACACTCCCCCCCCCCCCCCCCCCCAAGGAGCCAGATTCAGGTTTGGTGAGTACTAACTTTTGGGGGTTTAGCAGTAGTTTTTTTTTTAGGATAGGATTGTTTGTTGTTTTTTTTTCTAGGAAAAAGAGTAATCACTGATGCCCTTTTCAGGGCATCTTTTTTTTATAATACCTTTTTTTTTTTTTTAAATAATTTTTTGGGGGTGGGGGATACTTTGGTTTTAGTATAGGGATTTCTTTATGGAAACAAGGTAATCACTTTAACAATAGGAAACTGCCCGACAAATGCCCCTTTCAGGGCAATCTTTTAGAGTAGGTTTTAGTGTTAGTTTAGGTTTGCTTAGGGGTAGGATTTTATTTAGGATAGGTCTTACTGGTTGTTTTTTTGTCTTTGTTAATTTTTGGGGGGTTTTAATGGGAGTGGGTTTTTTTGTAACTTGAGGGTGTTATGTTAGGGGTCTTGGAGGAGTTAGCTGTTAGGAGGTTAGGGGATGTTTTGTGTTGAGAGTTGTAGCGGTTAGGGGAGTAATGGGTTAAGGGGTATTTTGCAATGGGGGTTATGGCGGTTTGGGGGTTAATAGTTTTTGGGTTGTTTGCTATGGGGGTATTGATGGTTTACAAGTATAGGAAGTTAGTGTTATTTAGTATAGTGGTGTGGCAGTTTAGGGATAAATAGTTAAGCAGGGTAATTTGCTGTGGTATATGTGGAAGTTTAGGGGTTAATAGTGTAGCGGGGTAATTTGCGGTGGGATATGTGATGGTTCAGCGGTGCTAAGTGCAACTTTTATTCTCAGCCTAAACTGTTTACGTGAGCTTTGAATTCATGTAAAAAGTTTGAGCGTAAAATGCGATTGAGTTTGAGCAATCACATTTACATTCAATTTCTAATACGAGTGCACATTGATGCTCAAAGCCGCCCATAGAAAATATTGAGAGCGTAAATTGCTGCAAGTTCATGCAAACTAATTTGCAGTAATTTAAACTCCACACCTCTTGCAATCTGAATATGAGTGCAAAAAAAAAAAGTGACCTCATGATTATGCTTGCGCTCCTGGTGCTAATAATAGCGCTCCACTTGTAATCTAGCCCAATATCTAGCTATGCTTCACGTGCACGTGCAGGGGAAAATGTTAACACTAACACAGTGATAACTTTTACTACAAGCATTTTTTGACCAATAAATGTATGTTGTGATATGTTTCTATCCAACAATGTAATTGATCTATGTGAAGTTGTTTTTAACCTTTAATCTAGGACTTTTCTGCCTGCTTATTAATAAGAATCTATCAATCCTTGACAAAGCTGCTTGGAATTTCACAATTTGTAAGATGTAAACTTGCTGCGAGTTGTTTCAACTAAATATTAATTTTGCAATCAAGTTTTACTGAATCAAGGCAATATGTATTTTATAATTAGATCATTTTTATTTACACAAACATAATTATCTTTAATCCATACAGGTGGATTAACATCCAGATAATAAACGTAAATTTCCACGTACAATATTAAAGTGAATGTAAATTTCGATGCTAAAGTGCCCGGTTTTAAACAATTTGATTATAAACAGGGGCACTTTAATTCATCAAAATTTACATTTCACTTGTGTTGTGAAAAATGACTTACCTTTTAAACTTGACAGCCGCTCCAGCTTCCTCCCGGTCGTCGCAAAGTCATTTCTGACATCAGAAATGATGGATTTTCATCCTCCAATCACGGCTTCTCCCCCCGGGGGAATCAGTGTCTGATTCAACGTCGTGTTTGGAGAAAGCCGGATTCGTCATTTTAGACCCAGGAAGAGGCTTTGTGATTGGCAGAGGAAGCTGGAGCAGCTGTCAAGATTAAAAGGTAAGTATTTTTTCACAACACGAGTGAAATGTAAATTTTGATGAATACATTTTCCCTGTGTTTAATATGATCAGCTCATTTGTATGAGTTATATGAGCCTTGCTGCCATTTAGAAGGTCTGATCTTGTACTAATCTGCTACATTTTTATGGAGAAGAAAAAACTTTTCTAAGGTTAAAGAAAGTCTAAGACATAGATAAAACATTTTATAGAGTCCACAGATAAAACATTTTATTGAGTCATTTTTTAGGAAGAACCACGACAGCCAGATCAATTTTCCTGCAAGAAAGTGACAATGATAGTCAGTATTGGCATACGAATAAAGACTCAAGATATGTTGCCCCTCTCACTTAGATGAATTAATTTATTTATTGGCTATGCCTCTGGTTAAAGACACCAGCTCTAAAACTCACAAGAGGACATTATTCTGTCATTCTGACTCCTCCTTACATTTGTAACCCTCAAATTGCTGGCTAGTCATAGATTAGAAGAAAATTAGACTTCTGTATTTTTCCTAGGATGTTGTTGCAATTAATATTCTTATCTTTTTTTATTCTTTTTTCCAGAGTGTTCATTATTTAAAAATATAATTTGATAAATATTTGTTTACTTTTTATTAAATTAAAATAAAAAAAATAAACAGTGGTCATGCAATGAAAAATTGATTTGTACAAAACCATATGTATAGGTAAAAAAAGACGTTTGGACAGCCCAAACACACTTTTTGAAACATGTGAAAAAATAAATACATTGAAATGAAAAATACATTGTTTTTAAAAGATCAAAATGTGAAAAGGTGGGAAAAACTGTTTCCTGATACATATGAATAGAGCTGTTGAATCATGCAGGAGAGGTGGCAAATGTTTATAATCTTCAAATAAAATTCTCTCAAGTCTCCATAGTATATATATTTTTATTTAAAAGGACATTAAAGGGACACTGAACCCAATTTTTTTCTTTCATGATTCAGATAGAGCATGACATTTTAAGCAACTTTCTAATTTACTCCTACTAACACATTTTCTTCATTCTCTTGGTATCTTTATTTAAAATGCAAAAATGTAAGTTTAGATGCCGGCCAATTTTTGGTGAACAACCTGGGTTGTTCTTGCTGATTGGTGGATAAATGCATCCACCAATAAAAAAGTGCTGTTCATAGTACTGATCCAAAAAAAAGCTTAGATGCCTTATTTTTCAAAGAAAGATAGCAAGAGAATGAAGAAATATTGATAATAGCAGCAAATTAGAAAGTTGTTTAAAATTGCATGCTCTATCTGAATCACTAAAGAAAAAAATTGGATTCAGTGTCCCTTTAAGACCTTGATATTTTATATAAAATGTTTAGCTATGTATAATGAAACAACTTTGCAATATTCTTTCATTATTTATTTTCCCCACTTTTTATGTAATTCAATTCTGAAAACTGGGGATTTTCTAAATCTCAGAACTCAAAATGCACCAGCTGACTTATCAAGGCTAACTCTGCAACATATATTTCCTTAATTAGCTTTAGATGATAACTTCAAAACAATGTACTTTATATTAACATTATGACTGGCCCAAATAAGCTCCTCCAAATAAGACAAATAGTGGTTGCAGTAGAAATAATGTTAATTTGTTTTTTTTTAAAAAAATAAAAAAATACTTTTAAACTTGGCTGATGCAGTATCATTTTCTAAAGCATCACAGCAGAAATGTCTTGTAATTTTAAGGTGTTTACTGTCTCTTTTATTATGACATTTGCACACACATTCATAAGGAACATAATGTATTAAGCTTTAAAGGGACAGTCAACACCAGAATTTTTGTTGTTTTAAAAGATAGATAATCCCTTTATTACCCATTTCCCAGTTTTGCATAACCAACACTGTTATAATAATACACTTTTTACCTCTGTGATTAACTTGTATCTAAGCATCTTCTGACAGCCCCCTGATCACATGACATTTTATTTATTATCTATTGACTTTTATTTTAGCCAATTAGTGCAGTGTCTGCCACAATTCACGGGCGTGCTCACAATGTTATCTATAGGGTTTACTTGAACTAGCTCTCCCCTGCTGTGAAAAGCAAATACAAAAGCATGTGATTAGAGGCGGCCTTCAAGGGCTTAGCAATTATCATATGAGCCTTCCTAGGTCTAGCTTTCAACTAAGAATACCAAAAGAACAAAGCAAAATTGGTGATAAAAGTTAATTGGAAAGTTGTTTAAAATTACATGCCCTATTTGAAACATGAAAGTTTTTTTTGGACTTGACTGCCCCTTTAACCTTGAAAACAATGAAACCAGGTAGTGGTAGCCCATAGACATAATGCCACTAAAATTGTGATTAGTACCACTTTGGGCACTCACGCTATATGTTTAGGGTTACCAGCTTTATGCCACAAAAATCATCCTATTGGTCCAAAAAAAGTATTTCTACACGGAGACTGCCAGTTATATACGCAGATCAGACTGAGATGCCCTTTAGCTTCTTTTACCAATATGCCCTTATAACTTTTTTTATAATATTTTTATTAGACGAGGGTAACTGTACTTTTATATGTATTTTTTATGTATTTTGTGCAACTTTTTTGTATCACGTAACAGTTAACCAGAGCACTATCCCAACACGAGTTAAATTAAATTGCGTTCAATTGAATACGTTGATCTTCAACTTGTAATATCCGTGCTACTTCCAACGCGCGCAAAGAGTTGTTATAAACCCCTTTTCCTTTGCACTGCAGCAGTTAGCGCACCACTCTTAATCTAGCCCTGATTGTCAAAATATATTATAAATGTGTTTAAAGATAAATCAAATATATATTTAGGCTCCCTAATGTTACCGTTCTGGAATCATGGTTATTTTTTCAAGTATCACTTAAACCTATTCCACTGTCATCATTTTTTTTTACTTATTAAATATTTTAATTAAAACTGTTTATTGACACCACTGAGGCCTTGTTCTGTATTAGATTAGTCTTCATTTTCTAGGAAGTTTTCAAAATAAAACTAAAAAAAAGTGATTATTTTGTGTATGCTAAGGCAACACTTTTAATTATATAAGATAACGTTTCACGCATAATTTTTTCATTACACTGAGTTATTATTGATTCTCATTTTTAATAAAGGGAAAACGAAGTCTGCAGAGACGCACAGTGTAAGGTAATACTTGCAATTGGTGTTGTGCAGGGCCTGGCTGAGAAAGCTAAAGGATGACATTCTAAAAAACCACTGATGTTCTAATAATTACATTAGTTTCTTTTTCCTATGGGGTTATTCTTAGTCTGTCATTTGTATTGTTTATCAGCATCACCTTTTCATTATGGTTTCAGTGAAACATTTAGTTTAAACATGAGCTAGTTCCAAATTCTCAATGCATTTACCAAGACATTTTTTTGTGTCAAATTCATCAGCTAAAAGGACTTGATCAGGTCCAGACAACATCATATTGGGGTTTTACACAAAGCCTAACATCTGGTGCTGCAATGTGACTGTGTATTAAACTGGTTTACAAATACTGTAGCTCCTTTATCATAAGTTTATCATAAGCTGATGGCTGTTTTTTTCCTGTTAAATCTGACACCTATTCTGAAATCCTGCAGTATTCTCTATAGAAGAGCTATGTAAACAGGAGGGAGCAGCAGAAATCAACCTGTCAGTTGTAGGGTTGTCCTCAATGCTTGAAATGCAATGGATTTATAGGGGCAAAATTTATTAAAGTCTGGCGGACCTGATCTGACAGTGTGGATCAGGTCCGCCAGACTTCGCTGAATACTGCAAGCAATACGCTCGCCGTATTCAGCATTGCATCAGCAGCTCACAAGAGCTGCTGGTGCAACGCCGCCCCCTGCAGACTCGCAGCCAGCAGGGGGTGTCAATCAACCCGATCATACTCGATCAGGTTGATTTCTGGCGATGTCTGTCCGCCTGCTCAGAGCAGGCGACAGGTTATGGAGCAGCGGTCTTTGTGACCGCTGCTTCATAACTGCTGTATCTGGCGAGCCTACAGGCTCGCCATAAACACGGGGCATCAAGCTCCATTCAGAGCTTGATACATATGCCCCATTGTAGCTACTTGCCTGAGTATATTTCCTGTTAATGTTTTCTGAACGACTAACCGGCTTCATAGAATTATATTGATAAAAAGGTGGCATTTCAATTTGAAGTCTAAGCATTTTTGCAATACACTTTAATTAGAAAAAAAGAAAAAACATTTAGAAAAATTTGATAGAAGTAGAAGTAGAAGTAGAAGTCATTACTGGTTCCTGTGGCATACGCACATATCCGGTGAGGGCACATAGACCAGTATTCAAACTACAACCTTCTTAGAGACCTTGCGGGGGTGTTTATTACTTACACATAATTGTTTTCATACAAGGTACTGCTGACTCTGCTGATTGGCCCTCATAGGATATGTGCATATGCTGCAGAAAACAGTAATAATTTTTACTTGAAGCATTTTTGCTAATGAAAGTATTATGCAAAAATATTGATTTAAAACCTGAAATGCACCCATACACATTTTGTTTTGTGACCTTTCCATCCCTTTACGAGGACAGTAAACTCCTCAAGATTGTGATATAATAGGTTTAGCTATACAATATTGAATTATACTTTGTTTATTTTGCCCCCTTTTCATGTAATTTAGCTTTGAAAATTGTCTCATTTCTAATTTTCAGAGGTGTAAAAACACACAGCAGTCTTTTCAATTCTAACCCTGTTATATTTTTCCCTAACTGGCTTTAACACATTAGTTCATGCAAAGAAGTGCGTATTATACTAACATAATGACCATGACTAGCCTTGTCAGCTTTAGACTCAAGCCCTGATTGGCTCCTCAAAATAAGGCAAGCGATAGGAAGAGTAAGTTCTGCAATCAAGATGTCAATTTGTTTTAGAAATGAGAGAGAAGTAAGGAGGTCTTTGTGTATCGCGAGAAATACAATAGAGGTGCTGCAGGCCAGATTACAAGTGGAGCATTATTTAAAGCTCCAGCTCGAGCGCTAACTGCGCTTTAAATATTTTTTTTTATTTTTTTTACAAGTTTAAACTAAAAAGTTATCAATTGCGCACTAACCCGTCAAGCATAAAAAAATTAATTTACAATATTCAAAAAGGTGCTGAAAATTTACTCAAAAATGGATAGTGGTCGCGAGAACTTTTTGCCCCCATAGTAAAAAAAAGGATCTTAGCGAGTATACAATAACACGTTTGTGGTTGTGGGAAAGAGCTAAAAAGACGCTATTTTGATCGCCTTGAATAAAAAAATAGCTGTAAAGGCCTCAGAAGATGGATTGTGTTTCAGGCTATAGTCTATTCTGGGCATGTGGCTGGCAAAACGGCTGTAAAGACCAAGGGCTTAATGTGCTTAGGTGGCTGTCAGAAATGCTGTAGGACCTGCAATCTAATGTGGGTATGTGACTTACTGTGGAGCTTCAGGGCCAGGAGTCATATTTGATTATGTAACTGACTTAGGGGTTGCAGGAACAGGAGTCATATGTTCATGACTGAGGGGTTGTAGGGTCAGTCAGGAGTCAGATGTGTGTATGTGACTGACTCAGGGGCATCAGATTTAGAAGTCAGATGTGGGTATGTGACTGACTCAGGGGCTTCAGGTTTAGAAGTCAGATGTGTGTATGTGACTGACTCAGGGGCATCAGGTTTAGAAGTCAGATGTGTGTATGTGACTGACTCAGGGTCTTCAGGTTTAGAAGTCAGATGTGGGTATGTGACTGACTCAGGGGCTTCAGGTTTAGAAGTCAGATGTGGGTATGTGACTGACTCAGGGGCTTCAGGTTTAGAAGTCAGATGTGGGGCTTAAGGCTTAGAAGTTGGATGTGGGTACATGACTGAATAAGGGGCTTCAGGATCAGGAGTCAGAAAAGGGTATGTGAATGACTGAGGAGTTGCAGGGTCATGCAGGAGTCAGTGGGTATGTAACCGACTCAGGATCTTCAGGGTAAGGCTTCAGATGTGGGTATGTAACTGGCGGAGGCATTTCAGCGTAAGGCAGCCCTGCTGAAATGTATATTTAGGATTGGCAGTTGACCCTAGGGCAGGTCAAATGGAAGTTAAGGTAAGGGGAAATTTAGGTCAATGGGGTGGGCTTGTGTAAGTGGTTTTTATAGGGAGGAACAGGTAGTGGATCCAGCTCTTTTCTCTGGACCTAACGGCAAGAAAAAACTCCTTCCCTCCCTGCCCTATTATCTGAATAATATATGTTGATGTGTTCTGTCGCAACTAGCGGGGTGTTTGCCTTTTGGAAAAGGTTAATTTTAGTCTGGTAGCATCTGAGGATTAGGGAGAGGTTAAAAATTTTGAGGCTTGCTGTGTTATCCCTGTGAAATAAAATATTATGAGGCAAGCAATTTAGGGATTGTTTGTTATTTATTCAGTAGCGTTACAGCTTGTTATATTTAAACATGTTAATAAACAAGCTGCGGCCTTTATATCCAATCCTTCTTGTGTGTGTGTATTAATTTATTTAAGAAATGCAGTGCCGAATTATGGGGTCAAGGAGTCAGATTTGGGTACATGGTTTATAGAGGGGCTCGAGGACCAAGTGACTGATGAGGCAGGGCCAGAAGTGTGATGTGGGTAAGTGGCCTACAAAAAGGCTACAGAGCCATGTGATCCAATGCCTGATTAGAGCATGTGGCAGGTGTAATCTGTTGCCTGATGAGAGCATGTGGCAGGTGTAATCTGATGCCAGATGAGAGCATGTGGCAGGTGTAATCTGATGCCAGATGAGAGCATGTGGCAGGTGTAATCTGATGCCAGATGAGAGCATGTGGCAGGTGTAATCTGATGCCTGATGAGAGCATGTGGCAGTTGTAATCTGATGCCTGATGAGAGCATGTGGCAGGTGTAATCTGATGCCAGATGAGAGCATGTGGCAGGTGTAATCTGATGCCTGATGAGAGCATGTGGCAGGTGTAATCTGATGCCTGATGAGAGCATGTGGCAGGTGTAATCTGATGCCTGATGAGAGCATGTGGCAGGTGTAATCTGATGCCTGATGAGAGCATGTGGCAGGTGTAATCTGATGCCTGATGAGAGCATGTGGCAGGTGTAATCTGATGCCTGATGATAGCATGTGACAGGTGTAATCTGATGCCTGATGAGAGCATGTGGCAGGTGTAATCTGATGGCTGATGAGAGAATGTGGCAGGTTTAATCTGATGCCTGATGAGAGCATGTGGCAGGTGTAATCTGATGCCTGATGAGAGCATGTGGCAGGTGTAATCTGATGCCTGATGAGAGCATGTGGCGGGTGTGATCTGATGCCTGAGGAGAGTATGTGGCAGGTGTAATCTGATGCCTGAGGAGAGCATGTGACAGGTGTAATCAGATGCCTGATGAGAGCATGTGGCAGGTGTAATCTGATACCTGATTAGAGAATGTGGCAGGTGTAATCTGATGCCTGATAAGAGCATGTGGAAGGTGTAATCTGATGACTGATAAGAGCATGTAGCAGGTGTAATCTGATGCCTGATAAGAGAATGTGGCAGGTGTAATATGAGGTCTGATTGAGATAGTCTAGATGAAAAAAATAAATAAAAAAAATCATACGCCTAGATTACGAGTTGTGCGTTAAGATTAAAAAAGCAGCATTAACAGATCCTAATGCTGCTTTTTTGTGCCCGCTGCTATTACGAGCCTTGCAGGTATAGGGTCACTGCACACTTTTTTGGCCTTACCGCAAACTGACATACGTAAATATCTTAAAGCCTTTTTTCTATGGGACTTCCATAGCGCTGATATTACAAGTTTGTCCTGGGAGGCCAAAAAGTGAGCGGTACAGCCTCTACCGACAAGATTCCTAACGTATGCCGTAGCATAAAACTCATAACTATAGTCCTAAAAAGTACACTAACAGCCATAAAAAGTACACTAACACCCATAAACTACCTATTAACCCCTAAACCGAGGTCCATCACTGCCACCTACATTATACTTATTAACTCCTAATCTTCCGCTCCGGACATCGCCGCCACCTACATTATATTTATTAACCCCTAATCTGCTGCCCCCAACAACGCCAACACCTACCTACATTTATTAACCCCTAATATGCTGCCCCCAACGTCGCTGCCACTATTCTAAATTTATTAACCCTTTAAACCTAAGTCTAACCCTAACACCCCCTAATTTAAATATAATTTAAATAAATCTAAATAAAATTGCTATTATTAACTAAATTAATTTAAAACTAAATACTTACCTATAAAATAAACCCTAAGATAGCTACAATATCTCTAATAGTTACATTGTAGCTAACTTAGGGTTTATTTTTATTTTACAGGCAAGTTTGTATTTATTTTAACTAGGTAGAATAGTTACTAAATAGTTATTAACTATTTACTAACTACCTAGCTAAAATAAATACAAAAGTACCTGTAAAATAAAACCTAACCTAAGTTACACTAACACCTAGCATTACACTACAATTAAATCAATTCCCTACATGAAATACAATTAAATCAATTAAATAAAATTAGCTAAAGCACAAAAAAAACACTAAATTACAGAAAATAAAAGCAAATTACAGATCTTTAAACTAATAACACCTAATCTATTAGCCCTATCAAAATAAAAAAGCCCACCCAAAATAAAAAAAAAACCCTAACCTAAACAAAACTACCAATAGCCCTTAAAAGGGCCTTTGGCAGGGCATTGCCCCAAAGAAATCAGCTCTTTTACCTGTAAAAAAAATACAACAACCCCCCCAACAGTAAAACCCACCACCCACACAACCAACCCCCCAAATAAAAGCCTAACTAAAAAAACTAAGCTCCCCATCGCCCTGCAAAGGGCATTTGGATGGGCATTGCTCTTAAAAGGGCATTTAGCTCTATTGATGCCCTAACCTTAAAAATAAACCCACCCAATACACCCTTAAAAAATCCTAACACTAATCCCCGAAGATTCACTTACAGGGAGAAGTCTTCATCCAAGCAGCAAGATGTCCTCAATGAAGCTTGCATAAGTAGTCCTCCAGACGGGCAGAAGTCTTCATCCAGATGGCATCTTCTATCTTTATCCTTCCGACGCGGAGCGGCTCCATCTTCAAGACATCCGGCGCGGAGCATCCTCTTCAAACGACATCTTCTTCGGAATGAATATCTCTTTAAGTGAAGTCATCCAAGATGGCGTCCCTTAGATTCCAATTGGCTGACAGAATTCTATCGGAAGGATGAAGATAGAAGATGCCATCTGGATGAAGACTTCTGCCCGTCTGGAGGACCACTTCTGCCCGTCTGGAGGATTACTTGTGCCAGCTTCGTTGAGGACATCTTGCCGCTTGGATGAAGACTTCTCCCTGTAAGTGAATATTCAGGGGTTAGTGTTAGGATTTTTTAAGGGTGTATTGGATGTGTTTATTTTTTAGGTTAGGGCTTTGGGCAGCAATAGAGCTAAATGTCCTTTTAAGGGCAATGCCCATCCAAATGCCCTTTTCAAGGCAATGGGGAGCTTAGGTTTTTTTAGTTAGGCTTTTATTTGGGGGGTTGGTTGTGTGGGTGGTGGGTTTTACTGTTGGGGGGGTTGTTTGTATTTTTTTTTTTACAGGTAAAAGAGCTGTTTACTTTGGGGCAATGCCCTGCAAAAGGCCCTTTTAAGGGCTATTGGTAGTTTAGTTTAGGCTAGTTTTTTTTTATTTTGGGTGGGCTTTTTTTTATTTTGATAGGGCTATTAGATTAGGTGTAATTAGTTTACAGATCTGTAATTTGTTTTTTATTTTCCGTAATTTAGTTTTCTCTTGTTAAGTGTATCCAGTCCACGGATCATCCATTACTTATGGGATATTAACTCCTCCCCAACAGGAAGTGCAAGAGGATTCACCCAGCAGAGCTGCTATATAGCTCCTCCCCTAACTGCCATTACCAGTCATTCTCTTGCACCCAACTAATAGATAGGATGTGTGAGAGGACTGTGGTGATTATACTTAGTTTCATACCTTCAATCAAAAGTTTGTTATTTTATAATAGCACCGGAGTGTGTTATTCCTTCTCTGGTAGAATTTGAAGAAGAATCTACCTGAGTTTTTCTATGATTTTAGCCGGAGTAGTTAAGATCATATTGCTGTTTCTCGGCCATCTGAGGAGAGGTAAACTTCAGATCAGGGGACAGCGGGCAGATTAATCTGCAAAGAGGTATGTAGCAGCTTATTATTTTCTGACAATGGAATTGATGAGAAAATTCTGCCATACCGATATAATGTAAACTCAGCCTTAAATGCAGTAGCAGCAACTGGTATCAGGCTGTCATGTATGTATATTTTACACTTCAGTATTCTGGGGAATGGCACTTCACTGGAATTATACTGTATGCATAAAACTTTAGCCTAATTTGCAGGGACTAGCAACAGGCTTTTTAATAACACTCAATTTATTAATGTTAAACGTTTTTTGCTGGCATGTAAAATCGTTTAATTTTCTGAGGTACTGGGTGAAAAAATGTTTTGGGCACTATTTTTTTCCACTTGGCAGTCGTTTTATTTAATTTATGACAGTTTACTGATCTCTCTCACTGTTATGTGTGAGGGGGAGGACAGAAGTTTATTGTCTTCCCTGCATGATCCGGTTCATCTCTACAGAACTCAGGGGTCTTCAAAACTTGTTTTGAGGGAGGTAATCACTCACAGCAGAGCTGTGAGATTGTAGTTGACTGTGATAAAAAAAAAAAACGTTTATTTCTGTATTTTTTTTTTTTTTTCTGCTATCAGAGTTAGTTATCCTTTGCTAATGGGAGCAATCCTTTGCTAAAATTGTGTTTTTTACAAAGATTTGATGCTATAACTTTTCAGTTTATTAATTTTCAACTGTCATAACTTTTTCTGTGCTTCTTATAGGCACAGTACGTTTTCATATTATAGTAAATTACTTGAAAAGTATTTCCAAGTTGCTAGTTTATTTGCTAGTGTGTTAAACATGTCTGATTCAGAGGAAGATATCTGTGCTATATGTGCTAAAGCCAAAGTGGAGCCCAATAGAAATTTATGTACTAACTGTATTGATGCTACTTTAAATAAAAGTCAATCTGTACAAATTGAACATATTTCACCAAACAACGAGGGGAGAGTTATGCCGACTAACTCGCCTCACGTGTCAGTACCTGCATCTCCCGCTCGGGAGGTGCGTGATATTGTAGCGCAGAGTACATCTGGGCGGCCATTACAAATCACATTACAGGATATGGCTACTGTTATGACTGAAGTTTTGGCTAAATTACCAGAACTAAGAGGTAAGCGTGATCACTCTGGGGTGAGAACAGAGTGCGCTGATAATATTAGGGCCATGTCAGACACTGCGTCACAATTTGCAGAACATGAGGACGGAGAGCTTCATTCTGCGGGTGACGGTTCTGATCCAAACAAACTGGATTCAGATATTTCAAATTTTAAATTTAAGCTGGAAAACCTCCGTGTATTACTAGGGGAGGTGTTAGCAGCTCTGAATGATTGTAACACAGTTGCAATACCAGAGAAAATGTGTAGGTTGGATAAATATTTTGCGGTACCGGTGAGTACTGACGTTTTTCCTATACCTAAGAGACTTACTGAAATTGTTACTAAGGAGTGGGATAGACCCGGTGTGCCGTTCTCACCCCCTCCGATATTTAGAAAGATGTTTCCAATAGACGCCACCACACGGGACTTATGGCAAACGGTCCCTAAGGTGGAGGGAGCAGTTTCTACTTTAGCTAAGCGTACCACTATCCCGGTGGAGGATAGCTGTGCCTTTTCAGATCCAATGGATAAAAAGTTAGAGGGTTACCTTAAGAAAATGTTTGTTCAACAAGGTTTTATATTGCAACCTCTTGCATGCATTGCGCCTGTCACGGCTGCAGCAGCATTTTGGTTTGAGTCTCTGGAAGAGACACTTGAATCAGCTCCATTAGATGAGATTACACACAAGCTTAAAGCCCTTAAGTTAGCTAACTCATTTATTTCAGATGCCGTAGTACATTTAACTAAACTTACGGCTAAGAATTCCGGATTCGCCATTCAGGCACGCAGAGCACTGTGGCTAAAATCCTGGTCAGCTGACGTTACTTCTAAATCTAAATTGCTTAATATACCTTTCAAAGGGCAGACCTTATTCGGGCCCGGGTTGAAAGAAATTATCGCTGACATTACAGGAGGTAAAGGCCATGCCCTGCCTCAAGACAGAGTCAAACCTAAGGCTAGACAGTCTAATTTTCATTCCTTTCGTAATTTCAAAGCAGGAGCAGCATCAACTTCCTCTGCACCAAAACAGGAAGGAGCTGTTGCTCGCTACAGACAAGGCCGGAGACCTAACCAGTCCTGGAACAAGGGCAAGCAGGCCAGGAAACCTGCTGCTGCCCCTAAGACAGCATGAATCGAGGGCCCCCGATCCGGGAACGGATCTAGTGGGGGGCAGACTTTCTCTCTTCGCCCAGGCTTGGGCAAGAGATGTCCAGGATCCCTGGGCGTTAGAGATCATATCTCAGGGATACCTTCTAGACTTCAAATTCTCTCCCCCAAGAGGGAGATTTCATCTGTCAAGGTTGTCAACAAACCAAATAAAGAAAGAGGCGTTTCTACGCTGCGTACAAGATCTTTTATTAATGGGAGTGATCCATCCGGTTCCGCGGTCGGAACAAGGACAAGGGTTTTACTCAAATCTGTTTGTGGTTCCCAAAAAAGAGGGAACTTTCAGGCCAATCTTGGATTTAAAGATCCTAAACAAATTCCTAAGAGTTCCATCGTTCAAAATGGAAACTATTCGGACAATTTTACCCATGATCCAAAAGGGTCAGTACATGACCACAATGGATTTAAAGGATGCTTACCTTCACATACCGATTCACAAAGATCATTACCGGTATCTAAGGTTTGCCTTTCTAGACAGGCATTACCAGTTTGTAGCTCTTCCATTCGGATTGGCTACGGCTCCGAGAATCTTCACAAAGGTTCTGGGTGCTCTTCTGGCGGTACTAAGACCGCGAGGAATTGCGGTAGCTCCGTACCTAGACGACATTCTGATACAAGCTTCAAGCTTTCAAACTGCCAAGTCTCATACAGAGTTAGTACTGGCATTTCTAAGGTCGCATGGATGGAAGGTGAACGAAAAGAAGAGTTCTCTCTTTCCACTCACAAGAGTTCCCTTCTTGGGGACTCTTATAGATTCTGTAGAAATGAAGATTTACCTGACAGAAGACAGGTTAACAAAGCTTCAAAATGCATGCCGTGTCCTTCATTCCATTCAACACCCGTCAGTAGCTCAATGCATGGAGGTGATCGGCTTAATGGTAGCAGCAATGGACATAGTACCCTTTGCACGCCTACATCTCAGACCGCTGCAATTGTGCATGCTAAGTCAGTGGAATGGGGATTACTCAGACTTGTCCCCTACTCTGAATCTGGATCAAGAGACCAGAAATTCTCTTCTATGGTGTCTTTCTCGGCCACATCTGTCCAGGGGGATGCCATTCAGCAGGCCGGACTGGACAATTGTAACAACAGACGCCAGCCTACTAGGTTGGGGCGCTGTCTGGAATTCTCTGAAGGCTCAGGGACAATGGAATCAGGAGGAGAGTCTCCTACCAATAAACATTCTGGAATTGAGAGCAGTTCTCAATGCCCTTCTGGCTTGGCCCCAGTTAACAACTCGGGGGTTCATCAGGTTTCAGTCGGACAACATCACGACTGTAGCTTACATCAACCATCAGGGAGGGACAAGAAGCTCCCTAGCAATGATGGAAGTATCAAAGATAATTCGCTGGGCAGAGTCTCACTCTTGCCACCTGTCAGCAATCCACATCCCGGGAGTGGAGAACTGGGAGGCGGATTTCTTAAGTCGTCAGACTTTTCATCCGGGGGAGTGGGAACTTCATCCGGAGGTCTTTGCCCAAATACTTCGACGTTGGGGCAAACCAGAGATAGATCTCATGGCGTCTCGACAGAACGCCAAGCTTCCTCGTTACGGGTCCAGATCCAGGGATCCGGGAGCGGTTCTGATAGATGCTTTGACAGCACCTTGGACCTTCGGGATGGCTTATGTGTTTCCACCCTTCCTGATGCTTCCTCGATTGATTGCCAGAATCAAACAGGAGAGAGCATCAGTGATTCTAATAGCGCCTGCATGGCCACGCAGGACTTGGTATGCAGATCTAGTGGACATGTCATCCTGTCCACCTTGGTCGCTACCTCTGAAACAGGACCTTCTGATCCAGGGTCCCTTCAAACATCAAAATCTAATTTCTCTGAAGCTGACTGCTTGGAAATTGAACGCTTGATTTTATCAAAACGTGGTTTTTCTGATTCAGTTATTGATACCTTAATACAGGCTAGGAAGCCTGTTACCAGAAAGATTTACCATAAGATATGGCGCAAATACTTATATTGGTGCGAATCCAAGAGTTACTCATGGAGTAAGGTTAGGATTCCGAGGATATTGTCTTTTCTACAAGAAGGTTTAGAAAAGGGTTTATCCGCTAGTTCCTTAAAGGGACAGATTTCAGCTCTGTCCATTCTTTTACACAAACGTCTGTCAGAAGTTCCGGACGTTCAAGCTTTTTGTCAGGCTTTAGCTAGGATCAAGCCTGTGTTTAAAACTGTTGCTCCACCATGGAGTTTGAACTTAGTTCTTAATGTTTTACAGGGGGTTCCGTTTGAACCCCTTCATTCCATTGATATCAAGTTGTTATCTTGGAAAGTTCTGTTTTTAATGTCGATTTCCTTGGCTCGAAGAGTCTCTGAGTTATCTGCCTTACATTGTGATTCTCCTTATCTGATTTTTCATTCAGACAAGGTAGTTCTGCGTACTAAACCTGGGTTCCTACCTAAGGTGGTCACTAACAGGAATATCAATCAAGAGATTGTGGTTCCATCTTTGTGTCCTAATCCTTCTTCGAAAAAGGAACATCTGCTACACAATCTAGATGTAGTCCGTGCCCTGAAATTTTATCTACAGGCAACTAAGGATTTTCGACAAATGTCTTCCCTGTTTGTCGTTTATTCTGGTCAGAGGAGAGGTCAAAAAGCTTTTGGCTTCGTAGCATAATACGGTTAGCCTATGAGACTGCTGGACAGCAGCCTCCTGAAAGAATTACAGCACATTCTACTAGAGCTGTGGCTTCCACTTGGGCCTTTAAGAATGAGGCTTCTGTTGAACAGATTTGCAAGGCTGCAACTTGGTCTTCTCTTCATACTTTTTCCAAATTTTACAAATTTGACACTTTTGCTTCTTCGGAGGCTGTTTTTGGGAGAAAGGTTCTTCAGGCAGTGGTTCCTTCCGTATAAAGAGCCTGCCTGTCCCTCCCGTCATCCGTGTACTTTAGCTTTGGTATTGGTATCCCATAAGTAATGGATGATCCGTGGACTGGATACACTTAACAAGAGAAAACATAATTTATGCTTACCTGATAAATTTATTTCTCTTGTAGTGTATCCAGTCCACGGCCCGCCCTGTCACTTTAAGGCAGGTAATTAAACTACAGTCACCACTGCACCCTATGGTTTTCCTTTCTCTGCATGTTTTCGGTCGAATGACTGGTAATGGCAGTTAGGGGAGGAGCTATATAGCAGCTCTGCTGGGTGAATCCTCTTGCACTTCCTGTTGGGGAGGAGTTAATGTCCCATAAGTAATGGATGATCCGTGGACTGGATACACTACAAGAGAAATAAATTTATCAGGTAAGCATAAATTATGTTTTTTTTTTTTTTGTGATTTAGCTAATTTCATTTAATTTATTTAATTGTATTGACTCACACATTCGGCACTCTTCTTTTGAACCAATAACCAAACATGACAAAGTTTTGGGTACAAAAGGCCGCAGCCCGCATTTATTAAACAAACAAGTGTTTACAAATAACACAACCACTTAACCAATGTGGTTACAAAAAGCTCTGGGGTGCTGTCCATCATCCACCACACGTGCCTTCCACTGGCTGTTGCCAGGCACGCCCCCTTTTCTTAAACTCTCCCCATCGTCCGATGAGGTACCATTACCACATAAAACTCGCCTGATAAGGCCAGCACCCGCCACAGACCGACCTACCGTCGGACACCGCCCAACCGGGCTAAGGCCTTCTGTACCCCTTCTTTTAGGTTAAAATTAAATAAGTGCAACCCCACTTCATTGAGATGCACCCCATCCTTAATAAAAAAGCATCTGCCTGATTCCCCTTCGAATTCAACATGGCGAATGCCAAAACCCCCCAACTGAGAAACAAAACCTGATAGAGTCCTATTAACCTTTCTTCTGGATAAATCCAGCCTCCTGACATCCCAAGCTGAGCGCCATTCCAACCTTGTCTCAATTTCTGACCACACAATTAACACCTTCGGGAACAAAACCTTCAACCTACGCATGCCACCCTTCAACTGGTCAATCAAATCCTTTTGAGCCATAAACCCTAAGTCATTTCCTCCAGCGTGTAACACCAAAATGTCAGGAGGCTTGTACAGCCTGGCAAACTTACTCACTGTACCCACTACTCCTTCCCATTTGAGACCTCTTACCCCAAACCACTTTACCCCAACCTGTTCCCGAGGAAGACCCAACTGGATTCCCCCTTCCTTTGTTGCTGCTGCCTTTCTCGCCCAGTAAATGAAAGAATGTCCAACTATCCAACACTGAACTGGACCTGTTAAGAAAAACAAAACTATACTATCATGTTAGGTCGAACATAACGTTTAAAACACCCAGACTTCCACCTTCCCACCTTTTTCACAACTTCCTCACTCAAACCCAATTCATGCGCCTCAGTTGCCGCGCCTATTCTAAACGAATGGCATCCAAAGTCTTTCGGGTCCACCCCAGCCACGGACAAAGCCCTTCTAAGCACCGCCCCAAACTGATATTTTGACAATGCTCCTCCATCCTCGTGCCTCAAAAGAGGGCCCTCACCTCTAGGCCTGATCCTAAGATAATCCACCAGTGAACCTACCGGGCAACAAACACCCCCGATAGCAAATAACTTGATTAAGCGGCCCATACCCTCCTGATCTGTCTTAGATTTTCTAAGCCAAATGGACACTTCCTCCCTTGATATCACCACATCACTAAACCCGATACCGCCATTGTCCATTCTATTGGCCCCCACCAATTCCAACACTCTAAAAGCCCCGAAAAAGGCTAAAACAAAAGCCACCCGGAATAAATAATACTCAAACTTTGAATTGCACACCTCCTCCAAAGCCCCAACTACCTTTAATAGTAAACCAAATACAAGTGGACGTCTTTTGTCCCCCCTAGCTCCACCTCTACAAACACCTCTCACCGCCAATTTTACCCAAAACTCCTTTGTTAAATCGACCCATCCCATCAGCTTAAACAGAAAGGCTAACGCCGCCACCTGACGATTCACCATGGATTTTGACATCTTCGCCTCTTTCCATTCCTGCACCCAATCAACCAAGTACCACACCCAATCCTCTTTTGACAGCCTGATCCCATCCCTGTGCAGTCTACAAAACCACCGTTTCCATACTGGCACGTAAGCTCTTAACGTACTCTGGGCTAAAGCCCCTCTCGCCAATTTCAATCCTTTAAGAAGTCCATCTGCCACAAAGCCCTTGGGCATTCTTCCCCATCCAACTTCGCCTCCGGGGCTGCTTCCCGAAACTTCTGCCACTGCAACCGGGAAAGAGAATCAGCAATCACATTTTGCTTCCCGGGTACATGCACCGCCCGAAAAAACACATTCCCCCTCAAGCATTCCAGGACAAACACTCGGAGAAGCCGAATCACCGGCCTCGACTTCGCTGTCAACTTATTGATCGCAAATACCACTCCCAGATTGTCAGAGTGGAAAGTCACCTTCCTATCCCTCAGCTCACCATTCCAAACCATCACAGCCACCACCAACGGAAACAATTCTAGAAACACCAAGTTCTTGGTTAAACCTTGTTCCCTCCATTCCTCAGGCCATGTATCCACACACCATCTGCCATCAAAATATGCCCCAAAGCCATGTGCTCCTGAAGCATCTGTGTATAGGTGCAACATCTCATCCGATACCGGCCCCTCCTGAATGAGCGACCGCCCATTGAACTCTTCCAGAAAAATCAACCACACTCTTAGATCCTCCTTCAACTCCTTTGAAAGCCGGATCCTGTGGTGTGGTTCCTTCACCCCAACCGTAGCCAATGCCAGGCGCCTTCCAAAAACCCTTCCAACTGGGATCACCCAACAGGCAAAATTAAGCTTGCCCAGTAGCGATTGCAGCTCTCGCAACGACACTTTCACCTTCCCAAGCATCCCAGTTATGACCTTTCTCAGATCTACCACCTTTTCCCAAGATAACTAGCACTCCATCAAGATTGAGTCAATCTGGATCCCCAGAAAACTCAACTTAGTCACCGGCCCTTCCGTCTTTCCTGGTGCAATCGGAATCCCGAATTGCTCAGCCACTTCAACAAATGTTTTCAACAACATTTCACAAACTCCAGAACCAGCTTCCCCCACAAACAGGAAATCATCCAAATAATGGACCATCGATGACCTGCCCGCCTTTTTCTTCACCACCCATTCCACAAATGTACTAAATTTTTCGAAATACGCACAGGATATGGAGCATCCCATGGGTAAACACAGATCAACGAAAAATTCCCCTTGAAATTGGCAACCCAATAAATGATGACACACCGGATGGACTGGTAAAAGCCGAAAAGCTGCCTCAACATCCACCTTTGCCAACAATGCTCCAATCCCCGCTCTCCTGACCACACTCACCGCCTTATCAAATGATACGTAACGTACTGCAGTCAAAGACGGGTCAATCCCATCGTTAACAGACGCGCCCTTAGGATGAGACAGGTGGTGAATCATTCTAAATTGTCCCTCCGTCTTCTTTGGGACCACCCCAAGTGGGGACACCCTCAAATTCGGGAATGGAGGGTCCTTGAAGGGGCCCACCATTCTCCCCAGTGCCACCTCCTTTTCCAACTTAACTTGAACCACCTCTGGGAATTGCTCAGCCGATTTCAAATTCCCAGGAACTCCCGATCCCTTTCAACCCTCGAACGGGATACGAAATCCAGAACTGAAGCCCGTCAGTAACAGCTCCACATCCCCCGCTCTACCCTTTGTCTTACCGTATTGTCTTAGCCACGGGGCCATCTCTCTTACCCTCACCGGGGTCCGAGCCCGTAGCAGCACCCTCACCTCCTTTTCCATTCCCTTTTCCTTTCCGGAAACATTTTGCCCCAGAGTGCGCACCTCCGCATCCTGAGCACTCGTGCTTGTATTTGCACGCTCCTCCGAACCTACACACCCCTTCATTAAACTGGAAGCAGAGGCCTTTTTTAATTGCCACCGATGTGGCCCCCACGGTCGTTCCACTAGCCCCCGTTCCTCCACTCCGAAAGGACTGCCCCCTCAAAGGAGTCATTAACTCCAACCACACTGCCATCTCCCTGTCGTCCCACCGCATCTCTGGTCGTACCGCCAGCCTCTGGCGGAACTGTTCATCGTACCGCCACCAGGCAAGACCCCCATATGTCCTTTGAGCCCCTGATATTTCATCAAAATAGCAAAACATAGTCGAGCTCTGCTCGGGGAATTTCTCCCCGATCACGCTGGCTAATATGCAAAAGGCCCTCGTCCAGTTTGAAAAAGTTTTAGGTAATTTCCTCCACTTTTTCTTTCTCTCCTCCTCTTCCTTTTTGCCCTGTTCCCCCTTTGGATCCTCCTTTATCTCAATAAAGTGGTCCAACGGCAATAATGAAAAGATCTCTACAAACTCTCGTTTCCATATCTTTTCTTTAACCTCTTTACTCAGATGGATCCCAAGTGGTCCAACCGAGCACAAGCAAGGCCTACGCAAGGCTTGATCCGCCACAATTAACACTTCACCGCTTGTAACCGGCACCGACCCTCCTTTATCTCCCCCACTCCCCGAAGGGGTTCCAACCACCGGTACACTAACCTCCTTCACCGCCGGTACCCATGCTCCCGCTGCTGTCCCCACATCACCCCCAACCTTCCTTTTGTCTTCTAATTGAGCCACCAGCTCCTTCAGACCTTTCATCACTGTCTCATACACTCCCCCCGACTCTTCTTTTTCCTTCCCCCCCTGCAGGGAACCCACCGTCTCACCTGGCAGCCTTGTCACAGGCTCCTGCACCACTATTGTATCCTCTCTTCTCCTTTCCGCCCTGTCACCTGCAGATCTTCTCCCCCTATCATCAATGTTATAAGACATAGAGATTTTCCTCCTACGTGTATGTTCTCGATCTCTATCCCGCCTGCCCCATGTGGGGGACGTATGCCTTTCCCGCTCCCTGTAGTCTATCCTTGGCGTCTGAGATCTCTCCCTCCGCCGTGTCCCTCTGCTCCTGCTCCTGTCCCTTCTGCTCTGTCCACCTGAACCTCCACTTGATCTCTGTGGAGAATGATTAACATGATGTCTCTGCCTCCTAGTGTCTTCCTTCTCTCTTCCCCTGCCCCTCTCTCGTTCTTCCCTAATACCCCCAATTTGTCCCTCAATCTGAGTTACGTGTCCCCCCCCAGGCACCAGAGAATTGAGCAGCTGCATTAAAGTAGCCATCTCTCCTACCTGTGCCGAACTCTCCGGTTCCATCTGCTGTCCCAATTGCAACTCTTCTCCAGCGAAGTCACTGTAAGATTCATTCATCCACAGGACGTCCTCCTCCAGCTCCTGTAATGAAGACTGCTCTGCAGGCAACACCGGCCTTTCCACCGGGACGCCGTCCGACTCCTCCGGTTCTGAAACACAATCATTAACTTCCAAATTATTCCTTTTCTCAGTCCTTTTACCCCCACTCCTGTTCTCCCTGCCCCTCTCTGTCTCTGTACCCCTATTCTCCCCATCCCCCCTTCCCCCTGTAACCCTATCCCTTCCCCTTATATCCTGTACCAAAACCTAAACGGCCTCTCCAATCACACTTGATATTCCCCCTGCACTATGCCTGCCAGCCCTGTTCGCCTCAGCTCCCCTTTCTCCACCTACCTCTTTTCCCTTTTTTCCTCTCCCCTTAGCTTGCCCCTTCCCAATACCTCCTCTTCCCCTGCCCAAACACCGTCCACTATTCTCCCCCAATACCCCACTGCCCCTTACTACGTTCCTATCCTCCTTTTCCCTCCCCTCCCCTCCCCTAATGTTCCCTCCAATTCCTCCGCTGCCACTCGCAGCACCTAAAGTTTCCATATCCCTCCCCTCACTGCTCCCTAAGTTTACACCTGTTCCTCCAACGGCCCTACCGCTTCTCTCATTCCCACTCATCCCCTCCTCCCCTCTCCTTCTATTCACACTAGCCCCCTCAAAGACCGAGCCATCTCCCCCCCTCTCTCCCACCTTTTTACTTATACCGCTCCTGGCGACTGCCACCGCACCCTCCCTGCTCCCCGAACAAACCTCTTGTGCCACCATTACTCCCCCCCTCCCTGTTGCCTACGCTCGTCCCCAGCAACCTAGGCCTCAGTGTTCCCCTCCTACTCCCTGCTGACACTGGAGATGTGCGCAGCTCCTCCATAGCCCTTCTCTTGTCTCCCGACTTTCCGCTACCTCCACCTCTGGCCGTAACAGGCCTCCCTTGACCCAAAGCTCCCCTCCTGTCATCCGGACTAAGCCGCACCGGCGGCTTCGTCCGCCTCACCGGCCGACCACACCGCTCCTGACCTGATGTTCCTGCTGGCTCGACTGTCGACGACCCTGCACCGGAACCACTGTCCTCTGAAAAGAGCCTCTGCTGGAGCCAGGTAACACCCTTTTCCGCTACCAAGGTCCTTACCTGTTCCAGCAAAAGGCTCACGCTCTCCATTCTGCCTGTCAGCTTTTCCCGCTTCACAAGGGAACTGATGCTGGCTTCCGCCTCACAACCCTCAATACTTATACTCGCTCCTCCTCCTTTAAACTCTGCCTAGCAACCCACTGCTATTGGCCTGTAGTGTGGTCACATGCCCCTGCTCTCAATTCATTCCTTCCGGGGCTTCTTTTAATGTAGGGAATTGATTTAATTGTAGTGTAATTTTAGGTGTTAGTGTAACTTAGGTTAGGTTTTATTTTACAGGTAAATTTGTATTTATTTTAGCTAGGTAGTTATTAAACAGTTAATAGCTATTTAGTAACTATTCTACCTAGTTAAAATAAATACAAACTTACCTGTGAAATAAAAATAAAACATAAGATAGCTACAGTGTAACTATTTAGTTATATTGTAGCTATCTTAGGGTTTATTTTATAGGTAAGTATTTAGTTTTAAATAAGAATAATTTAGGTAATGATAGGAATTTTATTTAGATTTATTTAAATTATATTTAAGTTAGGGGGTGATAGGGTTAGGGTTAGACTTAGATTTAGGGGTTAATACATTTAATATAGTGGCAACGACGTTGGGGGCGGCAGATTATGGGTTAATAAATGTAAGTAGGTTGCGGCGACATTGGGGGAGGGAGATTAGGGGTTAATAAATATAATGTAGGTGTCAGCGATGTCGGGGGCAGCAGATTAGTGGTTAATAAGTATAATGTAGGTGGCAGCGATGTCGGGGCGGCAGATTATGGGTTAATAAGTGTAAGATTAGGGGTGTTTAGACTCGGGGTTCATGTTAGGGTGTTAGGTGTAAACATAAAATGTGTTTCCCCATAGGAATCAATGGGGCTGCGTTACTGAGTTTTACGCTGCTTTTTGGCAGGTGTTAGACTTTTTCTCAGTTGGCTCTCCCCATTGATGTCTATGGCGAAATAGTGCACGAGCACGTACAACCAGCTCACCGCTGACTTAAGCAGCGCTGCTATTGCAGTGTGGTATGGAGCTCAATTTTGCTCTATGCTCACTTCTTGCCTGTTAACGCCGGGTTTGTAAAAACCCTTAATACCAGCGCTGTAGGTAAGTGAGTGGTGAGAAAAAAACTGCACAGTAGCACCGCACAGCTCATAACGCAAGACTCGTAATCTACCCGATTGATTCCTCAGCAAAACCAGCAATTAGCACCTTTGAGTTATTGAGGCATTTAGTTTATATAGAATTCAGCAGCTTCTTTACTGCAGTCAGTCTGGCTGAGACCACAAACCAATGTGCAAGCACAGAGGTTTAATTTATTAAGCTGCACTGCAGACTTTCTTATGTGCTGCTTCCTGACCTTTCCACCACCTCAGAGGTAACAAACTGAAATAAATTAGATTCATTTGTACAAGATGATTGGCGGGTCCTTATCTTTTGTAATTGTTTGCACAGAGGGGTGTGGCTGTACAAACAAATTCTTAATGATTTATGCAATCCTAAATTCAGACATTGGGTGTTGCCTAGATCATAAGGAGCGGACAGGTTCACTAGCTGGGAGCCTTGTTCACTGGCATGTTTATCTGACGACAACTAATGACTGCTGTTCACCTAATAGCAATTTGTTTTCCTGATATCAGATCTTTATTTGTTGTTTCATACTAAATTGCAATGTGTAATTCATGGAAAACATGGGCTTTCAGCTTCATTTTGTATTAAGCAAGACATGTAAAGCCCCAGGCAAACTCCCTCCAAATAGACAAATCAAGTGCCATACAAATTGGATTATATTACTAATTACTGTCCAATCTCGTTTGTTATTTGTGGTGTCTGATGAAGGCTTTGCGAATGTTGTGTGTTTGCAGTGTTTGCTGCTAGCAGGACTAATTGCTAACTAATCTCTCCCCAGAACAAAGATATCAAATCCTACTCCAAAATTTGTGCTTACAAAAGCATTGATTGGGCTTTATTCTAATGACCATTATCCCTGATGTGCTTGGCAATATTCTGTAAACAGTAACTTGCTCTGAGCGGAACACTGATTAAAAAGAAAGAAATAATACAAATAATAATAGGCACCTCTAGTTACCTCATTAGATGAAACAGGTCTATTTATAATGTAATCATTAAATTGATAATAAAGTGCATGACATTTAAATATATGCACTGTACATATGCTATGAACCTACGTTTTGTTTAAAGGGAAACCCAAAATTCATGCTTCAGATATAGCAGGTGATTTTAAACAACGTTTTATTTTATGTCTGTTATCAAATGTGCTTTGTTCTCGTTGTATCTTTTGTTGAAAAAAAGCTCCAGAATGTGCACATGTCTGCCGCACTGTATGTCAGCAGTTTTGCAAGAATGTTATTCATTTGCAAGAGCACTAGATGACAGCAGTATTTCCTTCCATGTAGTGCTCCAAAACCCTATCTAGGTATCTCTTCAACAAAGAATGCATTGGGATCCAAACCAATTTGATAATAAAAGTACAATGGAATCACTAAATAAGATTGTGATCAAAGCCTTAGTGTGGCACTAAATACATAAAAAGGCTTTAACATAAGGGGTTACTTACTACTAAACAGGAATACTTTATACAATGCTCATGGATAATTTCACTAAAATTAAAAGGAGAACAAGAAAACGAATGAATCATTTATACTATAATACATTTCTTTATGTAACAACACTGGGCTAGATTCCAGTCTTCAGAAAACGTTTATCAGAAAAAGTTAACTTGACTAAAGGAGCTGTTTTAGAATTGCCTGCAGGCTGTGAATATGCGTGAGCCTATGAGGTATATTTATCAAGCCGTCAACCGCAAGCACGCTGGAATTCCACAGCATAAGTGTGGTGAGCCTGATTCGCATTTATCAAAGCTTACAGACCGGCAAAAGTTGAAATTTGTGATGTAACATAAGATCCGCTGGTCTTACTCCGACAGAGATTGATGCTTACGTCATTACAGATGTTCTGAATACAAATTCGGCACTATCTGACAACTTTTGCCATTTATCAAACTTCTACCAGGTACGCTCGCCACTATTCCAGCCCAGCGTACCTGGTTTTCAATCCGCCGCCCTGGAGGCCGCAGATGCCATAGGAATCAATGGGAGTCTGAAAACAGCGAAAGCTTATGTTAGCTGCTGCCCGATATCCCATTGATTTCTATGGTAGAAAACAAATTACGTTTACACCTAAAACCCTAACATAAGCCCCGAGTCTTACCACCCCTAATCTGCCGTCCGACATCGCTGCAACTAACTATTATACTAAAATTACATTAAACTATATTAAACTATAAATTAACCTACCCTAACAATTATACTAAAACTACATTAAAGGGACACTGACCCAAATTTTTTCTTTCATGATTTAGATAGAGCATGCAATTTTAAGCAACTTTCGAATTTACTCCTATTATCAATTTTTCTTCGTTCTCTTGCTTACTTTATTTGAAAAAGAAGGCATCTAAGCTTTTTTGGGTTCAGTACTCTGGACAGCACTTTTTTTATTGGTGGACGAATTTATCCACCAATCAGCAAGAACAACCCAGGTTGTTCACCAAAAATGGGCCGGCATCTAAACTTACATTCTTGGATTTCAAATAAAGATACCAAGAGAATGAAGACAATTTGACAATAAGAGCAAATTAGAAAGTTGCTTAAAATGGCATGCTCTATCTGAATCACAAAAGAAAAAAATTGGGTTCAGTGTCCCTTTAAACTACAAATTAAATTAACTATATTACATATTTAAAAACCTAACCCTACTCAAATTATTTAAATCTACAATAAAGAAACTAAGTTACAAAAAAGTAATAACTAAGTTACACAAAATAAAAAACACTAAATTACACAAAATAAAAAATAAATTATCAAATATTTAAACTAATTACACCTAATCTAATAGCCCTATCAAAATAAAAAAAGCACAAAATAACCCCCCCCCCCTAGCCTACAATAAACTACCAATGGCCCTTAAAAGGGTCTTTTGGGGGGCATTGCCCCAAAGAAATCAGCTCTTTTACCTGTAAAATAAAATAAAAACACCCCCAACAGTAAAACCCACTATCCACACAACCAACCCCCCAAAATAAAAACCTATCTAAAAAAACCTAAGCTCCCATTGTCCTGAAAAGGGCATTTGTATGGGCATTGCCCTTAAAAGGGCATTTAGCTCTTTTTCAGCCCAAAGTCCCTAACCTAAAATTAAAACCCACCCAATAAACCCTTAAAAAAAAACTAACACTAACCCTCAAAGATCCACTTACAGTTTTCGAAGACCAGACATCCATACTCATCCAAGCGGCAGAAGTCCTCAGCGAAGACGGCAGAAGTCTTCATCCAAGCGGGCCAAAGTGTTCATCCAACCGGGCAGAAGTCTTCATCCAGACGGCATCTTCTATCTTCATTCAGACGGTGCGGAGCGGCTCCATCTTCAAGACATCTGGCACGGAGCATCCTCTTCTTACGACGTCTGTTGCAGAATGAAGTTTCCTTTAAATGACGTCATCCAATATGGTGTCCCTTACATTCTGATTGGCTGATAGAATTCTATCAGCCAATAGGAATTAAGGTGGAAAAAATCCTATTGGCTGTTGCAATCAGCCAATAGGATGATAGCCAATAGAATGCGAGCTCAATCCTATTGGCTGATTGAATTGTTAGTTTAATGTAATTTTAGTATAATAGTTAGGGTAGGTTAATTAATAGTTTAATATAGTTTATTTTAATTCTAAAGGTAAGTTTAAATTTATTATAAGATAGGGATAATGTAAAGTTAGCGGGTTGTTAGGTTTAGGGGTTAATAACTTAATTTAGTTTATGGCGATGTGGGGGGCTGGCGGTTTAGGGGTTAACAAGTTTAGTAAGTGGTAGTGATGTGGGAGGCCAGGGGTTTAGGGGTTAATACATTTATTTAGTTGCCGAGGGGTCCAGGAGTGGGGGGATAGGGGTTAATAACTTTATTAGAGTTGCGGTGGGCTCCGGGAGCGAAGGGATAGGGGTTAATAACTTTATTAGAGTTGCGGTGGGCTCTGGGAGCGAAGGGATAGGGGTTAATAACTTTATTAGAGTTGCAGTGGGCTCCAGGAGCGGAGGGATAGGGGTTAATAACTTTATTAGAGTTGCCGTGGGCTCTGAGAGCAGCGGGGTGGGGGTTAATAACTTTATTTAGTTGCGGCAGGGTCCGGGAGCGGTGGGATACGGGTTAAACATTTTAGTATAGTGGCGGTGTTTAGTGACAGGGTATAAATAAAGTTGGTAAAAAGCCGAATAGCAACGAGATCGATGACTATTAGTTAACAACAGTCCGCTGCTCATCGCCCCATACTTGGTGCGCGGCTTTTTGACAGCTTTTTTTATAAATATGGAGAGCGTATTCAGGTCCGCGGCCGTGATGTTAGGTGATGTTAGGCGAGCGTATTGGTGCCGTTGAATGCAGGATAGTTGACGGCTTGATAGATAGGCCTCTATATGTCAATGGTTCTGCTGCTTCCTTTTACATTAGGCCTAGCAAACTACATATCCCAGCATGCTGTAGCTTAGAAGGGGTCATTGTGTGCATGTGTGTGTGTATGGGCACGGATAAAAAATGAATGGCTAGAAAAAAAATGCTTCAGAAGCCAGAACAGCTATAGGGCTAGATTACTGTGGCGCGCAAGTTATAAGGGATGTATCATGGGTGTTTGCACACCTCAGAAGTAGCGCGCATATTACAAGTTGAAATTAAACCTGCTCGCTCAAGCGCAGTTAAATTTAATAAACTTTGGGATAACGCGACTTCAGGGCTCTGGTTGACTCTTACGATTGAATAAAAAGTTGCACAAAATACATCAAAAATACATTTAAAAGTCCAGTTACACTCATAATAACACTGTCTGATAAATATACATTACACAGTACAGTTACGCTCATAATAACACTGTCTAATAAATATACATTACACAGTACAGTTACACTCATAATAACACTGTCTAATAAATATACATTACACAGTACAGTTACACTCATAATAACACCATCTAATAAATATACATTACACAGTACAGTTACACACATAATAACACCATCTAATAAATATACATTACACAGTACAGTTACACACATAATAACACCATCTAATAAATATACATTACACAGTACAGTTACACACATAATAACACCATCTAATAAATATACATTACATAGTACAGTTACACTCATAATAACACTATCTAATAAATGTACATTACATATTACAGTTACACTCATAATAACACTGTCTAATAAATATACATTACACAGTACAGTTACACTCATAATAACACCATCTAATAAATATACATTACACAGTACAGTTTCACTCATAATAACACTATCTAATAAATATACATTACACAGTACAGTTACACTCATAATAACACCATCTAATAAATATACATTACACAGTACAGTTACACTCATAATAACACTGTCTAATAAATATACATTACACAGTACAGTTACACTCATAATAACACTATCTAATAAATATACATTACACAGTACAGTTACACACATAATAACACTGTCTAATAAATATACATTACACAGTACAGTTACACTCATAATAACACCATCTAATAAATATACATTACACAGTACAGTTACACTTATAATAACACTATCTAATAAATATACATTACACAGTACAGTTACACACATAATAACACTGTCTAATAAATATACATTACACAGTACAGTTACACTCATAATAACACTGTCTGATAAAAGTTATTAAAAAAAAAAGTTATAAGGTCTCAAAGACATGAAGCCTCACGTGACAGAAAAAAAAGGCTGCAAAAGGATTTAACATTGGGATACATACATATACATGTCTAGATTTTTATATTTATATGTGTGTACATACAATATGTATTTATGTATTTATATATGTGTATTTACAGACATATATACAAATAAACACATAAATACATCTGTACACATAATCTCTGCAGTCAAGTAGCTGAAAATACGAGACATTTCTGTAATTCCAATGTTCTGCACATAGCAGAATATGTTCTATATATTTTTTAAAAGATATTCCTTTATATATCTGTATATATCTATACCTATATATAATCATATAGATATATAGAAATAGATATATATGGCACCAACAAATATCAGGTATATACAGAAATATGTATTTATGAATATATAGAACATATCCTGCTACGTGAAAAACATTGGAATGTGACATATTCATATTTCATGGTTGAGCCAGATAAAATACGATCGGGTTTGTGCCCAAATAGGGTGCTAGGTTTTTTCCCACTTTTTGTGCTCCATTGACTGCTATGGGGAATATGTTAATGAGGTCACAATGTTCTAACTTCAGCTTTTTGCACACGTCGGGTTAGCGCTCGTGCAAAAACATTTTACTTTCAACTTGTAATACCTGCGGTACCCAACACTTGCAAAAACCTTACTTCTAGTGCGAACAGGAGAGATAAATAGTGCTTTACTCGTAATCCATACCATAGTAAGAAAACATTTAGGATACTGCAGCCTCTGACACCAATGCAAAGAGATGTTATACAAACTGCTAATAATGCCCATTAAATCAGCCTTTATTTTAATTGTGTTTAAACAGATCTGTAAAATTTGGACATCCCCTAATAATAATAAATTAAGATCTTATAGTTCAGATTACCATAGGCATCAAGTAATTGTTTAGGTTTTTCTTAGAAGGGAAGGGATTCATTAAACTTAGTGCAACATTCCAATCTACCTTTAAAGGGGCAGTAAACTTACAAACTAATGTTATACAATGTTGCACATAGTGCAGAATTATATAACATTAGCTTAGTGGCAGATTTATACATTAAAGTATTGCAGAGGATTTTTATTTTAAAGTTTATTTTTCAAGAACGCCACTCCTTGCTCTACTGAGCGGGTCTGGCTTTTCCTCAGCGCATTGCGGCAACACTGTCTAGTCACAGCGTGCCTGGTCGTGCCATTAAACTGAATGTAACGCGCTCCTGATACTAGACCAGAGCGGGAGCGAGCTACATTCAGTTTCATGGCACGACCGGGTACACTGTGACTAGACGGTGTTGCTGCAATGCGCTGAGGAAAAACTAGACCAGCTCAGTAGAGCAAAGAGCAGCGTTCTGGAAAAATAAACTTTTAAATAAAAAATCCTCTGCAATACTTTAATGTATAAATCTGCCACTAAGCTAATGTTATATAATTCTGACTATCGGCTAGATTTAGAGTTGGGCGGTAGCTGTCAAAACCAGCGTTAGAGGCTCCTAACGCTGGTTTTTACCGCCCTCTGGTATTTGGAGTCAGTGAGGAAAGGGTCTAACGCTCACTTTACAGCCACGACTTTTCCATACCACAGATCCCCGTACGCCATTTGCGTATCCTATCTTTTCAATGGGATCTTCCTAACGCCGGTATTTAGAGTCGTGGCTGAAGTGAGCGTTAGAAATCTAACGACAAGACTCCAGCCGCAGAAAAAAAACAGGAGTTAAGAGCTTTCTGGGCTAACGCCGGTTTATAAAGCTCTTAACTACTGTGCTCTAAAGTACACTAACACCCATAAACTACCTATGTACCCCTAAACCGAGGTCCCCCCACATCGCCGCAACTCTATTAACTTTACAGCCGCGACTTTCCATACCGCAGATCCCCCTACGCCATTTGCGTATCCTATCTTTTCAATGGGATCTTCCTAACGCCGGTATTTAGAGTTGTGGCTGAAGTGAGCATTAGAAATCTAACGACAAGACTCCAGCAGCAGAAAAAAAACAGGAGTTAAGAGCTTTCTGGGCTAACGCCAGTTTATAAAGCTCTTAACTACTGTGCTCTAAACTAACACCTATAAACTACCTATGTACCCCTAAACCGAGGTCCCCCCACATCGCCGCAACTCTATTAAATTTTTTAACCCCTAATCTGCCGCTCCGTACACCGCCGCCAGCTACGTTATCCCTATGTACCCCTAATCTGCTGCCCCTAATACCGCTGACACCTATATTATATTTATTAACCCCTAATCTGACCCCCCAACGTCGCCACCACCTACCTACACTTATTAACCCCTAATCTGCAGAGCGGACCGCACCGCTACTATAATAAAGTTATTAACCCCTAATCCGCCTCACTCCCGCCTTAATAACCCTATAATAAATAGTATTAACCCCTAATCTGCCCTCCCTATCATCGCCGACACCTAACTTCAAGCATTAACCCCTAATCTGCCCACCGGAGCTCACCGCTACTATAATAAATGTATTAACCCCTAAAGCTAATTCTAACCCTAACACCCCCCTAACTTAAATATAATTTAAATCTAACAAAATAAATTAACTATTATTAAACAAATTATTCCTATTTAAAGCTAAATACCTGTAAAATAAACCCTAATATACCTACAATATAAATAATAATTATATTGTAGCTATTTTAGGATTAATATTTATTTTAAAGGCAACTTTGTAATTATTTTAACCAGGTACAATAGCTATTAAATAGTTAAGAACTATTTAATAGTTACCTAGTTAAAATAATTACAAAATTACCTGTAAAAGAAATCCTAACCTAAGTTACAATTAAACCTAACACTACACTAGCAATAAATTAATTAAATAAAATACCTACAATTACCTACAATTAAACCTAACACTACACTAGCAATAAATTAATTAAATACAATACCTACAAATAAATACATTTAAATGAACTAACTAAAGTACAAAAAATAATAAAGAACTAAGTTACAAACAATAAAAAAATATTTACAAACATTAGAAAAATATTACAACAATTTTAAACTAATTACACCTACTCTAAGCCCCCTAATAAAATAACAAAGCCCCCCAAAATAAAAAAAATCCCCTACCCTATTCTAAATTAAAAAAGTTCAAAGCTCTTTTACCTTACCAGCCCTGAAAAGGGCCCTTTGCGGGGCATGCCCCAAATAATTCAGCTCTTTTGCCTGTAAAAAAAACACATATAATACCCCCCCAACATTAAAACCCACCACCCACATACCCCTAATCTAACCCAAACCCCCCATAAATTAACCTAACACTACCCCTGAAGATCTTCCTACCTTGTCTTCACCATGCCAGGTATCACCGATCGATCCAGAAGAGCCTCCGATGTCTTCATCCAAGCCCATGCGGAGGGCTGAAGAGTGACGTCCATCCTCCAGCTGAAGTCTTGATCCAAGCGGGCAGAAGAGGACATCTGGACCTGCAAACATCTTCATCCAAGCCGCATCTTCTATGTTCTTCAATCCGATGACGACCGGCTGATCTTCAAGACCTCCAGCGCGGATCCATCCATCTTCACCGACGACTTCCCGACGAATGACGGTTCCTTTAAGGGACATCATCCAAGATGGTGTCCCTCGAATTCCGATTGGCTGATAGGATTCTATCAGCCAATCGGAATTAAGGTAGGAAAATTCTGATTGGCTGATGGAATCAGCCAATCAGAATCAAGTTCAATCCGATTGGCTGATCCGATCAGCCAATCAGATTGAGCTTGCATTCTATTGGCTGATCGGAACCGCCAATAGAATGCAAGCTCAATCTGATTGGCTGATCGGATCAGCCAATCGGATTGAACTTGATTCTGATTGGCTGATTCCATCAGCCAATCAGAATTTTCCTACCTTAATTCCGATTGGCTGATAGAATCCAATCAGCCAATCGGAATTCGAGGGACACCATCTTGGATGATGTCCCTTAAAGGAACCTTCATTCTTCAGTTGGAAGTCGGAAGAAGAAGATGGATCCGCGCTGGAGGTCTTCAAGATGTAGCCGTTTCGTCATCAGATGAATATAGAAGATGCCGCTTGGATCAAGATGGTTGCCGGTCCGGATCTCCTCTTCTTCCCGGATAGGATGAAGACTTTGGAGCCTCTTCTGGACCTCTTCAGCCGCCGCTTGATAGAAAACTTCAGCCGGATTATGGATCGCCAGCCCCCGCTTGGGCTTGGATCAAGACTTCGGAGGACTGATCGGTGAACCTGGCATGGTGAAGATAAGGTAGGAAGATCTTCAGGGGTTTAGTGTTAGGTTTATTTAAGGGGGGTTTGGGTTAGATTAGGGGTATGTGGGTGGTGGGTTATGTTGGGGGGGTATTGTATGTTTTTTTTTACAGGCAAAAGAGCTGAATTATTTGGGGCATGCCCCACAAATGGCCCTTTTCAGGGCTGGTAAGGTAAAAGAGCTTTGAACTTTTTTAATTTAGAATAGGGTAGGGCATTGTTTTTTTGTTATTTTATTAGGGGGCTTAGAGTAGGTGTAATTAGTTTAAAATTGTTGTAATATTTTTCTAATGTTTTAAATATTTTTTTATTTTTTGTAACTTAGTTCTTTTTTATTTTTTGTACTTTAGTTAGTTTATTTCATTGTATTTATTTGTAGGTATTGCATTTAATTAATTTATTGATAGTTTAGTGTTAGGTTTAATTGTAGATAATTGTAGGTATTTTATTTAATTTATTTATTGATAGTGTAGTGTTAGGTTTAATTGTAGATAATTGTAGGTATTTTATTTAATTTATTTATTGATAGTGTAGTGTTAGGTTTAATTGTAACTTAGGTTAGGATTTATTTTACAGGTAATTTTGTAATTATTTTAACTAGGTAACTATTTAATAGTTATTATTGTACCTGGTTAAAATAAATACAAAGTTGCCTGTAAAATAAATATTAATCCTAAAATAGCTACAATATAATTATAATTTATATTGTAGCTATATTAGGGTTTATTTTACAGGTAAGTATTTAGCTTTAAATAGGAATAATTTATTTAATAAGAGTTAATTTATTTCGTTAGATTTAAATTATATTTAACTTAGGAGGGTGTTAGGGTTAGACTTAGCTTTAGGGGTTAATACATTTATTATAGTAGCGGTGAGCTCCGGTGGGCAGATTAGGGGTTAATTATTGTAGGTAGCTGGCGGCGACGTTGTGGGGGGCAGATTAGGGGTTAATAAATATAATATAGGAGTCGGCGGTGTTAGGGGCAGCAGATTAAGGGTACATAACTATAATGTATGTTGCGGCGGTGTACGGAGCAGCAGATTAGGGGTTAATAATAATATGCAGGTGTCAGCGATAGCGGGGGCGGCAGATTAGGGGTTAATAAATATAACATAGTGGTCTGCGAGATAACGTAGCTGGCGACGGTGTACGGAGCGGCAGATTAGGGGTTAATAATAATATAATGCAGGTGTCAGCGATAGCGGGGTGGCAGATTAGGGGTTAATAAGTGTAAGGTTAGTGGTGTTTAGACTCGGGGTACATGTTAGGGTGTTAGGTGCAGACTTAGAAAGTGTTTCCCCATAGGAAACCATGTAGCTGCGTTTGGAGCTGAACGCTGCTTTTTTGCAGGTTTTTTTTCAGCTCAAACAGCCCCATTGTTTCCTATGGGGGAATCGTGCACGAGCACGTTTTTGAAGCTGGCCACGTCTGTAAGCACCGCTGGTATCGAGAGTTGCAGTGGCGGTAAATATGCTCTACGCTCCCTTTTTGGAGCCTAACGCAGCCCTTTGTGAACTCTAAATACCAGCGGTATTTAAAAGGTGCGGGAGAAAAAAAGCATGCGTAGCTAACGCACCCCTTTGGCCGCAGAACTCTAAATCTAGCCGTATGTTTGTAAGTTTACTGCCCCTTTAATTGCAAATAAGACTGATCACAAAAAAGGAACAGTCTAATCTATATTAAACTTTCATGATTCAGACAGGGCATGTCATTTTAAACAACTTTCCAATTTAATTTTATCATCAAATTTGCTTTGTTTACTTGGTATTCTTTGTTGAAAGATAAATGTAGGTACTCTCATATGCTAATTTCTAAACCCTTGAACGCTGCCTCTTATCCCTGTGCATTTGGACAGTGTTTCACAGCTAGACAGCGCTAGTTCATGTGTGCCATATAGATAATGTGCTCACACCCATGGAGTTATTTATGAAAAAGCACTAATTGCTAAAAATGCAAGTCTGTTAAAAGAACTGAGATAAGGAGGCAGTCTGTAGAGACATAGATATAAGGTAATCACAAAGGTAAAAAGTATATTAATATAACAGTGCTGTTATGCAACACTAGGATAGGGTAATAAAGGACTTATCTATCTTTTAAAACAATAAAGATTTTGGACTAGATTGTCCCTTTAATGTGTTTTAAATGATAAATTATAGTAATTTGTTCAATTATAGTATATGGTCTATATCCTATATATAAGATTGTGTTATTTTAGTGAGATACTTTCTTTATTTTTATTTTGTTTGTTAATTGGTAATTTAATATATATTTTTTACACTTATAATTCTGGAGTAGACTGTCCCTTTAAATACCAGATCCTTGCAGATTTACAAATGTGTCAGCTATGCATACCATATACTGACATTTTAGTCCCTGTAAAAATTGTTATGTCCGCATAAATTTGAGTTTATTTTAAAATCAGGATGGAACATTTTACTATATCTAGTATTTTGCAATCACAGTATTTTGTAAGTGCATTGAAATCTCAATAAAGAAAAGAGAAAAAAAAAGTCTGTTAAACTAACAAAAGAAAAAATATGACAATAGCATAGCAACCCTTCAGATAATTCACTGAAATACCTTTCCTATCTTAGAAAAATGTGTTTCTATATTTTATGACTTTTCGCTGGTTTAAAATTTATTAGCATGCAAATTCAAAAAAGAAACACGCACTATCCGAGTGGTATAATATATAGTTACATTGTAGCTCTCTGGTTTATGAAGTGGAAGAATGCATAATTCTTTAATGCAGGCAAAGTGCCACCTCTTAAGCGTTCTCTCTATTTTTTTGTCATGACATGCTTATAGCAAACACCGCGGAAGAAATAAAGTCTTCAGCTAATTATCACTGTCCCTCCTTGTGGGTCAAAAACTTCAAATTCTGCATGAGCAGGTATCTTATGCTTAGCTGATTTGCTCTATACATCGATCACGGTCAGCAATTTAACAGCAAAGTCTTGTTAGAGGTTAACAGTTTCTCAGACCTGCTTCACTCTACAACCTCTCAAATCTATTTTTTTGTATAAGAAAATATATAAAAATGATCGAGAACTTCCTAAGGATGCCAAACTCTGCTGAGCCTGATTCATTTGCTGTGAAGGATTTGGCCTGTCACTCGCCCATTGAGTTTATATTTATGAGATAAGACCATCAGTACAGTGATCCATGCTTAAACTTGACAGCTCATTTACTGAAGTCGTTTGATTCTGCAGAGCAGCTCTGTGAAATAAACTAGGGGAAAAGAGTGCAATTAGTATCGTAAATTGCAGAAATTAAGGACACTGTTAATAACCTACAATGGGAGACAATGACAGTTCTAGTGAACGTATTATCTATAGAGTGCTTGTGTTACAGACACATTCCCGGTGCCCTATCCCAGTCTTGTCTTGATAGAAAGATGTAAAATCTAATTTGTATCTGTTTGCAAGGCCAGAAAAGTTTGGTGGTAATAGGGCTTGTCAGATGGAGGGTTTACTATTGCACTACCATTCAGTGTCTAAAAGGTGCACTGAAGTTATAGGTAAGTGCTGCTGTAAGATCTACAAAGAAGTAGCGGACCTAATCAACAGGCGGCCCTGGTACAAAGATAACTTAGTGATAAGCAGTAGTAATAATATACATTCTTCTCTGTATAATAAGTTAGTATAGTTGAGGGATTTCAAAAGGCCATGCTATCTGACCTCCAGATGATAGTCCACCCAAGGCTTTCGCTCATGTTCCATTTGTAACATGGAGGTAAAAATGGAAGCGCTTTGGATTGCGCTCTAGTAATGATAGCACACCATAGTGCGAGCATTTGTACACTCTACTTGTAAACTAGGTCTTAGTGTATCCAATGCATCTGCAAACTGACACCAATTAAAGGGACAGTACACACCAATTGTCATATAACTGCATGTAATAGACACTTATAAAGAATAATATGCACAGATACTGATATAAAAATCCAGTATAAAACTGTTAAAAACTTACTTAGAAGCTTCACGTTTAGCTCTGTTTAAAAGGTCACTGGAACACCCACTGCAAGTGGGAAATATCAGACACTCCCCTTCCTCTGCATATGGAAAGACCTTTTACACAAACAAAAGCAAGCTGGAGTAGGTATATGTCGGTATTGTCCAAAAATTTGGGGCTTGGTTAGGAATCTGAAAATCAGAGCAATGTTATTTAAAAATAAGCAAAAATATCAATTAAAAAAAACAAAAACTTTATGAGTTATATAAACAGATTATCTACAAAACATTTCTGCAAAGAAAAAATGAGTGTATAATATCCCTTTAATAAGAACATTATGGCCTAGATTACAAGTTTAGAGCAAAAATATTTGAGCTATTGTGCTTTAACA